>NC_091392.1:110992560-111304227 GCF_032191515.1 Phaenicophaeus curvirostris
CGATAAGAGAAATCTACCAGAATATACTCATTCATTACAAATGTCTTTGAATAAAAATACTTCCTTTTGTAAAAAGGAAAACAGCACAGTGGGTTTTGTGTCTAGGGTTTTCTGTTTGCTTGTTTTTAAAAAAGTAATTTCAACTCTTTGCTTACTAATAACAAGTCCTAGATTTTCTCATCTTTTCCATTAGCTTGTTAGGAAATACACAGGAAGACAATCTACTGCATACAAAAGTTTACTATGTCAACAGGTAACACAGAGCGTTACGCATTTTTGGTTTGGGTTTTTTTGGGTCTTTTTTTTTTTTTTTTTAATTCAAGCATTTTGTATATCCTTTGGCAAACCAGCATCCGCTTAAGAACCCCCAGTCCTTTCCACAGAAAGGTGATCATCATGAATCAGAAGTTAGGGCAACTCCTGGAGACCATCATAAACGCACAGTCTGTGGCTGTTTCTGTACTCTAAATTAACGGCATGTGTTGGTGTGTACAGGACGTTGCATCAAACAGAACCTTAATATTTTTGCAAACCACCTTCCAACTAAATACACAAACATTTCCTCTTGCATTAAAAAATAAATAAATAAAAAGAGGAAAGACTATAAAATTTAAGCCCACAAAAACTGCTCAGAAAAAGAACTGAATCTGTGAAGGAAGCATGTCTGCTCAGCAACACAGTTTGCCACCAACCAGACATTTATTTCCTCCTGATCCCCAGTGACAAACAAAGCTGTCCCACTTTTCTTCTGTGCCTGGTGTCCAAGAAATGTTACAAAATGTTTAGGGAAGTAGTCAACAAAAATGCTGACTGCCATTACAAAGTGGCACAACTGATCTATCTTTATGAACTTGCCTCGTTACTGGAAATAAGTGCAGTATGTGCTGACCACCATTTCTTATGTACTCTGTATTCACACAAATGTCAGCAGCAATCTTCCCTATGCAGCTTCTACACCTCAATAATATACAGCCTCAAGAAGGCTCCTAAGCTGATAATGTAAATACCTGCTGGAGACTTTGTAGCAAATGAGCACTAAGCAAGCACTAGTCTTGCCCCAAACTGATCCATAGCTCAATTCTGGTAACTAAAGTGTTCTGGTCACTTACCCTTGTGAGTACTTTGAAAGTATTTACACCATCATCCACTGCTCTCTCTATGTCATCCATCAGGTTGTCTGTAGATCCACGAATGAGTATAGTAGAAATGGCACCATCCTCCTTTTCTGTTCAGATAAACATGCACATGCATTAGATATGAAACACAAGAACATGGCTATTCTAGAAAAGTAGCATTAGTTCTGTGGAACATACATACCATGCTTAAACACAACAACTTGAGTATCCCCAACCTCTGATAAATACACGCTATCACAGTGACCCATTTCTTCTGGAGTAGGGGCAGTCTGGAAAGAAAAACACGAGTTAAGAAGTGAACCTGTTCATCAGTTCTCTCCCTTCTGTTTCTCACATGAAAAATCCATACCAGTCTGGGTAGCGCTGTTGCGCCAACAGTTTTGCACAGTCTTCTCAGATCCCACTTAGAGTTCAACCTTTAAAAATAAGAACAGTTTTTCTAATAACCAGTTTCCAGAACAAAGGTTAATACATATACGTTTAAGTATTCTCTGAACTCAGCCTCGCTTTGTAAACCAGTGACATCTATCAAAATCTACTGCAACAAGTTATAAAACCCACTCATCTTTTTTTTTTTTTCTTTGAGTTATAATTATGTATTTTCAGAGATGCCAAGCAGAGACTATTTTCTAAGAGCCTAAAACCAAATAAGTAATTTCAATAGATGGAAACTATCAAAACTTTATCTTCTAGCATATAAGACTTGAACTGATCTTTACAACAGCTCTATAGTAATCCTTCTTTGTTATGCAAGAGATTATAGTATCATGCTCCATTTCCAGGAGTTCAAACTTTTCGGACACCACCAATAAACTATAGCTTTCAACAAAGGACCACTTTTTTTTTTTTTTTGGTGAGATGCAATTACCACTGCTAGCCATCTGACTTTGTTTTGCAGACTGTTATTTCAAGGACGTACAAACATGCATTCCTTAGAGGTAAGGAAATTTAAGGCCCACAAAAATCACAGAAAAGTACTAAGAATTAGTTCTGCCATCCATCAATCCCTTAGCAATACAGAGGTGTATCTCATCATTCCTAAAGCATCACATGGGGACTATGACTAGGAAGAACCACTATGGTATAGTCTTACATGCCTTTGAGGCCACATCCCGCTTTACTAGATCCAGAAATGTTGGTATTATTGATTTCAGTTGTGCTATAAAGTCACTTAAACCAGAATAACAGTACCATACACACAAGTAATCCCCCAATTTGCTGTCATACAGAGGTGAAATACTATCAAGAAACATAAGCTACTAAACAATCAAATTGCAGCTCAGGTTTCGATCCACCAGAAAACCAAACAGTCTTCAATATTTTGTTTCCAATTCATTTGACAAGCGAGAGACAACACAGCAAGTACATTTAATAAACCTGGAAGATCAAATGCCTTTATGCTTTTCTAGTACTTACCTGACTATCATAAGATTGTACTTGTTGGCATAATGAAGTGCCATGTCTGCCACTTTGCCACCGGTTACTACTACATTTGCCCCACTATCAGCAATAGCTTTGACCTGCAAATCCATTAGACTTTCTTCTCCTTTACTGAAATTCATCAGTTCTTCAGCATTCTTTATAAGTACGGTGCCCTAGTAAAAGACATCGTCTGTTATCAATTCAGCATTAACAACATGCCTAGAAGTTTTTGACAAACTGTTGTCTCCCAACCTATCCATATACCTCAAGTCATCCTATTTTATAACACTGCTACCCTTCCCATACAGTGGGATAAAACAAGTAAAAAAAACGGAAACTAGTATTTCTAGACAACCCCAAGGTTCAGACATCCCAGCACATAAGTTTGGCTCAAATAACCCAACAAAACCAACACCAACTCCCCAACCCTAAAAACCCTGTAAAGCAAAATTAGGTTCAGGCATTTTCTATCAACATTTTTAAACCAATGAACTCAATATTAACAAAAATATCTCAATCACCAAGTGTCAAGAATATTTATAGTTAGATCTAAAAATAGGAGCCCATGAGCATAAATACATATATAACTCATTTTGAGCTTCTACATACCTTAGTTTCAGCTATCATACCATCAAAAGGGCAGGAATACACAGCTATTTTTGCATCTTTGACAGAAGTGACATCTCCTTCAGTTTCTTTTTTAAAAACCATTCCATGCAGTACTGAGGAAGCAGAGATACCAGCACCCTGAAAGGAAAGAAATGGAATGAAGGAAAGGCAAATTATTGATCATTTCTTGTCAGAAAGCCACGCTACCCTTTATGAAAAGCAGTCTTTACTTTCAATTGAATGCAGTAACTTACATTTTCATCGCAGCACAGAGAAATAAGACTTAAGTTGATTCAACAACATATAACACTGCCTTGAAAGTTCCCATGTTAATATTAGTTGGTGGACAAGGTTAAGGCTCTTGGCATTCACTTTCTGTGCTAAATTTGTTATGTATTTATTAGCAGGGAAAAAAACGGGGAATTTCATAGCAGATATAAACTTGTTCCAATCATACATTCCATACTGAGGCCTGACAAAAAGAACACAAAATCAGACCTCTACATTTCTGCCACCTTGCATCTTAGCCCAATCTTGTGACTGCTTCAAACAATAAAGATGCAATCGACATTCCTGTGTGTCAATGAGTTATTGTATCTAATTGAGGATAAACTTTACATTTTAATGTTTTTTGTTTCTGAAAGCTGCTACTAAGCACTAGAGACAGAATGGAAAGGCTTATTAGGCATGCCACAATACAGAGATTAGAATAGAAAAGGCACTTTGAAAGTTCAAAGACCTAAAAATTAGCGTCCATTATAATTTGTCTACCTTAATAATACAGTAAAGCTAGCTACTTTCAACTTACCACGATTTTGCACACTCTGATATTATCAACATTGAAATGACCGGAATCAGGAAGAATAGAAACTGTTTGGAAAAGGAAGGGAAAAAAAAGAGAAAAAAAGAGAAAAAGAGAAAAAAAGTAATTAATTTCTTTTGTTTCATGAATAAAGCAGAATGACACCACAAATAATGCTGAAGTTTTTCTGAAGTACTAAAATTCAACTGTTTGGAGATGCCTGCCTACATTTAAGGCAATTATAAGCTGCTAATAACCTGCACTAAGAGAAACAGAAATTTTGTTTTTACTGTGCCATAATAGGAAAGCAACATCTATTTGGAATATCCATTTACACACGCACATTTAAGAGTGAAGTCTGATCCTGAATATTTTGAGAAAACACAAACTAGATATGAAAGTTTTTTTTGGAAATCTAAAGACAGAAAACAACAATTCAAAACAACTAAAGCCTTGCTTCCATTGTTCTGTGGCTAAGACTAGTAACAGGTTCTCTTAAGGGTAAGACATCATCCTAATGACAAAAAAACACAAGAGCTTTTGCAAGCCACAACACTAATGAAGAGTTCCACACAAGAATCATAAAATTGTTTAAGTTGGAAGGGACATTAAAGATCATCCAGTTCCAACCACCCTGCCATGGGCAGGGACACCTCCCACTAGACCAGGCTGCCCAAGGCCCCATTCAACCTTGGCTTGAACACCTGCAGGGATGGGGCAGCCACAGCTTCCCTGAGCAACATGTTCAGTGCCTCACCACTCTCATGGTGAAGAAATTCCTCCTTAGTTCTAGTCTAAATCTGCCCCTCTCCAATTTATAGCCATTAAAAAGAAAGAAAGTTATATTCATTTCAGAGGATAAAGCATTTTATGCAATTGAATCTGATAAACTAATCATACCTTTTATCTTAGATGAAGACAGAAGTAACGCTCATAAGCAAACCTACTCAGGTTTTTTTTAGACACACACACACATATATGTTCTTGTCCACTTACCACAGGCCTGAGCAATAAGCTTTGCCAAAAAATGCTCATTGCCATATTGTTTGCTCATTACCGAAGTGCGCAACAAAGATGCCACTTCTTCAGTGTCTCGGAGGTTCTTTGCAGAACAGCACACCAAGTCTGGAAGAATTTCTAGGGCTTTCTTGCAAGCCTTTTCATATCCTTCAATCACCTGTGCAGCAAACAATAAATATTCATCACACCACTTCACTATGTATTCATACTGCTTACATCTCCTTTCCAAGGGCCCTACAACATTAACAAATGCAAACGCTTACAAGGGAAGTAAACAATCACAAGCAGCAAAACACACGCTGTCCTTCATACATCTCTACCTAAAATATTAGTTTAGAAGGAAGCAGATAATTCACAACATTATGACCCAAGAATACTAACCAATGGCAATCTGAATTAGAGCTGTGAACTGTAATAACATAACTTGCCTCTGACACTGATAACCCCATCCTCAGAAGGTCTTCTGCTAACTCCAAAAGAACTCCAGCAAAAACAAGGACAAAGTTTGTTCCATCTCCAACTTCTTGCTCTTGCATGTGGGACGCCATCACAAGCATTTTTGCAGCAGGATGCTGGACCTTTAAAAGAAGTACACAGCTTAGTTACTAACAACCTTCCTAGACTACAGCTCCAGGTTTTTCTGTGTATCCAGTACAAGCACTTTTAATTCAAAATGTATCTAAAGATACTAAGAATAAACAAAACGGGAAAAGAAATGAGGTTGTCTTAACTGGCTAACTTCCTTAACAAGCAAAAGCACAAGCATACGTGGAAAAAACCCCAAACAACTAAAGAACTTAATAGTCCCCTTACTAACTGAATTAAGACATCCTCGACATTGGTTCTATGCTATTTTTACAGAGTACAGTGGCTGCACAATCAAGCGCTGCAACAGGAAAGCAGCCTGAAGTTTGATCTTCAAGATGAATTTATATGTGCAGCACAAAAAGTAGATGCCTAGAGTTAAGTGGTAGTGTTTTTTCTGCTAAAAGACCACACTGCTTTCCCTTTCTTTCCAAGAAATAAAAACGTTTTATTCTTGAATATCATTAGAGCTGCTGTCATTTTATCCCAGAGAGTAATATCCAAGACTCATTAGATTAAGTAATAATCTGCAAATTGTTTTTTTAAAAACAGAAATGAGTCTTCAACAGTTATTTTGCTTATATCAAACAGTTTCACAATACTTTAAGTAAGGAAATACTTAATTCTTACACTGTTTCTATTAGTAAGTACAGAATTCAGTAAAATATTATTTGTGTTGTGATACAAACATGAACTTGGTAGTAAAAGAAAACTTTAGGAAAGGTCAGTCTTTCCACACTTTTGCTGTATTCACAGGAGGGGGATGCTACATCCTCATTTTCTTAAATCCAATTAACGTATTCTAAGCAGACAGAAGAACGTGGCAAACACTGACACTGGAAGATTAACGAAATTGCCATTTCTTTCAGTTTTCTGAACACTGTATTGTCTAAGACATATCCTCTTCCAAATCTACACTGGTTTTGGGGGAAAAGCTGGGCAATTATTAACCATCTCCTGCAACTACTTAAAGCAGCTTTACAAAGGAGCTCTATTTTTCACTGTGCACACAGCTCACTGATTTAGTCAAATCCAGAGAAAAATGTAAATGATTTACAAGACAACATATGTAAGTAATTTGTCAGATTATTTTATGTGTCTCCTTATTAACATTCAGACCTACAGTAGCACATGAACAGAAACACTACTTCACAAGTAACAGCCTTCTGAAGCAAGAGAACTTACCTCCAGCTCTCTCAAGATAGTAGCAGCATCATTGGTAACGAAAAGCTTCTCCAGATGATTGATAACCATCTTGTTCATTCCTAACAGGGAAAAAAAATAATTAAATCATCCATTAGGTAAACATCATTTGGAACATGGATACTTTCAGGTCTACCTCACACATTAAAATGTTAGTCCTACTGATAATTTAAGAACCTAAAAGATTTTTGTGAAATAACACTTAGGAATGAATTACGTTAAGGAGAAATCAATAATTTCTAAATAAGCACAGATCTCTTCAGAGCTATTAGTGCATCCTTTAATCAATTGATCCTGGAGAACACCTTTCGTTTTAGTATATCTGACCAGATATGATATATTCATGATGACTACCTACGAAGTTATTGTCCTTCCTTTAATTTTTTTAAGTCTTCCATAGAGCAGTAAGATGATAAAAAAGGCATAGTAACTAGTACAAACACCTAATAAAGGCAGGTACATTGTGCATAACTTAAGAGCTAACCAAGTCTGATCTGTATAACCATAAAAACTACATTTAGAGTTTTCCAGCAAGTCCAATCTGTTCTCTCAAGAAACAAGCAGTTGTGTATCTGGCAATGTAGGTTTAGCCTTCAAATATAACCTTTTGGGAAAAAAAAATTTTTTTTATTTTGCTCAAAAATTATTCGCTACAATAATTTTAGGATTTACCTACCATTTGGTCCATAAGCTGTACGGGTGGTTTGAGCAAGTTCTTTGCATGCCTGGATGTTCCTATAGACAGCTTCTTCTAGTCCTGAATAATGCTAAAAAGAAAAATCTTCTGCTTAGAATTAGGCCTTCTGATAAAAAAACAAAGGCATGAACTAGTCATTTCTCAAAGCAGCAATAACCTACTGAGTTCATAAAAGCTGTTGATTAATTTAGATTTTTTGTTTCACTTAGAAGTTTAAACAGAAACTAAACCTTACCAAAGTCAGGACCTACTGTTTATTCCCTCTCAATCAGGCAACTAGGCAGACACAGTAAGTTTCCAAACAGAAAATTCAAACAGTAACTCAATTTTCAAAACAATTTGCATCTCTTAGTTCTTCCAAGAAAAAAAAAAAAGTCAGTGGCATGACAGAGGGAAATAGAATAACCAACACCAGGCTGGAGAAGGGCAAGTGATTTGTAAGCATGGGGGGGGGGCTTGTACACGCTTCCTTACTCACAACTTTGTATTCCACAAAAATAATTTAACTCAATTCTGCATTGAAACACGTGGTTTGAAAATTCAGAAGTAGAACGATTCACAAAATACTTATGTTTGAGAAGCCCATTAGCCTGGCTTCAGTTTGGAAGCCTTAAGAAAAGGAGAAGTACCCAGAGAGGGCCTCAAGAAAGAGCAGGGTAAAATACATCGTGTGGCCCATGAGAGAAGGGAGAAAAGTACTCTAATATTTGCTCTCCAAATACAAAACAGAAATCTCAGAACGCCAGCTGCCTCCCTGTTTTGTAAAACAGAGCTCCTGCTATTATGGCCTCGATTTCTCTACTAGAGAATCAGCATCTAAGCCACTTTGTTTCTCTGCTCACCCCCTGCCCTTGACATATGTCATTCTTTGTCTCCATAGAAGATTGCAACAAGAAAAATAGAGGACTTTAGTAGAAAGGAAAGGGAATCTAACAGCTCAAACAGCAACAATCAGAATTTTTTTATTATTATTTTCCTCTGCAATAATACTTTCCTGCTGAAAAAATCCTACTTGCTGTCCACTCTTTCAAAGAACAGCTTCTGCTTTATCAGGCACAATCCGCGACCACTACCGACATCCATTCTATGTTAAGTACAATGAAAATGGAAAGGGAATATATAGGAAAGTATTATGTTCCTCTAATATACTAGGATAAGTACTTTCCTTACGGGCACAATAAGAGAAAAAGAGTCAAGGAATGTACCTAACAAGCGGGAAGGGCTAAAATCTACAGGGCCCGCTGTCATTTCGCTGACCACTGCCTACAAATCCTCTCTGAAGACAACGCCCGCTGGGCATCGTTTCCACAGCCAAGGCACCAGTCAGGCTCGAAAAGGACATGGGCGCCCAGGAAGCCGCTGGGAACCCATCGAGGGCTCGGAAAGCAGGGGGAACAGAGGGGAGAAGGGAGAGAAAGGGGGGGAAGGGAAGGGGAAAAGAAGGGAAAGGGGGGAAGGGAAAGGTGGGGGGGAGAGGGGGAGGGAAGTGCTGCTCCGCCAGAGCTTTCTCGAAGGCCACGTGCGGCAAGCACCGCCCCGCTCTCCTCTTCCCGGCTCCCGTGGGGGCGCGGCCCGATCCCCCCCGCGGCCGAGGGGCTCCGAGCTGGACGCGAACGGAGGCGCGAGCCCTCCCCGCCCCCCACCCCCGGCCCTCGCCGCCGCCGCCGCCCTTCCAGAACCTTCCCCGCGCCGGCCCGCTGAGATCCCACAGACAGCACTCCCGAATCCTCGCTCGGGAGCGGCGCCCGCCCCGCCCCGCCCTCACCTTGGCTCCCTCCTTGAGCATCTGGGCGAAGCCCGGGGCCTTGGGGACGTGCAGCGCCATGGCGGCTCCGCTCCGGCCGCGCCACGCGGGGTCGGGACTGAGCAGGCGCAGGGCGCGCGCCAGGCAGCGCGAGTTGCGCGCGGGGCGGGGCGGGGCGAGGGGTGGGGCCGGGGAGGGGCGCCGCCGCCAGACAGCACGAGTTGCGCCCGGGGAGGTGATGGGAGGGAGCTGGGCGGGGCGGGGATGGGAGTGGGTGGGAGGCGGTGGGAAGGAGTGGGAAGTAGTGGATGGCGGTGGGCAGTGAAGAATCATAGAATCACAGAATAACCAGGTTGGAAGAGACCCACCGGATCATCGAGTCCAACCGTTCCCATCAAACACTAAACCATATCCCTCAGCACCTCATCCACCCGTGCCTTAAACACCTCCAGGGAAGGTGACTCAACCACCTCTCTGGGCAGCCTGTTCCAGTGCCCAATGACCCTTTCTGTAAAGAATTTTTTCCTAACGTCCAGCCTAAACCTCCCCTGACGGAGCTTGAGGCCATTCCCTCTTGTCCTGTCCCCTGTCACTTGGGAGAAGAGGCCAGCACCCTCCTCTCTACAACCTCCTTTCAGGTAGTTGTAGAGAGCAATGAGGTCTCCCCTCAGCCTCCTCTTCTCCAGGCTAAACACCCCCAGCTCTCTCAGCCGCTCCTCATAAGACCTGCTCTCCAGCCCCCTCACCAGCTTTGTTGCTCTTCTCTGGACTCGCTCCAGAGCCTCAACATCCTTCTTGTGGTGAGGGGCCCAGAACTGAACACAGGATTCAAGAAGCGGTCTCACCAGTGCCGAGTATAGAGGGAGAATAACCTCCCTGGACCTGCAGGTCACGCCGTTTCTGATACAAGCCAAGAGTGGTGATGGGAAGCAGTGGGAAGCGATGGGCAGTGATGGGAGGCAATGGGAGCGGATGGGCGGTGATGGGCAGTGATGGGAGGCGATGGGAAGCAATGAGAAACAATGGAAGGCAATAGGCAGTGATGAGAGGCAATGGGAAGCAATGGGCGGTGATGGGGAACAGTAGGAGGTGATGGGAGTGGATAGGAGGCGATGGACAGTAATGGGAGTGCATGGGAGGTGCTGGGCAGTGATGGGAAGCAGTGGGAAGCGATGGGCGGTGATGGGAGTGGATGGGAAGTGATGAGAAACAGTAAGAGGCAATGAGAGTGGATAGGAGGTGATGGACAGTAATGGGAGTGGATGGGAGTTGCTGGGCAGTGACGGGGAGCGATGGGAAGCAGTGGGAAGCAATGGAAGGCAATGGGCAGTAAATGGGAGACAATGGGCAGTGAAGAGTAGGCAATGGACCATGATGGGAGGCAGTGGGAAGCAATGGAAGGCAATGGGCAGTGATGGGAGACGATGGACAGTGAAGAGTGGTAAGGGGAAGCAGTGGGAAGCGATGGGTGGTGATAGGAGGCAATGGGAGTAGATGGGAGGCAATGGGAGTGGATGGGCAGTGATGAGTAGGCGATGGGCAGTGATGGGAGTCAACAGGAAGCAATGAAAGGTGATGGGCAGCGGTAGGAGGTGATGGGAAGCAGTGGGAAGCAATGAGAATGGATAGGAGGTGATGGACAGTAATGGGAGTGGATGGGAGGTGATGAGAGGCGATGGGAAGTAGTGGGAAGTGATGGAGCAGTGATGGGAAGTGATGGGAGTGGATGGGCAGTGGAGGCAGTGGGTGGGAGGCAGTGGGCTGTGATGGGAGGCGATGGTAAGCAATGGAAGACGATGGGAAGCCATGGAAGGCGATGGGAGTGGATGGGAAGTGACAGGCAGTGACGGGAGGCAGTGGTCAATGATGGGAGTAGATGGAAGGCAATGGCATCTCGCCTGGCATCTTCCTCTCCTCGCATACTGGGAGCCCACCCAGCCAGCAGCCTGGCCACCAGGACAAGGTCTCTGGGTTTCAGAGAGAGAGCTTGGTAGAATGGGTAGCATTTAGAGAGAGAGCTGAGTGATTTAGAGGGATAGCAAGCTTGAGGGATGGCTGGCTAGTTCTGTGGCCATGCATTTTGCCTTAGGTAAATGAAACTAATCAAAGTCAATGGTTCCCCTCACTGTCACTTATTTCAAAGGAAAAGAGCCCAGTCCATATTGTGGGTTGTTTTATTTTTCTGAAACAGATAAAGTAGTAATAGCAAAAATGTTGGTAAATAAACTCTGTAAGACTCTTCTTGGAGTTTTGGAAAGCAAGCAACTGTTATCAGGCCTGGGCAACACAAGGGAGTGATCTACATGAATCGTGTGCAGTAAGACAAGAGCTGGAACACAATGTATTTCCCATTTGCATGCCGATACATACATTTTCCCAGAGATCTTATGTATATTCTGTTACTTTCCAAAGACTAATTTTAATGTTATGTACTTCACAACAGTCAAATCTCTTGCTAATTTGGAGCTTTGAAGCCAGCTCTGTCTGACTTTGCCTTTGAGATAGAGAGAGACTGCAAACAGAGGTGATTACAGAAGACACATCTATTCAGTACAGATCGGACTTAATACAAGATGTCAGGAAAAACACTACTTAAAAAGACATGCTATAAAAAAAACATGCTATCAGAGGGACAGTCTGCCTAACTTTCAAAAAATATAGTTACTTGGATGTACTTAACTCTAGCTTAAATCAAACTATTCTACTTTTTACAATAGTACCTACTTTTTGTATAAGTAGCATTGCTTGATTCATTGTCCCACATGCAACTTGCTGCCTCTTTTTGTCAGGGGTACTGAATGGTGGTTGTTCTTTCCTAGGAATCATCATCGTCAGTGTAGTAGCGTGAGGTGCAGTACTGTGGCAGTGGCAGATGTTGGCTCCTTTGGAGTCTTTTTTTTCACTGTCAAGTTCAGCAGAACTGCCTCTCAGGTGTTGCTCAGAGTACATTTAGAATCATAGGATATTTTGGGTTGGAAGGGACCTTAAAGATCATCCATTTGAAACCCTCCTGCCACAGCCACCTTCTACTGGATCAATTGGCCTTGAACACTTCCAGGGAGGGGGCATCCATGACTTCTCTGGGCAGCCTGTGCCAGTGCATCACCACTCTCATTTCTTACTAATTTCTAATCTAAATCTCCCCTCTTTCACCTTAAAACCATTACCTATCATCCTATCACTGTACTCCCTGGTAAAGAGCCCCTCCATAGCTTTCCTGCAGTCCCCCTTTAATGACACGTGTTCCAGAAACGGTTAAGAGTTTTCATTGCTTCTGATAGCAAAATCTGGTCATCAAACTGTGCAGACTCCAGTCAAGTATTCCGCTTAGTACATACCCAACCTGTTCAAGTTGAAGTGAAATGTATTGTAGGAAGACTTAAGAGTCAAGTCCTTGTTATCTAGGAGAATCCCAAGTAATACACATGCTACAGGACATGCTGAAATGTATTTCAGAGACTCACCTTGACAGGTCTATAAGCAGCTGTAGTCCAGCCAATAGACAATGGAACTGCTTTACGTTTGAGAAGTATTATTAACTTTGCTTCTCTGCCACACGAAGTCAAACGTAGTGTCTCAGGAAAGAACTTCAAGGCCTTAGAAATAACATTGCTGTGTCTAGGCAACACAGTATCTGAACCTGTCACCCAACAGAGACTGAGTTGCTCTGCCTCTGCAGCACAGATAGACTGCCTGCAAGGTTTATTAAATCACTTGGTATGTGTTGTTTAAGAAACTCCAGGAGGGCACACTTGATTTGGTTGTACTGTCCTATAATTCTTTAAATTTAATCAGTTTTAACCTGTAACGCACGATGGCAGTAGAAAAAGGAGCCCCCATGAATGAACTTCAAAAAATCTGTGCCATTTTGCTAGAAGTACTTAGAGGGAGATCACTTGAGGCAGAAGAGGGAACCTACTCAGTCCTGACTATTGTGACCAAGAAGTGCGGACACTTCCAAATGGAACTGCTGGGATTTGGCATAAGGGGCATAACCCTGTTTATCCCTCTCCCCTCTTACAATATATCTGCACTACAGTGCAGCTAGGAAAGAAAGAAATGTCCGTCCTGTTCTACAGGCAAGATACCAGAAACTATTTTGTAAAGCAGCTTCTGTAACCTATTTTTAACCACAAAGATCAGAGGAGGTACTTGCTTCTCAGTCAATGGAGAAGATTTTCATAATCATGAGTATTAAGTCATGGGCGTTATATCAATGACCGAACTCATTCTAGTCAGAAATGTTCGTTTTGGGGGCAGAGAGGTAGGATGGTTCAATTGATTGGACTGCTGATCAGTAACTGCAGGATGTATTTCAGCTCTCTATAGCTAATATCTTACATGACCTCAGGCAAATCTCTAATGATTCATCAACACTTAAAAGTTTTGTCACTTTTAAATTGCGTATTCTACATTCTCAGTGCCATCATCCGCATGTAGCTATCTCATTGTTACAGGACTTAACATGAGTAAATTTTTTCCACATATGGAATAGATTGTTTAAATGATGGAAATTTTGCAGTCTTCAGTCAGGAAGTCCATGGCTCTTTTCCTGTAGGATCCTATCAGTTGTCTAGGTGGATTGCTAACCTGGGTTTAAATTATGATGGCCCAAACGGTATTAATTTATATTAAAAAATTGGTTCTGAGCTCATTGGTATACACTGGTATAATTCTCTTTCCTTGCTTTTCACTAAGACAAGTATCAGAGGAATCAAGGCAATAGCATGTAGGATGCTAAAGAAATGGGATTTCACTATTAAAAACACTTCTCAAGTTTACATTTACTATAACCTTTCCCTAACAAGAAAGGCTGAATATTTATCTTTGCGTAACTTCTGAACTATGTTCTCTGATTTTTCAGGGATAGCCTCTCCAAAGCACTCACTTCATCAGAACCTTAGTAAATGCTAGTTCAGAAATTAAATCAAGGGTTGTTATTGCCTCGCAATGTGGCATGTTAACCTTGTGAGCATTGATCCTTCTGAGAGGTTGACATTCCCTTTCTGAGTCTTCAGTAATTAAAATGCTGTTATTTAATTAGTTTCTTAACTAAGAATATACAGGAAACAGCTTGCATAATGTTGGAAATGCAGTAAAAAGCAAAGACAGCTCACGCAGGCCAACAGTAACCATCGCAGCATTACATGGTGCTTCTTGTTAGATAAGTCTGCTTAGATAAAAGAAGCAACTTGAGGGGGAAAGACTGAACTCTTCTTATTCAGCACTTCAGCTGTCCAGTTCACTCCAGTTTAGGCTTCTTCCCAAGTGCTGCTTTTGCTTGGAAAAGTAAATTTGCCCATGTTTGTTTCTACTCGTAATATTGCAGACTCATAAAGTTCAGTGTTACTCTACAATTCCACACTGGAGGTCCAGTATTTCAAGTAAGAACAGTGGCCACAAAGGCAGTCCCATCTCTGGCTGCTTGTTTCACCTCTGCATTCTCCTTCCCCTTCATTTAAATCGTCTTTTGCCAAACATTGATGCACCTGTGAGAGAAGAGATTTGGGAACTGATTTGCGCTAAGGCTAACCCAAGAGAAGCCTGGCCAGCTTTCAGCAGGGCAGCAGTCTCTCTGTGGCAGTGCTGCTTAATGCTGCCTTCAAATATTTCTGGAACTACCCTGTTGGTAGAGTGCCTTTATTGAAACTTACGCTAGCTACATTTTTAATAGCCAGAATGCTGCTGAAGTTAATATATATAGGTATGTTTGTGATTATGAATATATACAATATGCATATCTGTATTAAATTATCACTGAAACATCTCTTTCTGGTTTAATCCAGAGTTATTTGGGACTTGCTGTCTAATCACGACTTTGACTTGGCCTTGATCTTTTTTTAGCTACTCATCTACGCCATTTATACTCTTCACAGACATTGCCATGCTAAAAGACCATCCAAAGGTCAGAGGGCTGGCTATTGGCAGCTGGCTGCCCTTTCATCAGCCAAAATCTATTGCTGTACACATGGAAATCCCCAGCTTATCTGTAGGTACATGTTTGTCAAATTTGAGAATAGTAAAATTTCGACAAGATCTCGGGAAGTTCATAAAAAGGACAGAATGTTAACTTCTATCTGCTTTTTCAGCAGTGGGAACCTGAGCAATTGGGAAACAAGAGATGGAAAAGTATTTGCAGAATTTATGAGTACAACATCTGACTGTGTTTGTCCAACAACAGTGACATCTGGCCCATGAAAACAACATGAGAGGCATGTTGAGGAAAGCCCAAGGACCATACTTAGTTTGCAGAAAATCCTGCTTATACCTGAAACGGAGCACTGTGAACCACAGGAGGCTGAACGTTAAGGGTGAACTTAATTCTCTTAGTAGCAGCAGCAGTTACATCAGCTTTTCCCAGGTTGTGCTTATCTCACTTGTGACATAATGAGAAGGGGCACTCTAATTAACTAGCGTACTTCTAATCAACTATGTATTACTTAGGACATTGGTCCACAGCTCCTGGGTTAAACACTACCCTGATCCTGGGCTTATCTCACTTGCTGGTACAGAGGATTGCAAGCTAGATAGGAAAGCAAGATTTCCTTACCATTTGTGTATTCTTACCTCAGTGTATGTGCTTTCTGCAGTAGCTAATACAGTCAGCTTGAGTCACTGGAAAGCACTTCTGGGGATTTTAGAGTATTATAAATAAATAGACTATTATAATTATACTATTATATTATATATATTCTGTATTGTAATACATTATAATATATTAAATGTACTCTATATTACACATTCTCTCTATATAGAGCATATTGTAATATATTATAATATATTAAATACACTCTAGATTATACTCTCTATAGAGTACTGATAGAGTAGCAGTAGGTTAAATTGTTTGAAAATGTTGACATATTAAAACAGTGATGTCAGTCCCCATCTGAGTTAAGGATCCAGTGGCTCTGATTCTACCTGCACAAGCAGCAAGAATTCAGAGGTTCCTCTAAACAAATGAGTTTGGGAAGGATGATAGTCTCAGAAAGAATTGATGCAGTTTGTATTGATCTTATATTGTAGGTACATTCAAAGTATAAAATCATGCTGGGGCACACACCGAAATACAATCCAAGAGTGTCTGCTTAATAAGAGAAATGAAAATTGTTGAGTTCTTTCTGGTTTTGATGTTGTAGGAAAACAAGCATCATTGGGCAAAAATGACATATCTTCTAGATGATGCTGCTGCTTTGCATGAGGAGGTCAAATCCAGGATCAGATAAGCGATAGAGAAATATCTCACTTTGTTTTTCATAGTGGTCATATGGGAACCTTTTTCTAGCAGACTACACAGGACCCTGGAAATAGTTGGAAATACAGGCTGACTGCTACTGAAAGTTCAGCAGTTCTTGTTAGGATAGGAAGAATTTATCTTCCTGTGAATGTTGAAACTTGGAAAATATCAAACTGAGGAGTGAGGGAAATAAGAATTTTAGGCTGTAATTAGAAAATATCAGAAACAGAGGAACAGAATGATGCGCTTGGCATTGAATAGATGAAGACTTCTGCAGAAATAGCACCCAAAAGTAAAATAGTAAAATAAAAAATAAGAAAGAGTAAAAAAGAGTAAAATAAAAAAGAGTAAAATAAATAGCAACTGTCTGCAGACTCCTGAAAACAACCTTCTATCACACCCAAATTACACTTCTTTCAGATCTGCAGACACTAAACAGAAAAAGAAGCAGCTAAAAGGTAGGACTTTCAGATCAAGACCACAACTGATGTTGGTTGGTGCCTGGGTCACAGGTATCTGTGATCTTTCTTCACTGTGTCATGCCTTGACTTGGATGCCCAGTTTGGAATTTTCTAAGAATCATCTAAAACAGTACCAGCTTTTCAGGACAAAGAAAGAGGATTTTCCAATTTTTGCTTTGTTTCTCTACTCAAATAATTTTACAGACCTTGTCGAAGTAACTACACATTTTATTTCTCATATTGTCCCCATTCTTCTTTGAGGGTTAATTTTAAAGTTCTTCATCATTTGTCATCTGAATGTACTTGCTGAGGAATCCATTAATCCTCCAGAACTCAAGTCAATGGGAGTCTCCTGGTCCACCTGCCTCTCAGTCAAGCCCAGGGTATGCAGAGCATTCTCTTTCTTGCTGCCAACATAAAGCATGACCCACTAGCACAAGCTGGGGAACTTCTTTGTGTCCCATTATTTCCTGGCTACTCTGTCAGGCCTGTCTATTTGCCAGCGGCTCAGAAACTGGCTGGAATCCATGCTGGCTGTGAATCAAAAGAATCCAAAGGACAACTTCGCAGCCCTCATTTCTGCACTGCATAATCTTCCTAGCTGTGACTAAGAATTATAGCATCGCAGTAATGCATATTCTTTCCTATATAATTCTTGATGTATTTAGAAAAATGTTAATGAATAAATGCTGTGCACTTCTGCATCATGCTGTAGTGTAGTAGGGGCTAAAGGCCACAGAATAGATTCATGCCAAAAGTTGGGACTATCACACAGGATTCGTTCCCAGTACTGCATGCTAAAAATCCCAAAAGTGTGATCTTCTGTCTGAAAAGTAGATACATCAACTACTGCCTAAAAAAATGTTAAACTGAAGGATATACCATTGCTATTTAAGTTACCCAGTAGAGAAAAATAAAGTAACATGTATATGTATAAAATAATTATGGACAGTTACCAAAGTATCATCTAAGCAGCGCAATATGATTTACATATAAAGAATAAGCAGAGACCATTTTATAATAACTTCAAAACAGGTAAGCGTGAATGCACCGATGTTGTAATATGTTAAAAAGAAAAGTTAATGTCCTGAAGGTTTATTTAATAAGCAAATCACCCTAATGTACATCTAATCAACACGAACTAATGTTTGTATGCTGCTATGACAATATGTAAAGCTACTGAAATGCTGCGTTTTTACTTTGTTCGCTCAGATTTGCATGTATTTGCTAAGTATTTGATCCAGATGCCTTGCCTACAATGCACTGAATGCATGAAATAAGAACAAGACAACTAGGCTGAGGGAAGCAAAAGGATGTTACCAGACATTGAAGTTTCAAGGTGAAAGTGGCAACACCACATCCTTGACTTAGCAGTATCAGTAGTTGTTGGCAATCAGCCACACTTAATTCTGAACTCTGTATCATGGTTAAGATTCTTGAAATAGTAATGAAGCGGTGAAGAAATCTCTACCTTTTTTGCTTTTGAAGGATAGTTGTTCCAACTGTTTTTGATTGTCAGTATTGCATATCTGCAGGCCAGGTGTTCCTTGTGCTTAGCAAGGAATAGATTTTATCTGTGATTAATTTGATCTTCTTAATTTCTATAATTTTGTTGTTTTTAACAAAGAACAGTGAAGTGAATATCTAAATGTTTGTTATGCATATTTATGGTCCAGTTACTGAGTTCTAATGACTAAAATTCTTGGCAATGGATGCAGCTGCAGCAACGGTAAGTTCTGTGGCTGAGTGCTAGATCAAGGCGTACTGATGGGTTCCCAGTGCCAGGAAAACATGAGGCCCATCAGTCTTACTTCAGTCCCTGGGAAAGTTCTGGAGAGAATCCTCCTGGGAGCTGGCACAACTCAAATAAAGTACATGATTGGGGTAAGCCACCACAGATTCACCAAGGGCAGATTGTGGTTGACAAACCTGATAGCTTTCTATGACAAGTGACCTGCTTGAGTGATATCAGGTGAGCAGTGAACATTGTCTACCTGGATTTCCCCAAGACTTTTGATAGAGTTTCCCACAGCCGCCTCCTAGAGACACTGGTGCGTCATGGTCTATACAACTGGTCTGTGCGATGGGTGGGAAACTGGCTGACAGGCAGCACCCAGAGTGCAGTGGTAAATAGTTCCTTCTCAAACAGGCAACCTGTCACAAGTTGGGTTGCCCGGGTATCAATATTAGGCCCACCACTGTGTAATATCCTTATAAGTGATCTGCATGATGGGATCGAGTGTACCCTGATAAGCTTTGCTGATGATGCCAAACTAGGTGGGGAAGTGGACACTTTGGAAGGGAAGTGCAGGAAGACCTGGATAGGCTGGAAGAGGGCTAACAAGAACCTTAGGAAGTTCAACAAGGACAAATGTGAAGTCTTGCACCTGAGAAAACATAATCCAGGAGTGCCGCACAGGATGGAATCTACTCAGCTAGGGAGCAGCTCTGTGGAAAGGGGGAGCTGGTGGACAAAAGCTCAGTATAAGTGAACAGTGTGCTGCTGCAGCAAAGAAAGCCAGCAGGATACTTGGTTGCATCAACGAGGGCATCTCCAGCAGAGATAAAGAAGTCATTATCCCACTCTACTCGGTGCTTGTCGGGCCACACCTGAAATACCATGTCTAGTTTTGGTCCTTGCTAGACAAAAAAGATGTGGACAGGCTGGAGAGGATCTAGAGAAGGACCATAAAGATGATCAAAGGACTGGGAAGCCTGCCACGTGAGGAAAGGCTGAAAGAACTCAGTTTATGAGAACTCAGTTCTAAGAAAAGAAGACTTAAGAGACATCTTATCACCATGTGCCAGTATTTAAAGGGTGGTTACAAGGAAGATGGAGACCCCCTTTAAATAAGGAGCCATGTGGAAAAGATGAAGGGTAGTGGGTACAAGTTACTCCTGGGGAGATACCGATTGGACACAAGAAATATTTTTCATAATGAGAACAATCAGACATTGGCGTAATCTCCTCAGGGAACTGGCAGATTCCCCAGCACTGGACACATTTAAGATTCATCTGGATCTGTTGCTGGACCATCTTACCTAGACTGATCTTCTGCCAAGAAAGGCTGGACCAGATGTCGTTGACGTCCCTTCCAACCTAGTATTCTATGAAAATATGGGCATTAGTAAGCCATTTGTGAGATTCACAACAGATTTTCTGCTAATCATTCTCTTGCATGAAAATGATCCAAAGCATCACATCGATTATTTTGGTCCAGTAACAGATGTCCTTGTTGTCAGCCAGCTGGCAAAGAGACAGCAGAAGACATTAAACCAGCGCTTGATATGGGACAATATGTGGCAGCAAGCTGTATCACCATTCTCTTACTTTGAACATCAGGATGTCATGGGTTTAAGGGGGAATCATCTATGTTCCTAACACCTGCAGAAACTCTGAGAGAGCAATTGTCTTGGTTGATTACTTAAGAAGGCTTTGGACAGGTTGGCCCAGAAGACACCACCTTCACGGAAAGGAGTGTGGGAAGCAGAGTGTACAGGATACCAAATCATGCTGCTGTGGTTTTGCTTCATTTGAACTTAATTTGATTTATTAATAAAAGATGACATTTGACAGTTAGACTTGCTTTGCGCTTGGACTCAGGAAAATACAGTAGAGCAGGGTATCTTTGGGAAGGATGGGAAACCCAAAGCAGTCATTCAGCAGTATGTGATTCCTTTTATGATCTTTTGAAAACACCAGTGCAACTCCCTTTTCTCTCATCAGCAGTTTGATGCCCGCTTTTCAAGCCTTCAGAGTCCCTGAAATTTGAACTGTGGCACCTTGTGGGGTGCTTCATTGCGCCTCTATGTACAGGAGAACTACAAAAGAAATCTGTTCTAATGAGACTTATAAAGGATTATGAATTTGAGAGCTAAGAATTAATTTTACATACTAGAAACACAGTCCAAACTGAAAAAGTGAAATGCGAATTGTGTGCTTTTAAGAATGCCAAGTACAGTATATTTAATGAAAATAGAAAAACCCTAAAAAAACCACAAAGGAAAAAAAATCTCATGATTTTCCCCACTAATGATGTAGGTTTAAGTTACTAGTAATGGTGTGGCTTATTCAGTTAATCTATGGTCAGACTTAGTAGCTGTAATTATCCCAGGACTTTCAACAGGATGAAAATATGGGAACTCTTAGAACAAGCGTGATTAGGTTTTTTTCCTGTTGTATGATATGTGGTTCTAAAAGGTTCCAAACGCCCCAGGAGCCCTACTGCAGACATCTCAGCAGCTCTAAATAAAAGGTTGGGTTCAGTTGTTCATCTTTCTCTAGTTGCCTGTGCTAAAGGGCTCCAGATATGTGCTTTCAATGTTTCTTCCTGGAGAAAAAAAAATAAATCCTCTGCATAACATCTTACAGTCTCATAGAAACCTACTGCTTTAACTTTTTATATCTATTTCTTGGTTTAAGGAGTCTTAAGTGAGGATATGGTGAAATCTGTGAGTGGTAGTGTGAAGATCAAGAGCAAAAGCCTAGTAATATTTGGATTCTGAGAACTTTTTAAAAAAGGGGTTTCATCGGCAAGTGAAATTAGGCAGTGTTTCTCCATTTTCATTATTTTGTAATCATGGCAAATCATCGCTTGAAAGATGTTTTGAGAAAACAAATACATGAAACAGTTTGTCTTACTTCTTTGCACATTTAAAATTCACAAGCAGTTTCTCATGTCTAATGCCAAGTTTTTTGTAACTTCTGAAAGCAATGCTTTAAAATTGAAATGTTAAGCTGCGGTATTACAAACTATCTAATTCTAGTAAGCAGCACTATGTCTGGATTTAACATTTCAAGAATTGTGGGCTTTATTAATAGCTAGTTTTGTTCATTTTATATCACTGTTGTTTTACTTATGGCTGTAAAACTAGAAAATAAGTGAATAGAATGGGAGTATTTTCAATTTAGGTATCTAAATAGTAATTTTCTAATTTGCACTGTATTTGAAGACTTCTAATACTCAAATGGCAAATTGGTGATCTAAACTGTAACCTGAAACATACAATTTCCCCCACAAAAGGTATGTGCTACCCCACATTTCTTACAGCTTTTCTTGCGATGCTGTTGATAACTGCTTGAGACTGCAGTCCTGTGTTCCATAAAGTTTCATCTGAAATGAACCAGAAATTAAGATCTAACTGCTCATCTAAGGGAAAGGCATTCAAGATATGATAGAGCTGAACATGTAGTTAGAGATGTTGTGTTTTACAAGATAAGAATCTTAAACATTTTTATCAGGAGCCCCTAATTCAGATAATTTAATTCCTTGCTGCGTCCTTGTGAAGATGGTATTCCTGTCACTTTCACGTGGGAACCAGGATTTAGAGAGCTCAAGCAAATGAGTATTAAAACAATGGTATTAAAACAATTAGCTGGTATTGCCAACAGAGGTTTTTTTTGTTTTTTTTTTTTTAAAAAGACATTTAAAAAGATTCAGTACAGGTTTAGTTTGGAGATATTTTGTCGTTCGATTGCTGTCAATGATCACATGAAGAAAATTGTAAAATCTAAACTAGGAGGTCTCATGAACATGCTATGGGGAATCAAAGTTGGTTTTTGACAAATTACTGTAGGAAAGGCAATTTCTTATTAAAAAAAAATTACCTGATTAACTCTGATTAAGGAGTTTTACATTAATACACTATACTGGTGAAGAGTAAATATTGAAATAGTTAATAGGTTTCAAATGGTGCAGCATTATACTGTCCTGATCTAGTTCTCCTTGTCCTGTGTTCGAGGGCTCTTTGAGATGAGATAGACGGATGGATTTCTCGAATGTGTCCTCTAAGGGGCAGCATTGAAGAGCAGGTCTCTGTAAACGGCTGTTTCTATTCGTAATACGGAGTACATGGAAGCGAGTGACTAACAAATTCGTGCTTATTTTCTGTTGTCTGGAATTATTGGTTTTCAAAGGTAATAAATATGTGTGGTAGTCATTACTGCTAATCTGCCAACAAATGTGTAGCAGACATGTTTCAGGTTCTTCAGTGACAAAACCATTGGAATTCTCCCTGGTAGAGTACTCAAAATGATACAAAAATTTGGGTGTTTTGTTATTTCTTTTTTTTTTTTTTTCCAGTGAGAAACTGATCGTGGAGCCTATTTGAATTTATTTCTTGTGAGAAATATCAATATTATGTCATTTCTAGAAGCAGTATGTCATCTTGACTAATGTTAATTCGATAATGTTAAGTCTCTCCTGTTGCTACCGCACTTAAACAGTATTGTGTGGGTGACTTAATATGGGAATATTCTGGAGGATGAATATCACTGGCTTAATACTATACATTAGATAACAAGAACACCTTGTGCTCGTGCTTGTAAGATAACATCTTGTTATATTGTGCTACAGACTAGGAGAAGTCTGTCTAGAAAGCTGCCTGGAGGAGAGGGACCTGGGGGTGTTGGTTGACAGCGACTGAATATGAGCCAGCAGTGTGCCCAGGTGGCCAAGAAGGCCAATGGCATCTTGGCTTGTATCAGAAACGGCGTGACCAGCAGGGCCAGGGAGGTTATTCTCCCTCTGTACTCGGCACTGGTGAGACCGCTCCTCGAATCCTGTGTTCAGTTCTGGGCCCCTCACCACAAGAAGGATGTTGAGGCTCTGGGGCGAGTCCAGAGAAGAGCAACAAAGCTGGTGAGGGGGCTGGAGAACAGGCCTTATGAGGAGCAGCTGAGAGAGCTGGGGTTGTTTAGCCTGGAGAAGAGGAGGCTGAGGGGAGACCTCATTGCTCTCTATAACTACCAGAAAGGAGGTTGTAGAGAGGAGGGTGCTGGCCTCTTCTCCCAAGTGACGGGGGACAGGACAAGAGGGAATGGCCTCAAGCTCCACCAGGGGAGGTTTAGGCTGGACATTAGGAAAAAATTCTTCACAGAAAGGGTCATTGGGCACTGGCAGAGGCTGCCCGGAGAGGTGGTTGAGTCACCTTCCCTGGAGGTGTTTAAGGCACGGGTGGACGAGGTGCTGAGGGGCATGGTTTAGTGTTTGATAGGAATGGTTGGACTCGATGATCCGGTGGGTCTCTTCCAACCTGGTTATTCTATTAATCCATGATCTTCTTCTGAAATAGAATGACTAATCTGCTTTTACAGGTATGAGAGAGCTATCTTTTTATCCTAGGACATCCTTGGATGTGGTTTAGTGGCATAGTTGGCAAACAAAATTGATGTGTTTAAGTGCTTGCGAGAAAGTGCTGGTGTTTCCTGTTAGCCAGTGCTAGCTGATGCTAGCCTTGAACATTCGACTGTTGACCTCCCAGTGAATTGTTGCACACTGTAACCCCTAACCTACTTCGTCATTCCCTATTGAGATGACATGCCACCATTCTTCCTGTAATTAGTTTCTAATGGTTATTTACATCTCCATGCTTATGTGGGCAAAGCATATAAGTTTGCACCTGCTGGTTTCTCACAACAGTGAGTCTTTTCTAGTAAGTACTTCTGACTTCAGCTTTCATCTCATTTTACATGCAAAAGATATGCAAGGGTCTTTGGAAGCATCATATCTCAAAGGCTTCAGTTTTCTTTCTCTCCATGGAATTAGCTTCCCACAGCTTCTGGCTAGAGTTTGCTGTGGAAGTGGAGTTTTTCCCCAGTCAGACTTTTAAGTCATTCAAGATGCAGTTATTTCCAGATGGTTTTAAGGCAAGTGTAAAAACTGTTGATTCAACACCAGTGATTCCACTTCATGTTGACTGAGCCAATTTTTTTATTTCTTTGCACCGATCTCCTTCATTAGATCTGTATGATCCTGTATAAGTGAATTCAGCTGTTGCATATCAATTTGTCAAAAGTTTCTTATGTGGTATTTTTTAAGTCAGTGCTCAATATATGTTTCATATTGGTTTTAATGTGTTTTCATTGAAAAAATATACTGATAGGTTCCTCTGACAGGGTTCAGCCATTTGTGAGTGTAGAGCTTGGAGGAAAGTATGTTATTTTGCTTGTTTTAAAATACTACACAGTCAAGGAGAATGGAGGTCATATCTAAGAACAGAGTTGGTTGCTCGAGTTGTCAGGACTTGGCATGTTAGCTTGTGAGTGAGGTGCAACAAGACTGAATAGTGTATATTTGATCTCTACCTTTCCGTTATGCGAAAGAGAAGAAAGAAGTATTCTTCTCTGGTTCTGGATTTCTGGCTGGGAATATTATGATATAATTACATCATATTGGATGTTCTGATCTCTCCAAGGATAACTGCTGAAAAACACTTCTCTACCCAGTTCCACACAGTCTTGAAATGGTTATCCTTATGGACTATAAGTAGAGAGAAGGTCAACAAAGCAACTCTGGTTTTGTGGATGCTATGAAGGCATTTATTCAATTACCACAGCAAACAAATGGAATATACTATCTGACATTTAATGTTTAGCAGATTCTGAGACATACAATCCAAGTGTTAGTGGAAATTCTACAGGTAATGTGGAGTTAAATGATGTGACTCACCAACATTTATGCTTTCAAAGTCATTTTTCCATTGCCTGGACCAGCTTCACCCTAATCATCCCCAATGTCAGTAAGGAGGACCAAATCCCTCACAGTGAGCTCTTTTTTTTTTTTTCTGCAGAAATTATTTCATCAGAAATTGTCAAAAATGGGATTCTGTTTGTACTCAGGAGAGTGTGTACAATGAAGATTTGACTCTGTGTGCATTTTTAGGCAAAGCATTTTTATATTTTTTTTAAATTGCTCTTTCGAACATCTTCCATATGCTAGAATATTTAAAGTGTATTTTTAAATAGTGACTGGCAACCTGTGAAACACCATTTTGGCATGAATGAGGTCATAAGTTGCTAAATACTACTTATACTAGGAAACTGAGATGAATTGAAAGTAGCACAGCTAAAGAAAAGGAAGGCAACAGGTGTTTTATTAGATAGCAGATATGAGCATCTTTTTTTACATCTGCAGAATAACTGATACTTCATCCTAAAAATTGTTACATATTTGCACATTTCCACTACTGAATATCAGTAAATCCCAGTGTTCCTAATGTAGAGTGCCTCTTTATGATGTTTTTGGTGAATAAAACACAATATCCTCCTCTAGCACGTCACCAGTTTCATAATGTTATACAGAAATGAAAGAAATTTGCTTGGGCACCACGTGTCTGCTGACTAAGAATATACTGGAAATGAAACAGGGCAGGCTGTGCTCCTGCACAGAAAAACCTGGAGTTATCAGCACTGTGTAATTTTCACAGAGAAGACTCTAAGATGTACGTGCAGCTTGTTAGAAAGGAGTATTTTGTGTGTGTTCTGTAAACGGGAGAGGAATTTTCATAGATAAGCAGATTTTAGTCACCTACTTAGTCAATAGGAGGAGTGGGATTTATCTCTACCCCAAATTTAAAATGCTTTTGACTGTAATTTGAGACAATCAAGGAAGTGCAGCATCCCAGACTTCGATTTCCCCATTGTTTAAAGCTGAAATCTTCCCTAGTTTATTGTCACACAGTAACTTAGAGAACTTTTAAACTGTGCTGTTTCAATCCATATTCTTGGGGGTTTGGGCTTCATAGCCTCAATAATAAATACATGATAAAATGGTTACAGTCAAATCTTTCATCCTGATGCCTCAAATTTAATGTTCTGTATACAGAATGCTGTAATATTACCACATTTGAAAAATACACTACCTTCCATAAAACAATACTTTCAGGTGACTAATCATAGTGTAAAGCACAGAGCTGATATTTAAATGCAAATCAGGGGCCTTTTGGTTTGTGCAGTTTTGGTATCTCAGCATGATTTGTAGCATTCGGGAGCAGCACGCCCCTTAGAAGATGAGTGTGTGTATTAAGTGAAGTATGGGTGATTTCACCTTCTGTTGTAAAGTCTATATAATAATAATGATTTAACTAGAAGCACTGACATTTAAAAAACAAGTATGCAATGTATACAAACTATAAACCTATTATGAGATCAATTTGTAAATGCATGTACTATTTAAAATGAGTACAACTGAAGTGTCAGTCTAGAAATCCAGTGTCAGAGCCACCTGGAAAAACCACCCCTGGGCTATTCCCCCATTATTTCTGTCCAAAACCTTTGCTGTCATGGCTATTGAAGATTTTGCACGTCTTAAGATTTTACATAGAGAGTCTTTTTTTAGGCTTTATTGTAATGGCATATAGTGAATGTGCTCATACCATCTAAATATCTCTGTCCTTACAAAGCAGAAGAGGATCTTGCAGTTTGGGAGAAACCCTGGTTCTGTAAGAACTGAAGCAGAATATTTTTTGTGACTTCACTGGAGCCACAATTTTCCGTATCTTCAAATACTTTCACAGTAATTGAACCTGGAGCTGGAGATCGATATCAGCTGCTGATGGTATTGAGCTGTAGAATGTTGTTCGCAATAATGCTTGTGATCAGAGACAAATCTTTCTCCCTCCCCAAGGAAACATGTAGGAAGGAACCCCAATCTTTTCTGAAACACATCAAGAGAAGAGAAAATGGTTAGTGTAGTCAGAGGCACAGTCCTGCTTTTCACTAGCTTTTGGGGCAGAGCCTGTAGTCTACTTTGAAATCACACTTCATTCAAAAATACAGCCTCACCCAATACTTAACTAATGGTGTAGATGTCTGATACCCTCCTGGGTCATTGCTGGGGGAAAGGAAGTGTGGGGAGAATATCTTTGCAGTTTAGTCATTTCAAAGTATGAAAAAGGTCTTTTGAGGCCACAGGGGTGACTGCTGGCTTCCTGAGATTTACACTGATTAGATCAATGCTGGACGAGGGCCAGAAGGTGAGAGGGTGAGGAAGGGTGAAAATTTGAGTTCAGACCTTCACATTTCTATTTGTCCTGCAACTTCTCTATATCTCAACTGAACCAAGAGAATCTAGCATGTGCCTGTAAGAGGAGACCTGGATTAGATATTTTCTATTTGGAATTTAAAAATATATGATATACCTTCAAAATGCATTTTAAAATATAGAAGAAGGAGAACCTCCTTTTCAAGCACAGAACGATACAGATACTCTGTATAATTTTGTACTTTTTCTCCATTTTTCTCTATTGTGACTGATAGCAGTGAATCAAAGAAGCCACGTAGGCAGTATATGTGAATGACACAGCTACAGAAAATAGGTTTTAGTTGAAGAAATTCTTCTTTCTTGTGATACTACAGGATTTCCCTATTAACTGCTTGCCTGTGGCTTCAAAACTGACAACCACTACCTCAAATCACATGAGAAAATCCTCTGAATTCAGTCAAATCTCTGATTCAGTCAGGTTCAGCTATCGCTACTATCACCAGCTCATGTATAAATACACTTGCTTTCATAGCTTACACATTCTCAAATTTGCCCGTTGCCTCCTCAGAAGTGCAGGGCTATCGCCTGCAATTAGACAAGCCCGGCTTGACCGAAGCCAACACGAACCTAGCCTCACACGCCAAGCCCATCCCTTGTTGTTAGCTTTGATAGTCGGTGCTATCATTTGATAGTTCAGTTGTAGCCAGTCCAAGTTGGCAGTGTCAGCCCGAGCTGATTGGAGCTGCAGACATTTTTGCTGACTGGAGTCATGCTATCTTTGCCAGTTTGCTGGAATAGACACAGACACTGATTGGGTCATGCTGAAAACATTCCTGTCCTATGAAGCAAGTCTGTTTGTATTTTAGGTTTGCCAGGACTAATGAATTAAAAATCTTGGGCTCGCCACAGTTTGCTGCTTAATAATGCCTGTGACAGAAGGAGTTTTTCCTCCCTGAAGCATGACAGCATCATAATCCCTCGTCACTGGCAAGGAGAGGAAGGAAAAGCAGAATTGTGGAGAAAAGCGGAAAAGGGTGATCTTTTGGGACAGCGAAGCCTATGGGAAGTGCAGGTAGCGGCATGTTGCCCTGACAGCTGTCTCAGCTTCTCAGACCTTGTCAGTTTGTTGCTATGCAGCAGGTGCAGCCTTTTCTTTTATTGAAGCTTTACTCCATAAAGGCAACGACAAGCCAAGGCAGTGGCTGGCCCTGGATTATACAAGTGCAGACACTCTGCTAAGTGAGGTAAGGCAACAGGTGTGAAAACTGAACTAAATTGATAGAGCTGTAACAGCACTTAATCTGATTTCTGCTGCAGCTTTTTTTTTTATGGGGAAACAGCAGCCAGTTCTATAGGCAATTGTTGTAAAGAAGGGAGCTGCTCATTAAATCTTATTAAATTCCAGGTTGCCCACTCACCCTCATCTCTGTCCACAGAGATATTGTACTCCATGCATGGAGAAAGCAGGTGGGGAATTGGGGGCAGTTGGTCTGCCTGTTTCCTGTATCATCTCATTTGAACACAGGCTGCTTCCATGCCTCTCTGTTCATTTTGATTGTTTTTTGTGATGAAGACATTGAGGATTCTGCACAAAAAGGAGTGAAGGGATAAATGCAATATATTAAAAAAAGTGGATAGAAGGCTAATTGCTGTGTATAAAGATGAGACCTATTTTTGTGGTTTGGAATAAAATGAAAACACTCTTTTTGTGTTGTGATAGAACTCACTGTTGCTTATTGAAGACTTAATTGATTTTTGCCCTCAGACAGCAGGTGGTTAAATAAGGCAATTTAAAGACATCACAGACCACAGAGTATGTGACTGGGAAAAGACAGCAGATTTACTCCTAGCAATTTTGTCATTGCAAATTTAAAACCCCTTGCAGAATGCCTCATTTTAATTTCTTTGGCTATGATGTAAAATGTTAAATATACTCTTATGTGGAACACCACCTGAGATAGTAAGCAGGTGTCAGGGGAACATGTACCACCAAGACAGAATGATGAACAGCCTTGTTTCAAGGATGTGCTTATAACTTAAAATCTCTCTCTTTTTTTTTTTTCCCTCTTTGCCTTGTACTGGGAGGTATGGAAAGGAAGCATAATAAAGAATTTTGGATGAGTATTTCTGTGGTTTTTGAAAAAAAATGAGATGTGTCAGATGTTTTTTATAAAGTGAGGGTCTGAGGGGAAAAAAAGACAATGATAATGCTCAGATTGTAGAAGCTATTTAGTCTGATGCAACACACTTCAAACCAGAATATTTCAGTTGACTCTGAGGATCTTTTAGGGATTCCAGAAACATACACTCCAGCAGCTGAGTTTACTCCTACTTTGTCTCTGCCCAGTCTATAACAGTTCTTTTGTGTGTCTTGATTATTAGTAATGGGAAATAAAGAACAATCCCTGATATTCTTCATGTGTTGGTAGAAAGAGACATGATCAGCTTCAAATAAGATCTATTCAAAGTAAAGATTTTAGATTATTTGTTGTTTTTTTAAGAAAAGACTATGTACTCCAAATAACAATTTCCCGTGTAGCATTGCTACTGAGTAACTGTGTCGCTCTGCTAGCTAAATATTAAGACAGAAAAAGCAAATAAAAACCAAATGCTGAAATTAATGGGCCAAATGCAAATTTTATACTCTTCCAGTGATAGCAAGGCAGTGATGCCAGGGAAGTGTTTGATTTATTTGTGCATCACCCAGGAAGATGATAATCCTGAAATATTGTTCTGTTCTACTGACTTTCTGAGACTACCAAATGATTAAGTGTAAATTAGAATGAATTGTTGGGATCTCCATGCAATACAATGGCTACTTTACTGAAAACCTGCAAGACTATTGGCTTAGGAAATTAGCTTTTGTTTTCATTAGCTAACTGCTGTGTTGTCTACTGATACGTAGTGCAACTTGCACTATTATTCTATCTTCCCAAAGAATAGGGGTTCTAATTGACTGAGGAGTTTTTATAGTAATTTAAAAGCTACTCTTACAATTGCCCACATAGTTGGTATGGAAACAATGCACTCTGGATAGCATAGTCTTCAGTCCTAAAATAATTTCTTTATGGGCAGATCTCTTGTGTGCATTAAGTCCCACTGACTTCATGTTCTCCACACACGAAGCTAACCAGAAGATTAATATCTGTGAATTTTAGCAGCTTTGTGCTAGTTATACAAGGAGATTAAGTTTGCATTCAGCTGTTTAATAGAGTTCAGCCTAAACTGTTCATTCAAAAGGTTAAACATACATACTAGAGCTCCGGGTATAACTTTTCAGTGTTCAGAGATGCTTTAATTGTACTAATATAGATCAGTATTAGCTAATTCTTCTGTTGCTCAACTAGTGCCCTGCTGGAAATGAACTAGAAGTTTTCTTAATGGACAGGGTTTCATCTCAGTAAAATTTTGGAATTGGTTGTCTCAGAAGAAAGATCGAAGACTGAATAAGGTCTCAGTCGGGGAGTCAAACCCATGCAGACAGACCCCTACACCTGCCCAGAGTTCCACTGAAGAATCACCACCAAGGTTTGGAGACCCAGTAACTTTCTGACCATCAAGTGTGTGACTATCAAGCGCAGTTTGACTGGGGGAGTATGGGTGGAAGGTAGGAGGATGGGTGCCTCCTCATTGACAGCATGTGGAGTTGTGTGCACGTTTCCAATCACATGGTAGGCTTGGGGTCGTGTTACTTTCAACTCCCCACCCCTTCTTCCTTCTTCACCTTCAGAACCAGGCAGCATTGCCACGAGTCAAGGCTTGCTGAAGGGGCAATGGCGGGGAGCAAGCAGGTGAGGAGAGGGGAAGCTTCCTTTGCCATTCTTTCTAATCTGTAAATAGCAAAAGAAGGGCAGTCTCTGCAGTGAATTTCACTTAAATTGTTTTTAAATGGAAAAGTGAAATGGCGCTCCCTTGGCTTTGGTTCTAAATGTTGCTTAGCTAGAATGAGAAAGGTAGCTATGAATGCATGAAAAGCATTAAAGCTCATTTGTTGAATGGTGTCACATGCTCTGTAATAAATATATTGTTTGTATTATTGCAGCTGGAACAATCAAGTAAAAGCATTGACTCAAGTGCCCACATGATCAGCACCGCAAGGGTACCTGCTGATAAGCAAGTTCGAATTGCCTTCAGCCTGAATGACTCCCCAGGTACAGTTTTATTTATGAAGTAAACCACAACAAAATAATTGCTTTTAAATTTTACATGTTCTTGCTAGTGTTTACGATATCAAATGAAGTCCAGTCTTATAGGTGGATTTTTTTCTGAGGGATAGCATGTGGTCAATTTTCCTGTCTGGTAACTTTTTATGTTTCCATTAACAACCTCATTAAACTAAAACCACTAGACTGACAGTTTAGATCTTAGCTTTCTTTCAGTGATTTGTGGAATATACTAAGGTCTCTTATTAACTCTCAAATTTACCCGCATATGCAGTATGTCTGATTTTAAGGAATCTTAAAACAAGAAAAGTAGAAGGACATTTTGTACTGAGGATGAGGCTAGACCAGGAAGAGACTTTCCCTTCAGCAAGAAGGTTGGAAAGTGTTGCATGTGCCCAGCTTGGTGAAAGGTTTCAGGAAACGGATACCCCACATGGCATGTTCCCTGGGAAAGCAGCAGAAATTTCATTGATGGATCCTTTCTGCTGGTGCTGATTGAGCATTAATTTCCCTGAACATACCATGCACAGACGTGGAACGTTTGACCTTTGGAACAGACAAACATTAGCTTGCACCTTAAATATTGTTAAGGTCTAGAGAGCTGTTGTCAACCAGTAAAAGTCAGACGAAATAAAGTAAATTGAAAGCTTGGAAGCATCACCAAAAATATTGGCTGTGCGTTGCTAAAGGTGTGTGCCTGGAGTGAGTGTTGAGGTGTGTTTATGACAAGAAATATAAAGATCTCCGATAACAATAACTGAACCCCACTGCTGAAGAGTGCTTTATGAGATGGTATGCATTGTGTGGTAATGTATGAGGCCTCTTCCCAAATCTTGTGTAAATAGTCTCAGTGCAAATAGTTTTTTCATTTTAAAAATATTTTAGATTATGCATTATAGTTCATAGCTAATTGTTATGCAATATTAATTCGCAGATACAAGCCTGAAATAGAATCTCATTCCCTAAGCTAGGGAATTTAAAAACAAACATCTTCATATCTTAGTGCACATAACTTTGAGTTCACAAAGATGAGTGAGACTGAAAGACTGGAGCAAAAAATACAAAGAAGCACACGTCCTTTTTCATAGATTAAAATAATTATATTTTTATTCCAGAAAGTAATCAGGAATCATTCTCATCTCTTAAGTTACAGTAATGTAGCAAATTTCTTACAGGAATTATGGCAAAGGTAGGTCTTGAAGAGAGATGTAAAAGAAAGGGGACTGCTCTTACAAATTATGGAAAAAGAATGCTTATGCGGACACTGAAAGCAAGTCAGGGAAAGATGAGACCATGGGAAAATCAAAGAGTGTAGAGTGGTTTGTGACAAGAGACGGCAATAGGAAATGACAAGGTTGTGAATAGCTTGGAAGAGGAGGACATGAAAGGCAGGAAGCATAGCTTCCTTAACATTGCATCATATTTTATTTTTTACTTTTCAAAACTGCTAATTATTCCAGCCTCTCTCTTAATGTTTAGAGAAAAAAACTCAATTACAGAAAGGTAGTAATTTTCTGCTACATTTTATTAAACTTTTCCATAGTTTTGAGTCCTTTATTGTATAAATACAATTTTTCCTGCAGTATGCGATACAGGATCTTTGTAAGTGCTGATAAAACTAAATAACAACTATTAAAGTGAGTGCCATGCATCACATCCCTTTGGGTCCCACCAGGAGCTCTAAACTGGCTTGCTGTTTTACCATGTCCCAAGAATTCTGCTCTTACTCTTGGTGGTAAGCCTGAATATGATTATTATATTTGATATATTTTAAGAAAGCAAAGGAAAATATTTTATCACATCTGAACATTTCCAGGAAACCACAGCTTAATCAAGAAAGTACAAATAAGTATTTATATTCTTTTTTTTTCCTTAAGATGAGTTGCAAAGCCAGTTAACAGATAGACCTCCACATATTCCATATGTGGCTTTTATTTTTGTCTCCTTATTTTTTTATATTTCTTTAATCTTTTTTTCTCCTTGACAAGGATATTTGTTTCTAGTTCAAACAGGAGATACCTGTTGTGACTGTGATAGTAAAACATCAGGTGACATTGTGTACTGCTCGGGTATATACAAAAATCCTCTTCACCAGGGCTAAGTGGTTAGTGGAACAGTCTGACTTAAGCTTTTCCTTAAATTTTACCTCATTTGAAAAGCACAGCGATAGATTTCACCAAGAAATCTGTATTCTCCCTCCAGGGCCTATACAACTGCTTACTACAAGGAACTGGCAGCATAACTAAATATAAAAAGGGGAAATGGAATGTTTCTTCTGGGTGGTGATTATCTCACTGGCTAGGATTGTAACCAAGCGCTGGGTGTGAGGAGCAGCAAATGGAGAAACTGCAGTCAACTCATGAGAAGAGATTACTTTTTGTTAATTAACCTGCAAGACCAGAGCTGGGTTGCCCTGAATGTCCAAGAAATTATTTGATTGTGTTATATTATTTGTCAGTCAACACCTGGTGACTGAAATCCTCGCCAGCTTTGTGCAGTATTTTTAATGTGAATGTAGGGTAATCAGTTCCTTAACACTATCAGGAGCAGCCCACCAGCAGGTGCTATATAAGAAAATTTTATTGTGTATCTCTTATTCCTGTATATATAGATATCTATGTTTGGCTCTTTTACTTAAGTTCACTAAGCTAGAATCAAATATAGGTTTCCTAGCATGTGTCTGCACATCATATTGCACCATTTTGACTTTGGGTACTGTTTTAACTTAAAAAATTATGCAAGTTAAACTTAATTTGGTGTTCCCAAATTTAAATAAGTGTTCCCAAATAGAAATGTGCATCGCAGTTTATCAACATTGATTCAATTAAACCAAGGAAATTCATTATATACCAATTTATATCACTAACTCTTATTTACTGAACATATTAAAGACAATGATTATAGTAGGAACTTTATTAAATTTAGACTAGTGGATTTGTTTAATGTAATAGTTCTAAGGGAAGATTTATAGGTAAACTTCCCTCCAGAATAAAAGTGTGAGTCTAGCTGAAAAGTGCTGCTAGTGACATGTGGTAATAAATGACTGGGTTTAAAATTATTCATTTCTTTTTTTTTTTTTTTTTAAATTAGTGTACTACTGATATCAGTAATTTTTCCAGAGAGTGCTAACAAAGGCAAAACTTAAATCTAGTGAAACCGACAGTGGAACAGTGAAATGTTTTTGCAAGTATAGCAAATGACTTATTTTACTCCTCTTTATGCCTCTGTTATCCTAGTGACCATGAAGAACATTTTGCGCTTATAGTTGATGATGCAAGACTATTTGCAACGGTTCCTTTGGTTCCTTCAAATCCCTACTCCATGCTCACTTTGGTTGTAATGGCAACAGAGGCTTTCCAGCAGAATGTCTTGGTTGAAAATCAGTGGTAATTGCTAAAACATATGGTTAAAATTTACAAAGCTAGTTTCCTAGAAGTACGCCCAACCTACACGTAGGTGGCCTGATCTTTGGGAAATTAGACCTGAACTTAGATGAGATCCCCTCAAAGGGATAGTGGCTGTGCATTCATCAGAGGATGCTTTAGGCTTAGGTGAAGTTATGTGGAATAGGAGAAGCTTGCTCTTATCTCTTCTGTTATGAGCTGTTTCTATTTTGGGGAGGTCCACAACTCTTATTGTTGAGCAAGCCTTCATAGCCTATTCCTGGGTCAAGCAATGACCATTCCCCACTATTTTACAAGTGAGGTAACTGCGAGGTTGTGTAAGGTCACGTCAGGCAGGGCCGTGAATAGAAGCCCAGGAGCCTCATGCAGCAGTGCCAAGTTGCAGTCACTTAGCCACGCAGCCTTCCAGGATGAATTTGATGAGTCTAAGCTCATCTGTCAGTAACCAGGGCTGGAGCTGCTGGATCTCACCACTCTCCTAGAGCCAAGACCGGACCCCGATACACAGTTTGCCTGTGTTGTCCTGCTGCAGGTTGCAGTGCTTGCAGTTGAGTTTGAGCACTTTTCCTGTGTAAGGGCTGATCCGCTTACAGGATAACAACCTACTTGTGTTACCAATTTAATTCTTTAATTTAGGAGGAAGAGATCTGAATACACTTGCCCACTCATTTAGGCGAAAAAAATAGTACCTGATTGTATAATTAGAGACTGGATCATAACTCAGTTACTCAAGGAAGCAGAGCTGTGATTGGCATTTCCTAAATTTTGAGTGCTTGATTTAGTAACCTTAACGTGCCTTCAACACATCTAAATTTTTTTATGTTCTATTTCTGTCTCTCTTTGTGAAGATCCTAGAGAAACTGTAATTTGCAAGTTTATACTGCAAGTATAAAGGGGCTGGAGAACAGGCCTTATGAGGAGTGACTGAGAGAGCTGGGGTTGTTTAGCCTGGAGAAGAGGAGCCTGAGGGGAGACCTCATTGCTCTCTACAACTACCTGAAAGGAGGTTGTGGAGAGGAGGGTGCTGGCCTCTTCTCCCAAGTGACAGGGGACAGGATGAGAGGAAATGGCCTCAAGCTCTGCCAGGGGAGGTTTAGGCTGGACATTAGGAAAAAATTTTTCACAGAAGGGGTCATTGGGCACTGGAACAAACTGCCCATGGTGGTGGTTGAGTCACCTTCCCCGGAGGTGTTTAAGGCACGGGTGGACGAGGTGCTAAGGGGCATGGTTTAGTGTTTGATAGGAATGGCTGGACTCGATGATCCAGTGGGTCTCTTCCAGCCTGGTGATTCTATGATTCTGTGATTCTATGATTCTAAATCAGATGTTGTTCTTAAAGTGTTTATTCGTTATCTATTGCCCATAGCCCACAGTTCAGCTAAAAGGAGCAGCCATGTAGGAAAAGACTGGGCTGTTATGCTTCATTGTACCAGACATTATGTCAGTCAGACAGCAAAGCATGAGGGATTTCACTCATTCTTCTACATGATGGCGGTCTGGTGACCAGAAGGCCAGAACATGATTAAATAAGTGAAGCTTTCCAGAAAGCATGATTCATTCTCAGATGTGCAACATTAGCATATATCAGGGCACTGAATGCACCAGAATGTCACTGCTAAGCAGTAAGCCTTTGTATGAGGAAGCTCAGTCTTAAGACAGCTCAGCTTTCTAAATCAGATGGCTTGTGTGGATCTCTGTACTACACATTAGAAGTCCATCTCACATTTGCACTAGTAGGTGCTGTCAGCAGAGAGACAAGAGCTCACCTGGACAGTTGAGCAGCTTAGCCTCGATGTCCTTACACAAAGGCGGCCACTACACCGCTTCAGCATGAAGGTGCATTGGCCGGGCGGCGTGCTTAAGGAGCATGTTCTTTTGTTCTGTTGTTGATTTTGCTGTAGGAAAGGTCAGAGAGCTGGCTCTGACATAGAAGGCTGCTTTGCCTCAGCCTGACTGAATGGAAATCAAAAGGAGGAGGTGATTTCCCTGGAGACCCTCCCTCAAATGCTCTCTGTTGTAATGACAGTTTTCAGCAGCAAGCAAAGCAAACGTATGAACCTGATGAAACAAACATGAAAGTCAAACTGTTCCATGAACATGAACCAACTCTTTGGCTAAATAAAAAAAACCCAAACAACAAACATCAGCTGTATGTGCAGAGAGTTCACCTAGTAATTAAAATACACTTCTTTAGCACACTTTAAAATAAATATAACCTTCCAAATTTGTTTGGGGGTCTATGGGAAACCAGGAAGTGCTACTCATTTAGAAATCATGCAACAGATACTTTAACTTAAGTGGCTGTGATGAAATCCCTGATCCGACTCTTTTACATCACAAGTTAGTGCTGTTTAGTTGGCTGGGCTGGCTGTAACATTCACATATAGGGTTTTTTTCTCATCTTGTTTTCTTTTGACTAGAATCGTGACACATTTTCAACAACCAGCTTGAATTATAAATCCTTTTTCTATTTGAGTGACAGGGAAATGGGCGATAACACAGTGACCACAGGGATGTGATGCTGTTTATGTCTGGTAAACAATCAGCCTAGTCTTTTTTAGCGGTTTGCAGTGCAGAAAAAACACTGGATTTATTGTAAAGGGGGTCTTTGATTAGATCAGTGATTCCTTACAACGATCTAGGCACTCATTAAATATTGATAATAATTGAGAAGAGGAGAAAAAGAAACATTTCTGAATTCTATTGTCTAGTTAATGGAGTTAATGGAGAAAAAGGCAGATAAGGAGATAGTTATGGGAGTGTCTGGATCTTCAGAATATTTTATTTGACATTTCAAACATTTTCAGGTTTCGGATTTTCAGAGTCATAGCTTTTTGAGGCTAGAAGCCAATGTGATTTAGTCTGATCTCCTTTGTAACACTCAGTATTCATCCTTGTAAGGGCAATAGTGATTCTTTTGGAAGAGAATGCAAGAGTTTATATCTCTCCTCTTGACTTTCTGAAAAGTTTCATCAAAAAGTCATAGGAGGTGAATGACTACTGTCATTTGCTTTTTCCTTATGTGAAATCTAAACGTGTTTTGTTTTTACCAAGTGATTTTTGTTGTTATTGTTGTGGTTGTTACTTTGACAACAGTGAAAAACACACTGACCTGATGCAGTAATTTATTTCACTGGAAGCTGTGGTGAAAGATTTTTGTTGTTCTTTTTTTGTGGAAAAGAAGATTGCAGTTAGCTGTGAGAATTTCTGTTAATTTTTGTAAACTAAATACTTAAGATAAAAATTTCAGAGGGACCTAGGAGAATTAGGAACTCAGAAAAATGTCAAGCCACTGAAATCCCCAGCTTTTCATTATGATGTTCTGCACATCTGATGGTGATCTAAACAAGTCTTAAACTAGCATAACTAAAAAAAACCCTAGCAGCTGTTCAATAGATGCTAGGGCAGGCCCATTATAAAATGTACTATGGTATGCCATAATGGTTAGGATACCAATATGTCCTATTTTTAGTACCATTGACTCAGTCACTTGAGTTCAAAAAATAAGCAGGGAACATCTGTTTATTGAAAGGATTTCCTCTATAGTAATTTCTCTCTCTATTCCATCCTTTTTAAAGTATTTCGAGACTTTTTTTTAGTGGTTCTTTTCTGAAGATAGTCCCATATAATTTCTAATATTCTGACACTGTATTCATTTTCTTTTCTTATTAATTGCTGATGCAGTATAAAAATAACTACTGGCTGATGTTCCTGTAAGGTTATTGAGGTTGCTTTTGCTTTGTTTTTCTTAAGTTAAAATTGTTCAGGTTCTCTACTTAAAGCTACGGTACCAAAGATTATACTGCTGGAATTGTCAAAACAAATAGCAGCTTAACTGCTATCCACGACTCAGGTCCAATATCTCTGTCAGAATATTCAACAGCTATTCAGCCAAATACTTGTAGAGCAGCTGTACCCCTAGTCAGACTGAGTCCTATTCCATCCTTCCTTTTAGCCTTGCCATATGATTCATCTTTCTTCTTTTAGAATATTAGTCTATTTTTAAATATTGTACAAGAAAGCAACAGCAAATTTAAGGTAAACACTTGCATATTGACATGATACAATTCCATGTAATTAAAGCAATTTATTTTATTTTTATTTTATTTTTTAAGTATTTTCCAGAATAGACAAGTTTGGGGCATGCTGTGAAAAATGAAGCTGGGGGGCAGGCAGTATGATTTTTTGTTAATACTGGCAAGACTACTATCCACTGAAAATACAGAACTTCACTTTGTTTCCTGAGAAGTTCAAGCTTTTGCCCTCTATATCACTGTGTTTCTTTATTTCTTCTCTTGGCATTATTTCCTAGAGTTGCCCACTTCTAGCAACGTTAATTAAAGTAAGGCTCTGACAGTATATTAGCCAGTATGTTTATTCTTCACAGGATAAAGTGGCTTATTTTACTTGTTCCCACTAACCTACTTTTCTGTATGACCACCAAGGGCAGGATAAAGAGGCAATATATATTTAAAAAGAAAATTTAAATCCAAGTCCATACTCTTTAAGAATATTCAGAATCCTGCTTTATACCTGGTTCTTTTAATCTTATTTGGCCTTGGTTGTGGTGTACAAGTGGTGTACAAGTCTACCAGCACAGAGCAGTTTGCAGGATCCAACCTATGTCATCCTTATTTTATTTTGACACATTACAAATAACTGACTCTGTAAGCTAGCTAACACTAACCTTCTCTTCACCTCCCATAACCTGTAGTAAGATGCATAAACAGTCATCACAATCCAACGCAAAACTGATAGTGTGAAAGTCACTGAGAAATATTGCAGTGGCTGGCTGTGACGCTACCAAGTATGATTCATATTTCTGATCTCAGTCCAGCTTCTAGTGGGCAGGTGTCCACATCGCAGCACTGACGTAACTGGCACAGTCTGTTCCACCTTTGCTGGAAGCTCCTACTATAAATAAATAAATAAAAAAGCAGTTTGGCTTGTTGTCAGGAAAGAACTAACGCTAGCCTGTAAAGATTGTTATCTACAGGTTAGAGTAAAGAAATTTCTTTGCAGTCTGGAGAAATCAGTGATGCTTCCTCATCCTAATCTTGTCTGTATAAGTAACAGTCTTATAGTTCCAGGGCTGCCAGACTGGTCTGTGTATTCTTGTTGTCTTTTTGCAGTGAGAGAAAAGTTTTCTATTTTTTCGGGTTAGTCCTGATAAGTCATTGAATTGTGATGAGGTAGGTATCTTTCCCTTCATCCAATTAATGAATTCTTTGGTGGTAAGGATGCTGTGCTTGGAAGGTTTTTTTACTTTGCAGTCTAGTGGAGAGGTCAGGAAGAAATATTGTTTGGATTTATTGTTTTTATTATTTTTTTAATCATGTTTTGCTACTCTAACTGGCTTTGGGTTTTTTTCCTAATTACTGCAATACAAAACAGGCTTTCTGTCTTCCCAGCTTCTAAACATTTTGTTATTGGAAATCCACTATTATTTTCAAGGAGTCTATTAAGCTATCTCAAATGCAGAAAGACAAGTAGATGCAGAGGTGTTTGTAGGATCCTGGCATTGTGAATATATGCACTGTAAAAATACGTTAAACAGATAATTTGAAATGCCCCTTTTGAGAAACATTGACTTTTAACGTCATTTTTACCTTTTAGATGATGCTTCCTCTGAAAACTCCTTCCCTTTGGCATTTCCAGAACTAGATCAGCAGCTGCAGGTAAACCTTTTTTTTTTTTTTAACTACGTTTCTACTTCACATTCACTAGATTTGTTATGATAAAAAAACCTCTGGTTGCTGTACTAAAGTGAAAGTTTCCAATGGTACTTTTCCAGCCTATTAGCATTTAATAAGACTTTGTATTTCTGTACAACAAAACATTTTCTTTTCAAGATCTGCAGAAAAATGGATTTGACATTTTAATACAATTTCAGGGAAATTACTATTTTAACAACCACACCTGTTTTGTTTTGTTGGTTTTTTTTACGATTCTTGTGCGTAACACAGCACATAGTGCTGCACTGTACTGAAGAGGATTCTTGTGGTTTTGATGGGAGAATGAATGAGTCAGTATTATATTTTCATGCCCACAGGCTCTGCTTAGACCAGTATGATGAGCCTTCTCTGAAGCATTCCAAGAGAACGCAAAGGTGTATTTTCTAGTACCATCTTATCTCTAGCCTCTGGTAACTAAAGCCACCATCAGGCTTGATGAGAACCTCTTCAAAGTTACTCTGCTTCATGCTGTGGAGCCAGCAACCCTACTGTTTGCCCTAGCAGGTATCTGCAGACGGCATGGGATAGAAGTGGTGAATCCATTTGTGACTGGTTCGATCTGTCACCATAGCACAATGGAGCTCTGATATACTGAACAGTCAGGTAGCAGTTGATAGTAACTCCGTGGTTCACCACGCATAGAGCCAGTTCTGTGTCCAGGGATTATTTCCTTTTCCTCTGTGGCAGTCCTGGAGTATTTGTTGACTTTTGTAAACTACTTCAGATCATCTGTTTCCCAGGAGCATTTAGACTTCCTCTGATATTTCGATATGAAGGCAGTTGTTTCCTGAGTGTAAATTGAGAAAGGCATTAGCAGACTGTGTTGCCCAATGATGTCATCCTTCCTGTCCCCATCAACTAGTGAGACAACACTTGGAGAGCTGCTGACTTAAAGGACTGACTCCTCTCCTGCTGCTCTCATCAATAGGATGACTGAGGAAGAAATGGAAGATGACAGGGACTCTTCTTGCTCTGTCTCTCTAATCCCAAGAATAGGGGCAAGTTCCTTAGGCATAACTCAGAAAGATTAAAAAGGAATGAATAGCAATTTTAGATAGAGGCTGAAATGAACAGAGTTATATGTTGGCCTCTTTATTCCACTGATCTTCCAGTGGGGTAAGGACAACTGATTTTTTTTCCCTCAGAAGAATTCAATTTGAGAAACACAATATTGTTTTGTGGCTGAAACACTGAATTGAAAGTAAAGAACCTGCATTCTCTTTTCAACTCTGTCAGTGACACATTGCATGATCCTGGAGGAGTTGCTTCATCACTCTGCTCATCTCTGAAATAAGGTTAATAATTTTTACATTTTTTGTTAAAGAGCATTGAGATCAGTGAGTAAAGACTGCTCTAAAAGAGCAAAGGATGATTATCATTACTGCTGTTGGTATGTAAAAACAAACTAGTGTTAGATGCAAGTACTTTACAGGCCAAGTGATGATTTATTTCTTTCTTTAATTAGGACTTTTATGACCATTTCTGGGACATACAATGTACTCTAAATGTGTAGTTTCCTGATAGACTGAAATTGCTCCTCTGAAAGCATTTAGGTCTGCTGCTTAAATACTAGCCCTTCACTAAAAGTTTTTGAAGTATACACTAGAACAATTCCATTAAGTATATTCTCTTGGTGTGTTAAGTAGCTGATTTTTTTTCCAAGAGAACCTTCCTTTACTTTCGTGGTCTCAGTATGATAACAAATTATAAGAAACAATCGAAGGCTTTGATTCAGATAGTGTTCATTATTCTTCAGAAACATTTTTCAGTAATATTGAGGTAGTTGGAAGGATAGTTTACGAGGACTATCTGGCTGACTCAGCCACTCAAAAGTATAAAATTAGTGGTAATGCTTCATCCCTTAATGATAAAAACTTGAATTTCCTTGGTTTTGTCAGTCTGGATCACAGCTTAAAGTTTTAACTATTTATTGTAATTACGTTTTTACTGCTTGAAAAGTTCCAGCAAGCAATAACTGTAACAAAGTTATAATTTATCTAGTGTACATGTTCTTATTAGTTATTTTTTTTTAATTGCTATAATACAAACTGCTGCGGGCATGTCAGCGCTATATAGCACGTGGTTGTAATTTATGTTAAGGTAACCATACCAGCCTTGAAACAGGCAGCTCCTGTATTACAGAAGCAAACTACAACAGCATGGGCTTCATGAGGACTTGCAGAAGTACTGAATGGTGGTGTCCCTTGGCATTCCATCCATGCTTTTCTCTATCCCAAAGTTAGCTAGTAGAAAGCAGCACACATGAAGCGTCATGTAAACGAACCCTTTAATCAACTGTGGCATAGCAGCTTGAAATGCTTGAATATGTAAGAATGCTGGTACATATTTTCATAATAAAAATATCACATCTAGAGCCGCAAGATTTTCATCACCATGCCATAAATACAGTCAAAAGCATTCACATTTTATTTAAAGAAGCAAACTATAAATGCAGGGTAAGTAACTGCAATAATAACTTCTTAAAAAAAAATAAAAGAGGAATAACTTTCCAGGTTTCGAACATAAAAAAAAGAAAATTCTGAAACCTGTTTTAAAAACAAACCAAACCAAAAGAAGTAAAATCAGACGATCTTCATGTTGGATTTTGAAAGCAGCTTGAAAGCTATGTAAGTCCACTGAGTGACTTGGAAAATCAGAGCCTTAGAATTTCATGCATGCAGGCAGCAGACCACAGCCGGAGTACCAAGCAATTTGCACCTCTGTTTTGGGCTTCAAGCCCTTGTCCTTCTATGTTAGGCCCTGGCAGACAACTTGGCTGTTTTAGCAGAATTACCTAGCGTTTCCACTTTTCCTACCATGATCCTATCATACCTACTCCCTGGGCACTGGTATCCGATGGCAGGGCAAAGGTCAGTACAGCCTCCCCAGCAGTGTAATAAACCCTGCTGTCCAAGCACCGGCTCCAACTTCACAGCGGTAGAGATAGGATTAGCTGGAGAAAAGGTATTTCTAGGAGACTAACTGCAGATAGCTAATTCTCCGTAAGTACTATCACTAGGGGACAATCTTAGTTGAAAGTTCAAGCTTCTTTCTGAAGAATAAAAATGACCAGGCTAGTGTTCTGATCTACTAGCCCAGTTCAGACCAAAAGAGTTGTATTTTCCAGTTACCTTTTCGAATGTTACATTTTTCTATTGCTGTGAAAGGAAGAAATTCCAAGAAGCAATTTTTAAGAATATAATAACAGTTCTTGAACTCAAAGGATTTGTTGTTTTTTTTTTTTATAAATGTAACAAAATAAAAATACGTGTATGGTCAACGAGATACAAAATCCCTAGATACAAGAATAGAGCAGTTTAAGCTACATGCAGGAAAAGCCTGGTCTTTTTCGCAGCTTCATTATTAAGAAAACCACAAAGACGTTCCTGAACATGCTACCAGTGAAGCAAAGCTCAGATTAAATAACTTCTTGCTTTCAGTTCTTTTTGTTTGCAGTAATGGCAATGATTTGCTTCCCACTGACGAGCCGTACTTTGAATGAGGCTGAAGTACTTGCTTATTTGGGCTTCAGTGTTATTTCCCCCCACCCTTGTGTGAGCACGTAGCGGGTAGTGCAGCAAGGGTAGGCTTGTTGCATTTGTCAGTTTGTTATTGGGAACACTAACCTTTGCCTTGTGTAAAAGTTGGACTGATCCTTGGAAGGTGTTTCCTTGATTAGCTGCATAGTGGGTGGTGGCCCCTCTGACAGACACTTTACTACGGGTTACCTGCTATATTTAGGCAGCTACATCAGCATCTAAGGCCTTGTTGTTTAGGTCACCGAATATAGAGGAAGGTATCTAGTGTTAGGTGTCCGCGTTACTATGCCCTGTGTGCTGTCTGTCCTGTCCCAGTATTTCCTGTGACTTGCTCAGTTCATCTCCCTCTTCTCTGTCAAAGTATTTGTTCCAGCTGGAGTTTGATCCTGAAGAGGGAAAGTTCAAGTCACGTATGGATGCACAGGGTGTTCTGTTATTCTTCATCATCTCTTCCCATGAAATCATAAGCTTGAGAGGGGCATTTGTGATATTTTGTGCTACAAATATGTTGAGATCAATGGAGTTAGATAACCGTAAAATTGCTGCCACAGAGAAAAGGCTCGCAATCATTTATAATATCAGTTTGTTAACTGCCTGGGTAGTTTTTCACGCTTTGGTGGGAAATGTCTATACAAACAGTGCAATGAAAACATCATGAAAGGGACAGTTTGAGTGTGATATGAGCATTTAGCAGAAACCTTCTTTACTCTAGAACTTTAATAATGGAACTATTGCTTCTACTGACTGCTAAGACTCTTGTTAGACACATCTGAATTATTTTAGGAAGTTTAGAAGTATACTGTGTTTCTAAGGGGTACACTGTTTTTTTTTAAGGTGTATTAAATTCCAAGATAATTCCTTGAGTACCATGGTATTTGATTGCCTATGAACCTGATAAGTCTCCGGTAATGCTGCTGTGATAACTATGATCTTAGGTTATGTAAGGCATGGATGCTCACAAAGTCAGAGCATCATACTAGGTTAAGAAAAGAATAGAAAATCTCTCAGAAAAGGCAAGCAAAACTCTTAATTGCCTGCATCTAGTTGATTTTAATTGTTTGGAGGAAAAAGAACTGCTTACTTTGATAGTAAAACTAGGCTAGACTAGGTATATCCATACTAGATATCTAAAACTGGTTGAGGAGTTCCAGTTGCACAATAGACAGTAGCTGCAATGTGCAGCTATCAGTTTTGCTTGGAATAATGTTGTTTCTTCCCTCCTGAAAGGCCATACAATGAACGTGGGCGATGTGCAAAATATTGGCACTGAACTTTCTAGTTTTTCAGAACAGTTTAGCTGAAAATTACAAAATTTACAGAATGTGAGACCTAACTCTTTAATTAAAACAGTGCTAAAGACTGCCTTCTAAATGAGTCCACGTGCTCAGCTGGAAAAACTGTATCATACAATTTTTTCCTTAAACTTCAACCTTTTCAGGAGAAAGGTTTGATTATTTTTTTTCACAGTAAAACCAAAAAGTAATTGGAAACAAACAAAGATAAATTAAAAAAAAAATTGTTTTAAAGTTTTTGAATACTTGGGCGACACTATCAGAGATACAACTTTTGTGGATATGGAATGCTGATATTCATATAGAAAAGCAAAACACACTTTTTCATGTGAGTGAAGTAAAATAATTACTGCAAGGTGTACCTTTGTTTCCCCCAGCAAAGACTTTAATTAGAACAGCTCCTTCAAACTGTTTTAACAAACAGGCAAAACCACTCAGGCTCTTTTTATTTCCTTATGAACTACCTTTGTATATCATCTTCCAACATCATTCATATCTAAATGAAGAGTGCGTATGTCTTGTAAAGATGTACACACACATGTGGAGTTACAGAATAACCTAGGATCTCTTAATGTCTGCTTGCTGGGTTCTGTAGACAGTTTGTCAACATCACAGCGACTTACTCAACAAAATGCATGGAAAAACCAGACCTTGTTGGAAACTGGGCACATTAGGATAGACCACTGGCATCACTGAAAGCTGTAGCTTTTGTACTAGCTTTGTGAATAAAATCAAAGATGTTGTGTGCGCATGTTTTGCTAGCACAGGCAAATGAGGGTGGATGACACTGAAGCCTGAAATAAGCAGGATTAAAGTAGCAACTGTTGCCATTAAATATAACTTTCTTTGGCAGGGGTATTTTTTGCTTATGTAGCAGGTATGCTTTTGTATATATTAATTTATAGGTGGGCGAGATACTTCAGGAAGTAACAAGTTCGGGCTGTCCTAAGGAGAAATTAAAGTATAGTTGTTGGCTTCTGAGTGAAAAAAAAGCATACTGCAAACTGAACTTCATTGAGACTTGTTATAATTAGTTGCCTGGGTAAACTAATAAACTTACCAAAAAAATAGCATAGAGACTTTATGGATTAAAAGTTCTTTCTACTGGGAATTCCACTTCTTTTGCTCTGCCATGGGAATGCCATCAGGGTAGTATCTGCAACACTTCCTCTGGCCTGGCCACAGGCATTCACAGTCATTCTATGTGGAATGAGGAGTAGAGAAAGGCTGCTTGAATAAGCTGGGTTAAATTGAAATTTTATCTAAGGTGGATTAGAAGAATGTAGCTTTACCAAGACATATGTCTTGGAAAGTGTATGTGAGCCCTCTAGAAATACATCTCGGGGTAAAAGAGGTAGGACAATGAACCACTCTTTGAATGAAAGATAGTGCTGGCACAGTAAAAGGCTACAAACCTGTCTTCAGCAAATCCAAACTGGAAATGACAAAAACATTTCTAATCCTTGCTGATGGTCTGGGACAGACTTACAACTGAGGCCAGGGACTTCAGTTTTTCTAAGATGGAACTGGGCAGGCTTGTGAACCGCAGGATTTGCCTCTAACAACAGGGGACTGGACTCGCTGATTTTGTAGGTTCTTCCCATTTCCATTTTACATGAGTATGGGCAAGTCAGGTAACTGTTACTGTTCTCTTATTATTTCTTTTCTCTCTAAATATGTTAATACTGTAACTATCTGCTGGCTAGTTGGAGTTGTCTCTTTGGAACAAGCAAGTTTTTCCTCTGTTTTTGCATTTGTTTTTTGATAGTTTGCCCTGACATCTTCTGAAAATGCTTCTCTTGATGGGAAGAGATGTATCACTAATACTTTCCAGTCTTGTTTATGTCAAAAAAGTAGGTTGTTAGACATGGGTAAAATAATTTCTCTGTGGTTTTGTGTTGGCTTACATTTTCTGGTGGGCAGCAAAGAAATGACAAGACTTGTGTACCTCCATTTTTTCTTGTGATTGCAGTAAAGGTGTTTGTTAAATAATGAATGCATAAGCCTGTTTCATGTCCTACTGGCCAGAAATTACTCATGGACACTGTAGGTACTATCTTCAAAACCTTCCTTAGAAATTACAAAATTACAGAAGAGCAAACCTAAATGTCCAGGCATCTAGTCATTTAAAAACAATCAAATTTACTTTTGAAGTTAAAATAAACTTAAAATTTTAAAAAGTTCTTGTTGTAGTGCTTAATAGCATCAGAAACGATAGCAAAGAATTCTATGAACTGAATATTAGTAAATTGCTTGCATCTTTTGTTGTCAGTTTATTTTGAGTGATAAAATATCAATGTATGAAAAAATGACACTGAAAAGGAAACAATGATAGGAAGGAGCTTGAAAGTCAGCAACTGGTTCTAAGTGGGAATTAGATACTAAGTCTCAGCATGACGAGATAATTTTTAGCTCACTATATATATCTTTTGAGTGGGAAGCTGGAATATAGATATTGAATGCTGCTTTACTTTTTAAGCTGGTTTAAACCAGCTAGACTTGTGGAAACTAAGTTGGAAGCACAAACAAGGTTGGTTGTTTGGTTTTTTCTTTTGAAGTGTTGCTGTTTGGGGACTTTCCCCATGGATACTGTTGAAAATTGTTTTATTGTGACGCATTTGGGTTTTGCTGATCTCTGGTAGATACCAGAGATGCTACTTTGGCTCACCCTTGCATTCTTGGACTAGAGCACTGAAACTTCTATATTCTGTCTTGTTAAATTTATACTTATTATTTGGGTGGCTATATGAATGGTACTATTGCTCATCCACATTGAAATGCAATTAAAAGCCTTTTTCTAGGAACCAGATTCATCAAGTAAGGGATTGCCCTTCCCCTGGGGTCCCAAATTCTCTAAGTGCAGAGAAAATAAAACAATGTGCTATGAAATAATTCTGCCAGAGCATTTTTTATATTTAGAACACAGAAAATGAGTTTCTGTTTTATAATTTGAGTGAGGAGGCATGTACTATCTACAAATATTTGTAAGATCCATACATCACTTACATCACTACATTGGGGTACATCTGAAGCCAACTTACTGTGCCTGCTGGATAAAAATATTTTTAATCATTGTCTCTGAAACTGTTTACTAACATTTAAATTTCCAGTTTAACTAAAAAAAATTGGTTTACAAGATCTTAAATAGTAAAAGTTTGAAGTCTCATGCTTTTATTTTCCTAATGATGTCAGTGTAGGAATATTATACTAGAGAAGAGTCAAAGCAGGACAACAAAAAATAAAAAGTAATCTACTTATATTATCAAAGGTAATTGGGTGATCTTTAACTGGACAGTAAATGAAGTATTTTAAGTGCTTCCTTTTGCTTCGAACAGGTGGCTCAAGTGTGCTATTTGAAGTTCATTTACAGTCAATTGATTCATGGCTAATAACTTAAAAATACTACACTTCCTGAAAGTATTATAGCCAAAATGTGACAGTCAGGCCTGAAGCTTGAATTAAGTTACATTTATTTTAAGGAAAAAAAAACATTGACATTTAACCAAATTGTATTTTCAAGACATTGGTTGAAATTCATATGAATTGTCCAGGACAGCATGGTTTTATTCACCATATTTATTGCCTCCAGTGTGCATTGGAAATAAATAAAAATCTTCCTGCAATAACATTGGTACTTAGGTTAGGAGATATAGTGCTGTTGCCTTCAGTACAGTTTTTTATCTGATTTTGGGGCTTTTTTTATTGCTGTCATCTTTCCACTTCCAATCATCTCCCCTGCACCCCTCATGAAAATCTAAAATACTTTGCAAATGTACCTAATTTATTTCTTATAGCATTTCTGCTAGCTAAGTATATATCCTTCTTCTACAACAAGTAGAGATGCAGAGAAACCGAGTACGATCTTGAACCAACTACTTACAGCTTGAGACATTGTTGGGATAAAACCCATCATGAAACCTTGGCTGCAGTTGGCAGTAAAACTCCTGTTGAGTCCAGCAGAATCAGCCCCGGTGTCCCAATTTGTGAATTTGTCCCAAGTAGTAGGGAGCTGGAAGAAGCATTGCATTTATGAACAAAAAAGAGCATTTAGTCAGTTGCCTTCCGTATCTTTTCTTCTCATCTTGCACAACTGGAGAGTAAGAGATGGTTTGCACTCAAATTACCCTTACGTTTAGTGCTGCAGTTTCTACAGTAAAAACACACTCTTATATTTTTTGGGTCTGAGCAATGCATGAGCTTGAGCATTCTTGTATCACTGTAACTGAAAAAGAGGGAGGTAAGGGAGAAATCTTTCTTTGAACAATATTAAGAGATACTTTGCAAAGTTTACAAGGAGAGTCTTGAAAATCCTTACAAGGTTTGTAGGTTTATACATATTCTCATGCAGCGAAGTAGTTTTTATTCTGTGAAAGGCCATCACTAGGAACATTTGGCCATATCCTGCAATTAGGGTGAAAAAAATATTCTTTAAGCATTCTCACAGGAATTAAGATCAATACTGTATCTTTCAAAATACATTTTTCCTAATATTTCATTCAAAATCAGTAAATATATATATTTTCTTCTTCTCTTCTTAAAGCCACTGCCTCCTTGTCATGACTCTAAGGAATCTATGCAGGTGTACAAACAGCACTGCAAAATAGCAGAAGAGTACCATGAGGTCAAGAAAGAAATTGCTCTGCTGGAAGAAAGAAAGTGAGTAATTTGTAGTCTTGTTTTAAACTTGAGGATTTCACATGCTATTTGGTGATGCGGCACAACTTTTAGGCCACTGGTCTGTAGGATCAGCTGAGACCACTAAGAAGACAGAGCAGTGTTGCTTTCCTTGGGTAGAGTTACCTCAATGTCAACTCTGAAGCTTCTTGTGAAAATGAAGACCACACCATCATTCCTCCGAATGCTGCTAGAACAGAAACATTTGTAATATAACAACAGGGGTTGAAAGCGCTCTGTTGTGTAGTGGGTTTTGAGTAGAAGGTGGACTGCTATCTGTTTCATAGCAATCTTTGCAGCGCTGACCATGCAGTTCAGCCAAGTTTGCATCCAAGGGAATCTTCAGCTGCAGAAGCAAGCTGAGGGAAGGGAAACTGGTGAAATCCGTAGTCTTACAAGTAAGATAGCCAAAGACCTCCTTGAGTCCAGACTATGCAGGGTAAGAAAGTAAGACTTGTCCTTATCCGGGTTGATGGCCACAGGTACAATACAGGTAGTTGTTGCCTAGAGCATTGGAACTAATTGGGGTTTCCCACTACAAATCCCCTTCCATTGTACGACCTGTGTGGTATTCCGTTGCTGACAGGTTGGCACGTAAGTTAAAAAAGAAGAAAAAATAATGAGAAGTGATTAACACTATATTGTCCCAGTGTTTGCATTTTATTAATCATTAATTACACTTGGCCAATCAAAAGTAACTGGTGTTTTATAAAAAGATGTATTGAAGATAATTAATTCAAATAATTTTCCAATGATTTGTCAAATTTGACTGTGTAATATAAGGTACTTCCATGTGTATTTAACAACCAAGTGAATTCAGTGGAAAACATGTATGTTTGTCTTCTCTGAAAATTCAAACTGAGTATAAAATATTAAGTAGTTGTTTAAGTGCTTAACTTTGACATATAAAATCAACAGGCTGCCTTAGATCATTTGGGTTTTAGAGTCTACTAATATAAATGCATTATAATTACCAATACATCCTTGAATTGGTTATGCACATTGATGAAATAAGCTTGGACCCCTTGAAAACTAGACTTACATGTATAATTTTGTATTTGCTAGAATGGAAAAGAAAAAAAAAAACATCTGAAAGCATTTATGGTTATCTATGAAGTCTGTGGTACTAGCTAAATTAGAAATATTTTCTTCTTGGGCATGGCAGGTACATGCACAAAATTGTTTACCTGAGCTCAAAACTCTCCTAATCCACCTCTAAGCCCAGAAGTCAGCCTCTCAGCAGTGCTTATCCTGAGTGAATTAAGGGGATTCAGGCTGGCATATTCCTTCATTCCACCAGTGGATGCCAACAGTGGAACAATGTGAGGAAGCTTCTACTACTGCTACCTTTGCCGAACCTGTTCTGTGGATGGAAGATTTCATGCTCCAGTAAATATGTTAAAACAAGAGTGGCTGAATACATAATTGTCGCCTAGATATTTACATGCTGTGTAGCTGTGAAGTGCCTAAACATGACGCATATCAGTGCAGCAGCTTTCACCACTTTCCAGATCTCTTAATCTGAAGAAGTGGTCCTATAAGCAGTAGCATTGAAATACTTAGTTTCTTACAGGTTGGTGTACTGCAGTCATTTGATTTTGATGTTTACAAATCTGCAAGTGCCAACCAAAGGATTTTTCCTACAGATAGGAACTATTTATGACCCTTCCCTCCAGGTAGATTCTCCATGTTGTAGTATTCTGGAGGAGGTCTCACAATAACTTTTCCCTTTGGGGTGTCTTTCCTTCCTGTGCCAGTCTGTTTTTCTAACACCTTCCAGAAACTAACTGGGACACAGCATAAAATTTGGTTGGAACTGGAAGGTTTAAAAAGTTATTAGGACACGTGTAAGCGTACACCACCTGAACACATTAATCTTGATTTTTATGTAAAACTAAATAGAAAGGGAGTGTAAGTCTGAAGGCGAAGGAGTTAGCAAGAAGTAAAAGAGAGTTTTGGTCGAGTTATCACTGATTTATATCTAAAAAAGTTCTCAACAGTTACAGTTTGAAAGTTGAAGGAAGTTAATGGGGTAGCAAGTGCTGTATGAAGAGGAGAAGAGTAAATTACAATGGCTGGGGTGGCATGTCTTGCGTATTCCATTCTCAGAAGGGAAGGATACTTTGACTTTTCTAAAAACTCTGATGAGATAAACAGCTTTTAGCCTCAAAAGCACTTACAATGAAATTGAAAAGATGGAATTGTTCGTAGCTTTCTGAAATTTGCCCCTCTTGCAGGTGTCTTTATCGTCTATATTTGAATTTGAATGTAGGGAAATAAACATTCACAATTGCCTAATGCACTTGCTATCTATTGTCTATTTCTTTTAAATATTATTTTGATAAAATGGAAAAAGACAGAGTTTATTGCCTTGTAATGGGAGCAAATTATTTGTGTAGTGTTCTTCAGCGTATGTTTTTACTAGAGGCAGCCAGAAGTGCTGTTGGATGGAGCCCCTGCCAGTGCTCTGAACTTCATCTCCACAGATCAACTCACCTGTGGAAATAAAATGTCAAGTCCCACCTGGCAGTGCCTATGCCTGTGGTACCTCCTGGTGGTACATTGTACACACAGAATCCTGAAGGCAATGATTGTCAGGAAAAGAGCAGAAAATTATTAGAGCAATTTTTTTTTTGTTTTGTTGACTAGAAGGAAGAAATAATGTTAAGTTAACCTGACATAAATGTCCATACAGGTGTTGGAGCTTTTTGGTAAAATAAAAAATGGAATAGCATTAATTCTACTTTAAACAACTTTTTTTTCCAGCCTCCAAAGTTCAGTGTCACCTTTTATATATGAAATAACACATGCAGGTATATTTCTAAAGAAGGCATTTTTAAGAAATAGAAAGTTGAATAACACTGTTTTAAAATAGTCAAAACCACTGACTTCCTTGCAGCTTTTCAAAGGTTTTTAATTCTGCTTAGCTGGATGTCTTTCAGTGTGGTGTGAGGATCAAGTACGGCCAAAGTATAGAAAGGCAGTGGTGTGAAATGACAAGGGCTGCTATTTGTCAGGGGAAGAACAGAGCTTATTTGCCCCTTTTTCTTGTATGCAATGTATGCTTGCTTGATGGCAAACAAATGGACTAGGCTAGAAGTGTGAGAGAAGACAACTATTTCACGGGAAAATGGGAAATGTGAGACAAAGTGAGGTTGCAGGCTCAAAAAAAGGGAAAAACAAAGGACAAATCAAATAAGAAGGGGGAAAGAAGGAAATTAAGGAGAAAAAAAAGTAGCAAAAATAAGAATTTGAGAGAATTTAGAAGAACGTTGGGTCTTCATTAAGTCTCTTCCCATTTATGCCAGCAATTTGTAGTAGAAGGTACAAAATCACTCTGGAATGGAGACATGATCAAAAAGAAAGAAAAGGGTGTGGAAGTGAGAACACACCACATTTAGGTCACAGAATGTAATTTAATTTATGTTCCAGAAACACACATGTATTTCCATAACAGATGTTTTTGGATATCTAAGTTTGGGTGAAAGGGATGGGATAGCTGGTTATTTTGAGCACTTGTTATATTGCTATTACTAGATAATGACCCTGGATTATGTAGTTAAATATTAGAGTTGCCATGGTTGCTAGCTATATCTCATATTCTTAGCACTGGCTGGTTTTCTCTTTTTCCTCCCCCAGACAATTCTAATATAACTCTCCAGAAAATATCATTTGATCACCACCTGGTTTAGGATCACTCCTTTCCTTTCCATAAGAAAAGACCTTTCTATGGTCTCCAGTCCAGATGGTTTCTCCAGGTACACTATTTCTGGAGTCTTTCCCAACACTGTTGAGATAAGTAGCCTTCACACTTTCAGATAGTGCAGAAAAAGATTGGTGTAAAGCATAAAGGCAACCTTTTATCTTAGTAATTTTCCCATTCTAGACTTGATTTTTTATCATCTTTTCATATATCCAAAATATGTTACTTGCTAAATAGTAGAAATTACAGCTTTTTACTTCAACTTGCCCTATTGCAGTGATGAATACTTACAGACCTTTTATGTACTGGAATCCAGGAACTATTTTTTTTTTTTTTTACATTAGAGCAGGTTGTCTCATTGTTTTAAAAATTAATTAGCAGACTTTGATCATGCAAGAGCAGTCTCCTCAGACAGCAGTTACCTTACAGGCATTTAGGATTCCTCCTGACATGAAAGTCATATCAAATATGGGAAGAGTAAATGAACTTATGGCCACAAGAACGCACAGACACATTAGGTGGAAAGAAATGTATATTACTGCAGATCCCGAGTACATTGTTCACAAAGAAGGGAATATTGTACTTTGAAGTTGTTTTCCTTGTGTTCAGTTCATCTCCAAATACGGTTATCTCCAGATAAATCTATCTATCTGCTTTGTCTGTTACTTTTCCTGGTATTTATTCATGGTGAATATTACTGTAAAGGGACTGTACTTTGTATGGTGAGTCATTAAGGCTAAGACAAGAGAAATGATTGCCCTAAGACCATGCTGTTTTTTTTCTCCTGCTCTGGTATGGCTTGTGGTTTATGATTTATGATGCAAATCACAGCGTTCTTCTCTTTCCATCCCAAACCCTTCCTGAAAAAGAACACTTAAAGTGTACATTACAGATTATTTCAAAGCTTTAAGTACCTCAGCACCATTTAAAAAAATACCTTATCAATGCTGTTAATATTTACACTCAGGGTAATCATTAACAGAAAATGCAGATTACACAGTGCTAGATAAATTTTTAAGCACCCATAACAATGGGTAGATGGTGCAAGAGCTTAGTATGGCATTCTTTAACCTCTGGAAGCTAAGTTCAAATCCTGGATTAGATCAGAAGCAAATCTTAGTTACTGTCCTCATCCTTTTGTGAGCTTCGTAAACCACACCATTCATGACACTTAGCAATTCCCTGGTACTCTAATTTTAGATCCCTGTGGCAGGCTGGCAGTATTTGCCTGAAACATCACCCTACCCTGTAAACAGGTGTTGATCCTGATGGGAAGGGAATAAGTAGGTTCTGCTGACTCAGAAGTGGGCAATTTTACTACCTCAGTGCAATGAAACTGCTTAGTGTGAGGGTGGTCCTAAAATGTTAACTGCAGCAATGAGTGTATTTTGATCTTAATCCATTTATATTTTGTTTAGTAGCAAAACTAAATCCCGAGGGAAAAAATAAGTTATCTGCACTGCTTGAGTATTGTTGGAGAGCAGCATGAGAGCCATGCCTGCACGTAGCCTCATCTTATCAAATCAGGATTGACATTCATTAATAGAGCTGTCTGAGTTTGTACACTGTCTGTCTGTGCCACTCCTGGCTCAAGTCCAAATAGAGTAGTTAGTACTATTCCTTTACATGTACTAAAAGTCCCTGTTTACCTCCACTTAAATGCTGATTACTTATTAGTGTGTTCACTGTGTCTCCCTTTAAGAAACTCATAAGTGTAAGAAAAGTAAGGAAGAATGATTCTGTATTAATTTGTTTGGAACACTTCTAAGCCAACACTTTGTAATTTGAAAGAGCTTAGTTTAATCCTTCAGTCCAGCATTGCACTGGTAGAATAATTGCAAAGAAATAACACTGAAGCTCTCTTTTGGTCCAAAGAGACAAAAATCTTCACAAGGAAGCCCTGAAAGACTGAAGTGATTAAAACTGCTGTAAAGTCTCATTGTCCCTAAATGCATTTCTTGCTCTGTAAAGCATACGTGCAATTACTCCTTTGTGGCCTATAGTCTCATCATTAGGAGCTGGAATATTGAACTGTCTAGCAAGATCAGTTCATCTTGGCCAATTTGAAAATTGATTGATACAGCACGGCCCAAGCGAAGAGAAATGAATTTGTTAATGGTTTGCTGCTTTTAAAATTTTTAAAATTATATTGTGCCAAATATTAATACAATTTTGCAGAACAAAAATATATGGTCTTGATATTTTCTCTTGAAGACCTTATTGAATATACCTTTCACCTGGTGAAAAGAAAGCTGCTAAGCTTTACCTCAGTGATATTAAACAAAGTGAACATATTTAGCTACAGGAGGGCTTCTACCCACTGCACCTTTTGGATGATTTAAAATTGCTGTGATGGATTGTAGCTCTTCCTTTCTTCTTTTTTTTTCCTTTGTAGGAAACACAGTTGGGAGCAATGAGTGTGCCAGGGGTCTCTTCTAATTTGTGACTCCTTGAGCAGCAGTAACTGTAAACAGTGAGCTAAACCATGGGCAAACTGTCCTATCACTGAAAGTTGTAGTAAAGACAGAGGAAGATCAAACTGATCCTCAAAGGCTGCCACATAGAAGTGTATTTGAAAACTCAGGTGCCAACAGTTTTGCTGCTGCAAATGGCAGCTTTGCCACTCTAAGTAATATAAGTGATCAGCAAATACTGAAATGTTATCATTTCATAAATACTTTGACCTGTGAATTACTAATCTGTAGGAATTTCCTGTCTGAAAGGCTTGACAAGAGAGCTTCTTTAAAAGACTGTAGCAAAAGGTATCCACTTTGAAGGCATTACATTTTCCCTCTGATGATCTACAAGCATTGTTTTGACGTGACTGAGAAATAAAGTCACAGGGCTATGAAGAGTTAAAGATTAACTAATCTCTGAGATAGAATGATCAAAAGCTTTTAGTGGAGGCTTCCTGTAGCAGGGGTGAGGAAATGATTTGGCTTAAAGCGGGGGAAAAAGCAGAGGCTAAGCTAGCTTGCTGGGTAGCTAAGTGGAGAGCGATTAGATACCCTGTAAGTTACTCATGCCTTCCATGTGTTTTGTTTCAAGACCTCTTTTATCTTAACTTCTGCTGAGGTAATTTCAGTTGATACTATACAGGAGGCTACAGGTTCTGACCAGCTGTGGGAACACAGAGCACTGCCTGACTCCATCCATAAAGAAGCAACAGCTTGAATCCCCCTGTGTCTGCATTCAAAAGACCAGGAGGGGTCAGGTTTGCAGCTCTTAACACTCTTCCCATCAGTAGGGATAAACTCTGAACATAAGCATATTACAGAAACCATATATGTAGTTCAGGTTCATGTGCCTAGTATTTACTGGAATCGTTTTTCTTTGTAGCAGAGAAAAGGACTTTGCAGAATTTACTGATAAAACTAGCCAACAAAAAAATCCTCTCATTCTCTTTCATATATGTTTGATATTAAGAGAAAAATACATTGTTATTCTTCAAGCAAAATATTAGCTTGTGGTCTCCAGGAACTGGGTTGCCCTCTGTGAACTGCATGTTTAACTCTTACGGAAGTTAGAGATACTTGAAGGTCATCAGCATTTTGCAGGTTTGCTCACTGAACAGCAAACTATCACAGATTTTGGCAGCTCAGTTTTCTAAAGGGTAAAGAAAGACTCTGGAAAATTAGGTTTTTAGATCTCTGTTTCAAACAGCTCAGGTAATACCATGTCAACAACCTATACTCCATCTTTAGCATAACACACGACAACGACTTTTCACATCCTGCCATTTTTAATCTTTCTTTTTTATTTTTTTTTCATAATTGTCAGAAAGGAGCTGATTGCCAGGCTGGAACAAGTTGAAAAAGAAAGCATGGATGCTGCTCAGCTGGCTAAGGAGTATGCAGAACTGACAGAGGAGAACCGAACACTGAAGCTGGTCCAGACACAGTGTGTAGAGCAACTGGAAAAGCTCAGAATACAGTATCAAAAAAGACAGGGGTCCTCATAACTCTGAACTAGCTTATGTGAGGCAGTTAATAGAGGATTGGTCCTGTACTAGAAAGTGATTTTAAAATAAAGGTCTGTTTAATATGTTATAATACTTCACTACAGATACAGAGTATATAGAAGTCTATATTTGATTTAATGCTTGCCAGCCAGTAGCTTAATATAATGGATATTTCATCCATTATATAATGGATATTTTATTTCAAGTAACATAATTGAAGTTAACCTATCCCCATTATATGTTCTAGTAGATCAAGTTTCTTTTCTAAACATATTTCTTCCAATTTAAGAAGATATGGACACAGTAGAAAATGATATAAATAGTCCCTGTGTTGGGAATTTGGACCATACTAAGGCATACTGAAGGGACAATGTTAATATATGGAATACATGTATGTTAATTTTAGTTTGGTGAGGATTTTTTAAATTATTTTCCTCATACTTCAAGTGTTTGGAAGTTATCTTAAAACAGTTCTCCTCTTGGGTAAAAACTATACTTTATTATCCCATGTCAGCTTTATATTGTCGCATAAAATCTGAGAAATTGTATGCTAAAAGATGAAGTAACATAATTTTTTTTTAACAAACAAGTGTACTGCCAGTAATACTTTGCAAGTTATGAAATTAAAAACAAAAGGGTGAGATCAAACTTTCCTTCCTCAAGCATAAAGAAAGCTTGAGAGCTTTTTTATTGTACTTTTTGGCATGCAAGAAATTAAAAATTAACATATGAATGCTATCACCATGGTTTCCAGTGAGAATATGTCACTAAAAGTACTGTTCCTATTTTCCAATCTGTTTTGAAACATGAGTGGCTGTAATCAGGGACAGGAGGTCCCTGATATACAAATAACCTGGAAGTAAAATGTTAGTTTTACTTGCTCTATTTATCCCTGTATTTTCCTAGATCAACAGAAAATTCTTTGTTATACTTCCATTTCTATTCATACAGTATTTTTTTCATTAAAAGCGGATATAGAAAAGCTGGTTTATGTTCTGAATGTTCTTGATCACCCTGACTTTTTAACTCTGCTTGACAGATGCAGCTTGTTACATCTTCATGAGGTTGGAATTCAACTTGATATGTCATTAAGACTGACATGGGTCTTAGTAGTTGAACACTATGAACTTAAGATTCCCACCAGAACTTTAGCTTTGATCACTAATCACTAATCTGTTATAAAAAATGGGATTTTATGTTCACCAGAACATTTCCTGAAGAAGTCTTTTGGCACCAAAGTGTTCTCCAGTAATTCCAGCTGCAAAGGCGACAAGAAAACAGAAGATGCCCCATAATATCTCTATGCTAACTACCTACATTATTACCTGTGGCACAGGCATGGAAGCAGAGTCCATATTACTACAAACACCTGACTTTGCAGTAGAAAAGTATGAGGTAGCCTGAGAGGACAGCCTTGTCTCCACTTCTCTTCTTGAGCCACTGGGGTGGGGGCAGCATATGGGCCCGGCACCACATATTCCCTCACCCTGGGAACTGCAGAAACAGGAGGGGAACTCACCACTCTGAGGCTCGTGCTCTTTGCTGGGATGCTCCACAGGCAGTATAACATTGTATTTGTTCCTCTTTCAGAGTACATTGTTATCTGAGGATCCAATTTTCACTCTGTCTTTTGACAGTCAGAGAGAAAAAACCCATAATGCATAAAAGAATATTTTGGATGTCGAGTCTGGGAGTGCTGGAAAAGCCTTGTCTAAGGTTTGTGCTGATGACAAGCAAACCCTGTACAGATTTCAGAGTTTTGCTTTGAGCACAGGACGCTGCATAGTCTGGGATATATTATTTTTACCTGTATTTATGTGTTTTGAACAACAGGATTGTAATTTTCGAAATTAATTTGTTGATATAGTCACATATTTTTATATCTAGCCTTGAAAACATTAGCCAGTTTGGTGATTGCATGTAATTCATTGGAAACTGCACAAAATACATAAAATTATTTCATTAGCAGACTGGATTTGGATGCAGTTTGATCAGAGAGCAGAACTTTACCTACAGATAACTTTGTTCACCCTGAATTTTTCTATTTAGTTGCATCCATTATGTTTTAGAGATCAGAATGATATCAGATCATACTCTTTGAGAAAAATCAGAAGGAGAGCCAGAGTCATGCAAAGAAGGGAAGCTGAGCATCATTTGTGACACACAGTGATTTGAGAGTAGCCAGGGAATATACCTTTTCTAACCTGTAGAGACCTACCAGTATGGAAGTCTTCAGAAAAAAAATTTACAGGTGTGCAGACACCAAATCTGTGTTGTGGTCCAGCTACCAGCCTGGCTAAATACAGAATTCTTAAAGCATCCCTAACTAATTGAAGTCAGAATTCTGTGTTTACTCTGAACTGTGCCTATTTGCAACAAATTTTCCCCCTACTTGTAGTTATGGTGAAAGTAAAAAATAACTGCTTTGTATCAATGTATTTGCCTGCCAGGATGGATTCTCATGTCCCTGAGAATAGCAACTCAGAGAAATCGCATCACAATCCAAATGACTAAAACTGAAACAGAAGTAGCAGGGAATAAAAATTAAAGTATCTCAAGAAAACAAGTTTTTAAAGAAAAAAATGACAATAATATGGGATTAAAAGACGAGAGTAGATAAACGGAATTTTCAAAAAATGTTCATAGGCAAATTAAAATGCAGAAAACTCAATGTAACCCAGAAAATCATTCAAATTTTGCAGAGTAAAAATGGCTAGAACAGCCTTCTGAAAGGTAACTGCCGTATCTATCATTCATCTCTTGATTTTTTTATCAAGAGTATAATAATGATAAACATTTTCATATTCAACAAATTTTCAGTTTTGACATGCTGAAGTTTTTTTCTAGTTATCAGTTTGAAGTGTGTTGCTTTGCTGATTCAGTAGCTGAAATTAAGTTTTTAAGAAAATATTTGTTCATAATATTTATGCAGTATTTTCCAAATAGATAATATGATTTAAGTCTTCTGTATTTAAGGAGAAACCTTGAATTGTTCTGATAACTAGGTGCCTTGTAAGTATAGCACTGTAACAAATCTTATTATACAATTATTTCAAAGATGCTTTTACATTGTATTTCACCCAAGAACTTAGAAGTCGATTTCAGCTTTTGTGTTCAATTGTCAGCGGAGCATTCAGTTTTATATTTTCTGACTACAGCCCGTGATGACTGGAGTTGTATTCAGCAAAACAACAGGACAGTCTGAGGCTCTTACTCGCAGTTCACCGGTGAGGTCGGAAGGAAGGAAAGGCGTGTGAAAGGCTCAGATGACAAGAGAAGTTGCTAAACGTATACAGCTATGTGTACACAGTCTGTTATACAGATAAAGTGTATTTCTTGCTATTATCCAGGTTATGCAGGTTAGCAAAAGGAAGCACGCCACTACAATGATGAATGCATTTGCTTCAGACCACTTAAGAAAACAGTGAAGTACATGTGTTTAATAAAACAAGATCCTGTGCTTTCCATTTCCTATTATTACTAACTTAACTTCCTTCCATCTTAACAAATGCTGAACAAGCTGAATTTAAGCGTTCCAGTTAGTCAGGATGTGACTCATGCAGTCTTGAAACAGCCAGAGGCTAGAGTGATTTTACTGTTGAAAAGTCTGGAAGATAAGGACCTGCCAGTTTGGGTCTTGCAGGTTTTTTAAAAAAATATTTCTCTTTCCAGGATTATCTTTATTCTGGCTAGTTTTGCAAATTAATAGTTTTTGAAACTGTCGCATCGCCTCAGAGCCTTTATTGCCATCTAGGCTTTTGGTGCATTACACATTGTTCATAGTTGGTACAAATATGCACAGGGATGATAACACCAAGGTTTCTCAGCGTTCCTTTGGCCTACGTGGTTGGAAGCTCTGGCACTTGTGCTGAACTCATCACAGACCAATTGCAGAAACGAGCTGGTCACCGTCTTAGTCATGGAGTAGCCAGGGTTTTTCCCTATGTAAAATTATCAGCTCATTCAACACGCAAGCCAGAAGTGTCTAGAGGAGCAGAGGAGACTGCTGTCCGGAGGAGCCTTGCCTCTCTTTTTATGGAGGGTGTATAACCTGCAGTGATCAAAAAAGACAAAGGAGGTTTGATTCAGGCAGTTACATAGCAGGAATGCTGGCCCTAGCCGGCAAGTTTGTGAGGAGAGTTGACAAAACCTGGGTGCTGGCACGACTTTTCTCTTCTATGCACATACTTTCATGGCCCTGAGTGTCTTCTCCCTCCTGTTAGAGCATCCTAGGATGTATACATAGAAAATATGGTGATGAACATCCTTGGAAAACCCATCATAAAATTATTACCTGCCTTCATGAAAGGCCTGGAAGGTGTGCAGCAATGAAGGTCCAGGGCTGTTACTGAACAGCTACCAAAACCCCATCTCCGTTGTCCATCCTGCTGGGCTAATCTCTTGTTCCTGCAGGGTGGGAAACAACACTGAGTTGGCTGGGCAGCCTCAATCTTACCCTTTACCCCAATGAATCCCTTAGTTTTGCAGAGTTAAACTGGAAGTTGCTGAGATGGTCCTTCAGATGCACACCAAAAGTGCGCAGCTGCTATTTTAAATTCAAAGTTGTTGATTATTTTATAAGAATGAAAAAATACACATTGCTTGGGACCATGTCAGTCCAAGAACCTCTAGGTTCATCACTGCTTACAAGAATGTCACACATACTCATACCCGTAAGAATGAAAGATGATAATTATTATTCACAAATTACAGCTAACCTCGTTCCAACCTTTCTAGACTGCACAGTCCAGTGGTTTAAACTGTGGAAAGCACAAGATTTAGCAAGTGAGTCATTCAACTTTCCTACACGCCAATTGTCAGTTCCCCCTTCTAAACCTCAGTTCCTTTCCCCCCACCAACCACAACCCATGCATCTCTACTCCCTACTGAGTAAGCAGCATCAGTCTGAAGCTCAGATACGGTTGACTGGTGACCTCATGATGTGGTCTGGTGATCACCATGTGCTTGAGATGGTTTCCAAACATTACAGTCGTAGGATGTTTTGTGATTTGGTGCTAGTACAGAGCAGCAAGGCACTCTGCCAGCCTGCAGGTGCCGACTGTGAGATACGCTCTTTCTTTGAATTGTTTAGGAAAATACAAGAGCAGGTGGTCTGTTATTTGTCTGAATTTTAGATTAGATTTTAATACAGAAATTAGGGAAATGAAATGAGGATGTGTGTGCTGATGTAAAAGCGTGCAGCCAGATGCCAGACTGTTCCTTGGGTGCTCAGAAAGAGTAAAGTGATATGAGAACTGTAAGTGATGGAAAAGAAGTAGCTACAGCAAGGAAGAGGAACTGCTGAGTGAGCTGTATGCCTTAACTGCTTGCTTGCTTGCTTTTTATGGCTTACACCTGTGGGAGGTATAGACTGCTGTCTTTAGCTCAAAATTAAGAAACTTTTTTGTATGTTTCCCAAGTTTTTTCCAAGCCCAGTCTACACAAACATTTTATATTGGAATATTTACTTCATTATGGTTATTTTTTTTGTCTAATATGTCTAGTATCAACAGAGTTGTACTGTGATAAATATGCTCACAGCATTGCAGATGGTTCTTCTATAGAAAGAGGAATAACCGGTATCAGAATTTGACTCCATTCTGCTAATCATAGAACCAAGAATATCTTGAATTGGAAAGGACCAGAAGGAACATCAAGCCCAATACTATGCCAGCTGTATTTGCATTAAAGATAAATGAATGACAGGCTTGATAAGTAGCCAAGGTCTAGTGAATACTACACTGAAGCTAAAACACTTTTCTACTGAAATAAATTCATCCCCACTAATGAGCTTTTGCTGTTTTCACTGCACAAGTAGAATTTGATGCTTTTATTAACTAGATCATCAGTTATTCACTGTTGTGAATAACTGTGAATTCACTTCAGTTATTCAGCATTGTGTTTTGTGATCAAAAAACTTCTGTCTCTGTCTTGTGACTTTCCCACAAGTGTATGACACATCTCAGTGCACAACCCAGCTTGCCCTGTGCCTACAGACTTTCTCCACAGCCGTTTAATCGCAGTGCTTTCCCTAGCTTGCTCCTTTGACTCCTGCCTGTCATTTCCTCTAGTGTGCTGGAACAGTCAAACACTGAATTTTTAAGAGTAGAACAAAGCAACTGTATCATTTAAAAGCATTACCTGCTAAAATCTTTGACTGTCTGGTGGTCAGATCACATTTTGTATTCATGTTCTGCAAGTAAGTCAGTATATAGGTTTAACAGTTAGATGTCAGTACAAAAAAATACTGAGAGGCAAATGTTAATATTCATGGAAGAGAGGCACTTTCAAACATACTCATATAAATACTGTTCTAAATGTTAGGCTTATTAAGGAAACCTCACTCCTTGTTTGTGTATTTAATCAGAAAAAAAGCCCACTACTCACATACGAAATAGTACCTGCTTACAAAGTTATCTTATGCAGCAAGAAGAATGTAAACAATTATTTTTAAAATTATTTCAAAAAGGAATATTCTTTCAAGGAACAAAGAAACCGATAATAGTTCCCAGCTAATATAAATTACATCCAGCTATGCACTAAACTAAAAATGTGCTTAAATCTATTTATAATCCTTTAAATATCTCTCAACAGTTTACATCTGTAAAAGATAGTTTTACATTTGACAGTATGAGCTCCCTCTGGTGGGTAACATGACATCTACCACTATTATTACAAAGCAAAACAAGATCTTTCAGTAAATGTTTTGGGTACACAGTTATGTTTATCCAAATGGTGTTCTGTTTGTTTAAGTGTTTATAGCTACTAATTCTGTGTATATATAGGTATGGAACAATATATTATTTTCCCACCATCTAATCACATCCAAAATTACCAAAAGTGTGATATCAAATATTTCTAAGATACTAGAGATACCTACACAAACGTGTTGTTTCCAACAACACGCTGGAGAATAGCTAACATAAGCATTCAAGTTAAATGAATTCTGGCATCCTAGAGAAGCTGAAAGAGTTCATAATACTTACAAACCATATTGTAATTTCTTTACTTGTCCAAAGTACTTCTGTTGAGTTCAGTTGGATTTATGTGCCTGGAAATCTGTCCTATATGGCTTTACTTTTTCAAAATACTAGGCAGTACTAACTGATTGTAGACACTATGTGAAAAATATTTATTTAATGGTACAAAAACTAAGAAACAAATATGCTTTAAACAACACATTACACACTGGTCACAAGTGGGGCTCCCCAGGGTTCAGTTCTGGGTCCAGTTCTGTTCAATGTCTTTATCAGTGACCTGGATGAAGGGGTTGAGTGCACCCTTAGTAAGTTCGCAGATGACGCTACTCTGGGAAGAGTGTTGATCTGCTTGAGTGTAGGGAGGCTCTCCAAAGGGATCTGAGCAGGCTGGATTGATGGGCTGAGACCAGCAGGATGAGATTCAACAAGGCCTAGTGCTAAGTCCTGCCCTTGAGACACAACAACCCCATGCAGCGCTACAGGCTTGGGGAAGAACGTCTGGAAAGCTGCTGGGCAGAGAAGGACCTGGGGGTGTTGGTTGACAGCCGACTGAACATGAACCAGCAGTGGCCCAGGTGGCCAAGAAGGCCAATGGCATCTTGGTCTGTATCAGAAACAGCGTGGCCAGCAAGACCAATGAAGTGATTCTCCCCCTGTACTCAGCACTGGTGAGGCTGCACCTTGAATACTGCGTTCAGTTTTGGGCTCCTCACTGCAAGAAAGACATTGAGGTCCGGGAGTGTGTCCAGAGAAGAGCAATGAAGCTGGTGAAGGGTCTGGAGAACAACTCTTATGAGGAGCGGCTGAGGGAACTCGGGTTGATTAGCCTGGAGAAGAGGAGGCTGAGGGGAGACCTCATCACTGTCTACAACCTGCCTGAAAGGAGGTTGCAGAGTGCTGGGTGTTGGTCTCTTTGCCCAAGTGATAGGTGACAGGACAAGAGGGAATCGCCTCAAGCTGTGTCAGGGGTAGTTTAGATTGGACATTACGAAAAACTTCTTCACCAAAAGGGTTATCAAGCACTGGCAGAGGCTGCCTAGGGATGTGATTGAGTCACCACCCCTGGAGGTGTTTAAAAGATGGGTACATGAAGTAATTAGGGATATGATTTAGTAGTGGACAGGTACAGTTGGACTTGATGATCTCAAAGGTCTTTTCCAACCTAGTGATTCTATGATTACATGAACAGCTGATTAATGTGTCCTTTTTTTTTTCTGGCAAATTTTAATGTCCCCTAAATCTCATACAGCCTAGTTTTCATAAGTCACACTTATAAAAGAAAATGCAAATGTTATATTCCCATTTTTATCTTTGTATTTAGGCTAAGTAAGCTGAACATGGGAACCATTAAGACTTTGGAGGAGTGCCCTAATGCACGGGCAATGGTCCAGCCACAGTTCAAGTTTCCACAGCCCAAAGTGGTTATGCTGGAGTATTAGGATTGTTTTACCAGCAATGAATTAGGTGGCTCTTTCATATCCTGCATTTTATTTGAACAACCACGTTTTTTTCCAAAATTTGGGTTTCTAGAATATTTTAGAAGGAAAAAGCAGAAATAAAGGATGCTAATAAGACTGCTTTTCTACCTTAGCTGTTTCAGAATTAACAAAAGTCTTATATTTTATTGTTTGGCTGAAACCTGACAAGAGACAAAATTCTAGTTAAACTGTACGTAAAGGTGAGGTATGAAAAGAGAAGCAAGGCTTTTACCAAAGGCAGTTGACAACATTTTACCAACAGTTTATGAAAGCTGTGTATATCCTGAGTATGATTGGACATGTAATGTTTTTATATATATTCAATGAATATATATTCAATGTTTTTATATATATTCAATATAAATATTCAATATTTGTATATATTTTATATATATTCAAGAGACCGTTAGTTCAATTTGACTGCCAGAGTGCTCCAATGTAAACTTGCCACTACAGTACTGTCCAAAAGGGAATCATTACTGAATTTTTATCATGAGAAGCTGTCATTTACAAGTTCTTAACATTGCTTCTGAAATGAGGCTGCCCACATCGAAGTGAGCAAGGCTGCATGGTAGGTAAGCAGCAACGCCAAGAAGGTACCACAGAGGAAACGGGATTTAGGCTCTAGTTCAACACAGCATTAACCATGGTGTATTGTGGCCACGTCATACAAACCTCTTGAACACATACCTAACTTTAAGCAATGAGTAGTTCCCACTGATTTGCCAATAGGACTATCCACAGTGATAAAGTTTTATTAGTGTGCTGAAGTGTTTTGCTGGATCAAGGCCAGAGAGAACAGCACCTCACCTTGAAACTCGGCTGTTGAAAGTTCATTGGAATTTAATTACGTGCTTGGAGTGTTTAAACACCATGCTGTGTCAGGGCCTTTCTGGTGAGCCGTCTGGCAACAAACTAAATAGTGGGAAGGACCTTCATACTGTGAGATGCATAAAAAACTCGGGCATCTTGCTCCAGTGCTTTGAGCTGGGTCTATGTCCAGCTGCAGCTGCTGAACAAGCCAGATGCTGGCACAAGATGTCAAAGTAAGGAAGAAAACATTCTCTTTTGTAATTCCTGGTAAGCACATTTGTACCCACTTGCACAACTGCAGCCACGCCGACCCTTATGAAGTGGCTCTGTAGGGTCATTATATGGAACTACTTATGTTTAAAAAAAAAAACAAGCATACCTAAGAAATGTCAAATATTTACAAAGCACTATAAAACACATCTAGAAATGGCTCTTAACTACAAGAGTAACAGCTTAATACTGTTAAAGAATTTTGGAAATACTCCTTGCTTTTCTTTTCTTTGGAAAAAATTAACAGAAATACTGGACTAGGCCAAAAATTCCATGGGTGTCTCCATCAGACAGGTCCCATTCCTCCTTTCCTCTCTCTTCCCCACAAATGCATACTTTAGATATGCATATATGACCACAGATAATTTTGCTTGTGGTTTCATCTTGCAATTTACTTCTCCCATGCTGTCAATATCCTTCCTTTGGTCATTGTAAATTGTGAATGAAGAAAATGTGATGTTTAAATGCAAAATTATCAACTGCTTGGACCTAGGAATGGAGAAGACTCTGCCTTTAAATTTGGTTAGAACCCATTGCTACTTTCCTGATTTGCTTTATCATCACTAACTGCTATTAATCAAAACCAAAACTTTTCCTCCTCTCCTCTCCTCTCCTCTCCTCTCCTCTCCTCTCCTCTCCTCTCCTCTCCTCTCCTCTCCTCTCCTCTCCTCTCCTCTCCTCTCCTCTCCTCTCCTCTCCTCTCCTCTCCTCTCCTCTCCTCTCCTCTCCTCTCCTCTCCTCTCCTCTCCTCTCCTCTCCTCTCCTCTCCTCTCCTCTCCTCTCCTCTCCTCTCCTCTCCTCTCCTCTCCTCTCCTCTCCTCTCCTCTCCTCTCCTCTCCTCTCCTCTCCTCTCCTCTCCTCTCCTCTCCTCTCCTCTCCTCTCCTCTCCTCTCCTCTCCTCTCCTCTCCTCTCCTCTCCTCTCCTCTCCTCTCCTCTCCTCTCCTCTCCTCTCCTCTCCTCTCCTCTCCTCTCCTCTCCATCTTTTTTTCTTGTTTTTGTGTTCTGTTCTGCTTTATTTTTCCTTTTCTTTTTTATCTAGTCAGGAGTATTAAAACATGTGCTTACAAAAGATAAGCAACTTAAAGCAGAGTGCTTTTATAAGATAGATAGGCAGTGAGCTCAGACCTATTGTGATATGCACAGCTGAACAAACAAAAAGACCGTTCCAGAATGATCTTAAGCATTTGGAGCTTCTTTGTCTGATGACACACTTTCCTATTTCCAGAGTAGGAATTACTTAAGATCTGTCTGAAGCAAGCAGAGGATTTATGAAACACATCTTCAAGTAGTCTCAGCCTTACTGGAGCATCATTGAAAGCTTTTATTTAAAAATAAATGAATAAAAACTTCTACTCCCCATTTAATTATCTATTAAATACATTTATAAATACAGTTGTAGTTACAAGAGACAATGCCAGCTAAAGGATGTGTTTAGAAGAAGAGGAGCAGTCCACAGTGGGCTTAGATTGCTCACAATGTAATTTAACCCAAGTTTTCAAAACTAAGTAGTGCTTGGGTAAGCAGCATGCAGTAGTCTCTCAAGGCTTCATTAGCAGAGATGGGGTGCCCCAGCTCAAACAAGATATGAGCAATTCAGACTGAATTTTATCTGGGGCTGATGCTATCCTGGGAACAGAGTCAGTAGAAGGGAGTAGGCGTTTATTCAGACTGTAATCGCCTCCTGTAGAGGCCTTTTACTTTTCCACTGACTGTATAGGGACCTCGGGGTCCAGTCAACCACCAGCCGGGTCTCCATGGACATGTTACATACCACATCTTGCATTTCTATGAAAGAACCATTCATTCACTTAAGACTTGGCTCTATGCACTTAAGTATTAGCCTTCTGGGAATACTGTTAAAACTGAGACTCCTGTTATTCTGAGTCATGCTATGTGGACATAAAAAGTACCTAAAACTCTGATTCTGAGTAGCATCAGCACCAATTTGTTCTGTCTTCGCTTGAAAAACCCTCTCAGAAACCAAACACAAATAAACATTTCTGCCAACTACACAAAGGTGGTACTGCATGGGTACAAACTGAGCTCCCATGAAAGGGAACTTGAAATCCTTATGGTATGCCTGTGCAGCTACACTGATTGCTTTCTGATATAAAGCTCCACTACGTAAAGCCACAACAGCAGGGCAGGTTTGTGTGACTTCCCTTCCTTACCGAGCCACCTCCAACTTGAAGAAAGAAGAGAAAAAGAGGAGCAAAAAGGGCTGCTCCACAGCTTGCCTAGCTGGATCTGCCTGTTGCTCTTCATGTGACTGGCAAAAGGCAGAGAGGTCTTCAGATGACAGAAAATGTAGCTATTTGTCACCAGGGCTCCAGAGGCACCATCAGGTGGCAAAGAAGAAGCCCAAAAAACTTGAGATGTGCAGACCAAATGTTCCCACAGGTCCATAGATGCTCTAGGGCACTCAACACTAAGAGAAGATACAATGGAAAATGAGACAATGGAAACATTCTTGTTTTAAAAAAGCAGTTTAAAAAGTCCCACTACTACAGTGCTGCAATGAAGATGTATGGGACACAAACGGACAGTTGTCTGTACTATCTGGACAACTGTATTCAAGGAGAACTTGAGCTTTTTCTGGGTACAGTTGGAAGGTTCTTTGAACTGGAATGAGATCGTTCAGTACTTATGTAGTCTGTGAAAGAAAATAAATAAACAAAAAAACCCTGAAGAAATGCTGCCAATGTACTTCTTCTGGTCTGAAGCCTGATAAATGGAAATCCTGTACACAAACAGCCAACCAGTGGCACAACACTGCTTTTTTAATATGCCGAGAGAAGGAATCACTTGGTGATTTGAGCTAAGAAACCTAAAATCCAAGGACACATCTGCCGACTCCCCTCTGCTGCTGTAGGAACCCCTGCTCCAAGCAGGAGCACCTCCAGGAGGGAGGTGTCCCACCTGAGCTCCCTGGCATCCTTTGCCATGCCCCATTTGCAGCCCACTTGGTCCATTCACTCTGCACAGCTGATAAGTTGATCTGGATTGCTATTTTTTTCAGTTGCTATTCCAGGTGATTCCTTCCTGGATTTTGTTTCTAATTTTCTCTAAAGCTGGGCTATGCATTCTGTGAAGTCAGCTCTAATTTCATCCTTCCTTCTGTCTAATTATTTCTGGAAAATCTGTGTGCATTTTATTCATTTAACAGCGGTACAAGCCAACAATTCAATTTGATAAAGCAGAAGTGTTTCGTTCTGTTTATAGCCAGTCTTATGACTGAACTTTTCTGTTACCTGTTCATTCTGCTAGAATTTTTGGTCTTCGATGACTTTTGTGAACTGAACCATTTCATTGTGGTTTTCATCAATGATCTGGATGAAGGCATCGAGTGCACCCTGAGCAAGTTTGCGGACGACACTAAGCTGGGTGGAAGTGTCGATCTGCTGGAGGGTCGGGAGGCTCTGCAAAGGGATCTGAACAGGCTGGACCGCTGGGCTGAGTCCAATGGCATGAGGTTTAACAAGGCCAAATGCCGGGTCCTGCACTTGGGGCACAACAACCCTGTGCAGTGCTACAGACTGGGAGAAGTCTGTCTAGAAAGCTGCCTGGAGGAGAGGGACCTGTGGGTGTTGGTTGACAGCGACTGAACATGAGCCAGCAGTGTGCCCAGGTGGCCAAGAAGGCCAATGGCATCTTGGCTTGTATCAGAAACGGCGTGACCAGCAGGTCCAGGGAGGTTATCCTCCCTCTGTACTTGGCACTGGTGAGACCGCTCCTCGAATACTGTGTTCAGTTCTGGGCCCCTCACCACAAGAAGGATGTTGAGGCTCTGGAGAGAGTCCAGAGAAGAGCAACAAAGCTGGTGAAAGGGCTGGAGAACAGGCCTTATGAGGAGCGGCTGAGAGAGCTGGGGTTGTTTAGCCTGGAGAAGAGGAGGCTGAGGGGTGACCTCATTGCTCTCTACAACTACCTGAAAGGACGTTGTAGAGAGGAGGGTGCTGGCCTCTTCTCCCAAGTGACAGGGGACAGGACAAGAGGGAATGGCCTCAAGCTCCGCCAGGGGAGGTTTAGGCTAGACGTTAGGAAAAAATTCTTTACAGAAAGGGTCATTGGGCACTGGAACAGGCTGCCCAGGGAGGTGGTTGAGTCACCTTCCCTGGAGGTGTTTAAGGCACGGGTGGACGAGGTGCTGAGGGATATGGTTTAGTGTTTGGTAGGAACAGTTGGACTCGGTGATCCGGTGGGTCTCTTCCAACCTGGTTATTCTGTGATTCTGTGATTCATTAGAAATGCTCCAGCCTGCTGTCAGATGGCTGTTTCACAAGAATTTCTCCCTCCCTGTAGAAAAATTAATTTAATAACCACACCAAAACTGTATTTAAAAATTGAATTTATCGGGAGCAACATAATGACTGTTTTGATGGACAGCTTTTCCATGATTGAAACTCTCCAGCAATACACTAGTTATTTAATGAATTATTCTGCTTTACGAATTAACATGCTTTCTTTATTGACCAGTTGATTTCTTTTTCCTCTATGCACTTTTAAGCCCTTTCTTTATTATTTTTTTATCAACAGCAACAACTTGTTTCCTCAGTAAAAGCTTATTTCTCTTTCCCTGCTTGTAGGGTAAGGAGAAAATTCTCTCTCTAGTATGTCTGCTTTGGCACTGATAGTCTGGAGGCACCTTTACTTTCTGGAACCCATGTTCCTAGAAGCTTGTTTCCTGCCTTTATCTGACAATGCAAACACATGTTGTACTTTAACAGTTTCTATAAGCAGGATGACTTTAAATTCAGCACATGCAATTTGTCTCAGTACTTCCAATTTGTTTTCACAAATTTTTGGTTAACTAATTTTGCTTCATTTCATCAATGGTTGAATTTTATGCTTTCACTGTAAGGGTTTTCCAGGCCACCGTCTACCTAAATACATTTTTTTTTTCTTTGGATAAAGCTTCATTTTTTATATATGTATCCCATAGCACTCATTCAACTATGGTGGCCATCTAGCCAATGAATGAAGTACACTTTGGATCTGGAGATTAGCCAGCATAGTTGGCAATATGTCGTATTTTGCTGTGTGAAACTTTGACAACATTTGAACCACGTCAGTTTAATCCAAGCTAATTCTCACATTTTCAATGGCCTGCTGTCTATTTTTATAACCCATCAATTACAAATTTAAAATAATGCTGGTGGATTAAAATAAAATCCTTGTAATGTGTTCAGGAGAGTAGCTGTTTGATCAACAGCAACAGGCTAATGTCTGGAGAACTAATGAACAGAAGGAGATGAGAAGAACTAATGAAAACTGGTGATGGCAGTTTTCTTATCCATGACTTTTTTGTAATTCCTAACAAAAATAATTAAAAAATGTGCAGAAGAAAGAAGAGGAAAGCCTTGACAGCTTCGATGACACATGCAGAGGACGAACAATGATCCTTTCATATTGCAGGTGGGTCCTTGTGCAGCAAATTTTGAAAAATCTGTGAGCTGGGGGGAGGGAACAGATAAGAAACAGGGTCCTAACATTAGGGTGCTGGGGCTCCCAACCAAAATTTTATGCATATATTTTTAATATAATCTGCAGGTAAGGGGCTAAGTACTTTTTGTTTCCAGCTAGGTGCTTCCTTCAGAACATAATGTGCTGCACTTTGCAGGAGTCCTGGCCTTGCCTGTGCTCACTGCAGGTGCTGTGCTCACAGACCAAGGATGCTGGAAATGCTACTCAGCACTTCCACACTCAAGTATACAAGCACAGCATTTAAAGCTGGGATGAGGGAACCAACTTTCTTGGGCTGTGGCCAGCCTGTGCATACTGAGAAGAACAACCGGAGGAACTGAGAAGATGCTCAGGTCGAAAGCGGGAGGATGGAGTAAACTGAGCCATATTCAGGAGGAGAAGCAAGGAACCTGTTTCTTGGTTCAACATTTAGGGTGTAAGCAGGCCTCAGTTTTAGATAACTAGATATATTTATATACCTAGATATACCTAGGTATAGTTCCAAATTACTCCCACAGTCCAGTATTTTCAGCTGTGCTACTCTTATCACCAGCTCACAACGGCTTTTCTAATTGCTATACCAAATGCAGTACATTTAAAACACACTATTTGATATATGAAACTGCCTTACTCCCTTTTTTCTCTGGTTAATATTTTACATATTACAGGTCCCCAGAAGAAACACTGAAGGGCTTGCCAATAAATTGTGGCTCTGTATTTTTTCCAGTGCAAGGCTTTTTAAGAGTCGTTGCTAATTCTTCAGGCACAAGCTACATGTCTTACTGACACTTAGAGCAAAAGTGCAAAGAGATGCATAGACCCCAGATAGTAGAGTGACCCTTCTGAGGACGGACACTAAGCACAGTGAACCCTTCAAGACTGGCCTATGCAAACCACTGGAAAATTCCTGGGATGTGAGTCTCCTCCACTTTCTGCAGGGCTCCTTGCTTTCAGAATATGAAAAAGGTCTGTAGGTCGTGCTTTGTCTGTTACAGAGCAACATCACAGGCCTCATTTGGTGAAAATGCTTTCTTTCTAAAGTGAGAGACTCATCATTTTTATTATCGTCCATCAGGGTTTATTGATGTATAGTACTGGTGGAGTTGCATTACCTTGCATCAGCGCACATTAACTCACATCCTTCTGGTTGTTCTCCTGTTCTAGTAAATCACAGCTATCTGCAGCAGTAAATGCCTCCTCTACAATACACAATATTTTTCTTTATGTAATTGTTGAGATATCATGTCATTTAACGAATGTAATGGAAAAAAAAACCCAACAAGACACAATTTAACATAATTTTAAATTTAATTTTGAAAATAACAAGGTAAGTTGCTTCTAAGGTAGATTTCTCTATTCTTACCAGCATCATCAACATGAAAACTTGGCAGAAGATGAATTCAAACAACTGCACCACTTGTGATAATCTATAGTGTTAGTTCAAAACCAGAAAGTACCTAGAAATTACAACTGACGCTCCAGTCAGCAGTTTTTTGTGCTGCATCATTTCCACTGCAATTGGCAAATAACGAAAAAACAAGCAAGCTGTTCATGACCTGACAGAAATGAGGCTTCCTTGGCACTGTACTACTGAGAACTTTTAAAAATAAATCTATATTGCACCGTGCATTTGAGAAGCTCCTATCAATTGTTACGTGGTTAACTAGAGTATTTCTCACTTTATGTAACAGCGAGCATTGGTATCAATGACAGACAACTTTGTATTAATAGAAACATGTGAAGCTTAGTCATCGCGCCCTTACAAATACAACTGCCAACAACATAAAAGCCTTTATAAGTTTCTCGCTGGTGGAAGGAGAGCCACACATCCGAATAAACATGACTGTACTGACACATGACCTCTCTCAAAGCGACAAATTTGCACAATGAGAGACAGAACTAGTAGCACAACAAACCATGTTTTATTTCTATATCTGTTTACATTTTAGCTCATCTGAATGAACTTCAACACGTTGATTTAGAAGCCTCACATAGGAACCAGTGGAGGAAAAAAAGTAATTTTCCAAAGACAGTAAAATTGGTTATTATTGATGAATACACAACAGCATTTTCTCAAAACTGTTCTCATACAAAGCACCTGCTACGTCTTGGTTTGTTCAAAAGTTTCCATCCTATTCTGCTACATCGGTTCAGCCTTCTAAATCACATTTTGCCACCAATAAAACTGCAAAGCGGTATTAAAATAACACAAATAAAATTTATGGAGAAAACCAATCTCTAATATTTCCCAATATGCAACAGCATACAGTACATTTTGAATATATTTTTAAGGGTTTGCTCATTCAGATCTTAGTGGGACTGCTTTTCTGCTTATTGAAATGTAGTCTGTAAATGTCCTAGCAGATGAGGGACTTAGCGTTTACTATATTCCATTTTACTCCCTTTTTGGAGTATTTAGCACACAACCCTAGAGTCATGTAATTTTGCACAACCATTACTCATGGATGCTATAAATCCAATGCCAAAGCCTACGATCTTGCCTGGAGCGGCAGCTCATTTGCACTCCTGAATGATCCCATTTCACTTTTTTTTTTTTGTTCCAGAAACATTGTTAAAAAGGCCACTGGATTGCTCACTCTCAGTAATGTCGCACAATCTATTAATAAAGCAATAGTCATACTGTGTATCTACACTCAATTTCTGCATGTATTTATTAAGTGCATAGAGAAAAATATCTAAATTGTGTTCTACTGTCTGTATGCAAAAACATGCATGTTTTTGTTACTTAAACCACAATTCTAAGGTTTCTTCTCATAGAACTGTCAGCTGTGTAGTTTCTGCTCCGTTTCTCTGTCTGAAAGGAATGTGCAGTATAATTGATCTTATGGTGTCATATAACAACCACTGTACAACACAGTCATTAGCTGCCTCAGTTCAGTATGTTCTTCCCATTTTCTGAGCCTGCGTGTGAAATGTGACAGGTGGTGTCATTTTTAACCTGCTAGTGATTCATAAGCATTTAACAAGAACATATGTATTTTGTTCTTTCTTAGAGGGACTTCATGTGAGAGAATTACCACAATTTCTGATTTACAGCATTTGTCATAAAATATAAGGCATTTGCATGTTCTTAAGCAGTAACTGGCTTTCACGTGGTGGGAAGGCATGCAAATGAGCACTTAGAGCTGAAGGCTAACACCTTATCAGGACCAAACATGACTGTACTCTGCCGTGCCTGCATGTAGAGATGTAAACAGGTTGACTGTGACTTATAAAACTCTATCTGAACCCCAGAATTCTAAGCCAGTTTCCCCCAGTTTCTAAGCCATTTTTAGGTGGAGGGATGTGAGGAGAAGTAGGTAATATGCATGGGCGTAACATACCCCAGAGAACATTGCTCCCGTGAGCAACTCACAGACCCTAAACTGACGCAGGTTGTTTTGAGAGGTTAGTCAACAGCAGACTGCTCTGCTGAGCGCTCCCTCTTGAAAGCTCAATCGAAGCAGCATACCTGGCAAAAACAGGTAGAGAGGATATTGTTCTGGGGATCCTATAAGCAGCAGTCATGTACCTTGAAAGACTATACAGTTCTGACCTCCTGTGGAGCATACTGTGCCATAGACAATAGCCTTGCACAAAGTCCTAGAACAATCTGCTATACACTTAGATAGTCTTTTTGTCAATATAGCTAGAATTTGCTAGATGGAGAAAAAAGATGAGGATTTCATACAGCAGAAAAGAGATGATAGTGGCATTTGAAATAATATGAAGAAATTAATCTCCTAAGCGAAGCAACAGTCAGAAAACACCTTACAGGGAATTCAAGGTCATGTTTGCAGTTCTCCTTATCCAAAAATAAGTGTGTGCGCAAAGAAGCATGCACAGGAATTTGATTCTCTCCCTCCTTTCTGTTAGAGTGGCAGCCTTTCCCTCCCTCTGCCTTCCTTCCTCTTCCTCTCATTTGAGTGCTTTTTGAAAGGTAAAGCAGCCAACATGTAACCCAACTGGTCTCTTCTGGGGTCTGAAGACTCCATGTGAACTCTGCAAACAAGAGGTAGGGGAAAAGGAAAGACCTAAAATATGCAATAGGATCTATCAACAACATTCTTAAAAGCTACTTTTCATGACTACACTCAAGTCTAAGATACATTTGTCCAGTTTGGATATTGAATCTTGCACAAGGCATAATGTAATAGTAGGCTGCTATGTGGTTCAGGATGTCTAAGTAAGTCTTCACCAACTTTTTCAGGTGTTTCTGAAGAAAGCTTTGGAAAGCTCCCAGGCTAGGTAAGTTCTGTCTTGGTCAGCATCCACACTCTAACACTCGAGACCTGCACTGTCATTAAGTGCAATACTTACGTGTTTTCCTGAGAAAAAGCACATCTCAAAAAGTGTTATAATCATTCAATAACAGCAGGAACAGTGCCAGAGACTTTTGCTGAATAGATATGTCAGCTTAGTCCCTGACTAGGTAACCTGGCCTATTTCTGCCCTCCTTTAGTATTGCATCTCCATTAAAAGAAGTCTGAGGGGGTATTTCATCAATGGGTAGAAATTTGTAGAGACAAGTAGTAAAGGTCACAGAGACACATTCTTTTCAAAGGTTTCCAGTGAGAGGCACAAACTCTAACACAGGAGGCTCCACCTGAACATCAGGAAACAATTTTTCACTACGAGGACGACCAGGCCACAGGTTGCAAAGTTTCTATCCTTGGATATATTAAAAGCCACCTGGACATGGTCCTGGGCAAACAGCTCTAGGTGGCCCTTCTTGAGCGGGGATGTTGGACCATACGACCTCCAGAGGTCCCTTCCAACCTCAACCAGTCTGTGACCCTGTGAAGAGAAAGGGGAAAAGAAACAGTGTGCTCCTGAAATAAACTTTGAAAAGGGTTTCAAGCTCCTACCTTACACTGTAAGAAACCCAATTCTAAAAGAGTCCTAGAAAAGTCTGTGAGTCTCCTCCAGGGCGGGCAGAACTAGTCTCTACGGGTCTGGATCATCAGCTGTGCAAAGAAGTGAGAGGAAAACCAGGAACAGTAGGAAATTTTCGGTCTATTGTGTCCTAGGCAAAAAATGAACAAAGAACCAAGTTATCAGGAAATAACACTATATAATCAATTCCATCATTTCTATAAAAAGTTTCAGGTTTGCAAGTACACTTGCCTATTGTCAACTTGCTTTCATCCTCTGACAATAGGCGAACCACTAGTTTGTGCCTCATCTAATGCTCTGTTTTTGAGAAGAAAATCCATCACAGTCAGACCCAGTACAGAGAATCTCAGGTATATTTCTCTGTCTTTTTCGCATGTTGACGGCAATATCTCCTTCTGTGTTTTATTTACACTGGGTTACCTTTGTTGTGTGTAGTAGCTTGGAGCTCCTTGTGACTTTCGCAGAACTAAGCAATAAAATAAAAAGTAGAGTTAAAATTGGCGATGCTTTACTTTCGGTATGAGTTGTGCACTTAAACCATGACTCAACACGGTTTGCAGTCACACCCAAGTGAACAATGAGCTGACTGGCCAGTCACTTGAGAACAGGAGGAAATCCAGATAGACACAGCAGATGGGTGAAGATTGGCTCCCTGCTCTTACTGGATCACCACAGTGACAAACAAACTAGTAATCCCTCTGGTTTCTCAATTCAGACTCCAATTTGGTAATGAGCCCCAGAAACTGAACAGCTTCTGTTGTGGGGCATCTAATGTGCAGCTCTAAACAGAAGCAGGCACTGAATTAATTCTTCCTCTGTTATGACAACTAGGAAAATGTAAAACCTTAGAAAAAGAAATATCTTTTTCAGAAAGCTGTAACAGTAGAGTTAATATGTCAAACAGCCAAGCTGTCTCCCTGGCAAGTCATTGTGTGATCAGTAGAGAAGTAGAAGGTTACAATAAGAACCCTCTGCTGTCACACTAAGACCTACCCATGTATTTGAATGTATGGTATTCTTTCCTGATTTTGGTGTGCTTTCCAGTCTTAAGCATATCTTCAAACATATAGTTCACTTCTGCAAACACCCCTTGTAGCAAAAGCAAGCAGGGTGTTCATAAAGAACAATTTATTTAAACAAAAGAGTAGCTTAATTAGGTAGTTCTAAAAAATGATGGCATACCATACCACAAAGGATCATATATTGTCTTGTGTTTTGCCATTGTCAGACACTTCCAAAAGCAAATGAGATTTCACTGTTTAGTGTTCTGGTCCTGGTATATTTACAACAGCCTTCAGACAGCATAAGTATAAGCAAGTCCTTCAGAAACTTTCTACCAAAACATTTTTAAAATTAATCCCTCTTCAGGCGTTAGACTCAAAAGGCAAATATGCTCAGATATACTGGAATGACAATTCATTTCCGTATCTTCTTTCAGAGAACTCGAAATATTACTGTCTAATGCCAGAAAACCTAGCCTTTTGAATCATTTAACCAGTGTTTTTGTTGTTCATCTGTCTGTCTTGGTTGTGTCTGACCTCTGCGATGATTGTTAATAGAAAAAACATCCAGCTTTTCTTTCCTTTCTTCACTATGACTCAACATCCTTCTCTCAGGAGTATGAATACAGTTCTTAGGGAATGTGTACAAAGTTTCAAGCGGTGCAGAGATTTATGAATCCGCATGTAGGCAATAGAGAAGCTGCTTCTTTCCTTCTTTCAAGGGTCTCACCCACAAATACATTTGTTTTTTAAGAAAACAGAGGGCACCACTTTCCACAGATACAATTAATGTTACCCATATTTTCATATGGGAGTAAATAGGGTTTGCATTTTACTAGAAGAGAAACAAACCAATACTTCAGATATCCCTGCTAATGTAGGACTAATGACTGGAGTCCTCAGTTAGAGCAGTTTAGAGTGAAAGCAAGAGAACTCTGAGCCAAACACAAATGGGAAGAGTGCACTACCAGCTCTCTGTCTCCCTAAACTAAGGGTGTGTGGAGGGGCCATCCCAAGCTGCTAATTCAGGAAACTATAAATAGACTATATTATAAATTAAAGAAAACAGATGGTTCTTCTTTCTCTAGTACTGCAAAGGCTCTTTTCTAAAGAGACAACTCTCTCTCGCAGCATGACCTTTCTATAGGAGAAGGGCCACACGTAAACAGGGGAGTCTGCTACATGTTTAGTTTGTGGTCCTGTGAATGCACACCCTCAGCCCCCCAAAGTATGAGGTGTTTCACCAGACCTCCCTCTACTTCCGACAGCCTTGGTGCTCTCATGAATCTACGTGCAGATCTCCATCTGGCTGAAAACTGATCAGCTGGTTTCAGGCTTAGTGGTTTTGTGTTGGAGGGAGCTAATTCATCTAAAACCCACACAGCTGTGATCCCACAGCATTACTTGAGACTGCAAACACTCATTGAGCCCCACATGACTTCTCCACATTCACAGAGGTTTCCTCCCAGGCTTCAAAAGAGCCACTGTGTGATAAAGCCCAGTCTGGACAGTCTGGCTGCAGTAATTTCACCTTCTGAACATTTCTGGTCTTTTTCCAGATCCCTCAGATCAGGCATTGATCTCTGACAAAATTACAGACATTACCAGTTTTACTGCAGGCTTCCAGGAAAGCAAATCCATTTTTCATTCATAGATCAACTCTTTTGCTCTTTCAAGCTAAGTATGCTGATGGGGCATTTTTAATTAAAAAAAAAAATCTCATTATTTTCAAGAAAAATATTATCTGATTTTGTTTTCCACTGAAATACTACTGCTTAATTTAAGGTTGCTATTTTTAAAAATAATATCTGGAAAAAAAAAATCAGTTTTAACTGAGAGGTCAGTTTTCATTTAAGAAGATTTGATGAGAATTTGGAGTAAATTACCTTTAGATTTAAGATAAATTTTTATAATTGCACTTTAAAAGATAGTTTACTAGAGTAGGATTTACTTCTAGATGAAAAGCATTTTTTCTTTTTTTTTATACACAGGGAATTTGAAAATATTTTTCTGTGATGATCAGTATGCTTTCCCAGAATGAACAAAAGGCTTTTGTGACCAAGAAACCAAGAAAAATAAGTATGCATGTTCCCAAGAATCAGAACAATACCACACACATGCAGCAAAAGACAGTACAGAAATAAATTCTAAAAGAATGTATTTAAAGAATTCATAAATCATTTTAATGTAAGAGTCGGATTTTCAGCTTGTACATATTGACATAGCCCTGATGTTTCAGTCACTTAATGCTTCCCGTACCACAGTACCTCCTTGATAGCTCAATTTACAGTTAGAAAATGATATCTAGAGTGTAGATTAAAAAGCAGCTTTTGTGTTTGCAAGTTCACAGGTGGGTGTGGTTTGATTTTCATTTCTGGGAGTGTAAAAGGACACTGCATTTAACCTATGCATGTAACCTGGTGTGCCTACAGCACGTCTATTACACCTGATTTACTGCAGTGATCTGCACGCTTATTTGGCTTATGATCAGAAATGCTGGATTTGTTATGTATGTCCAATCAGTGTGGTACTGTGCAGGTAAGGGACCAAAGACAGAAACCCTCTTCTGATACCTAGGTAAGTGCCCTGCTCAGCAAGAAAATGTGGATATTATATGATGAAAAGAAGATGGTAAAGTAGTAAACAACACTAGCAAGAGACAGCTAGAGCCAGGCTTCATCGGGAAATAATAGCATCTGACACAGTGTGACTTTAAAAATCATGTTGTTGTCAATGTATCAGAAATAAAAAAATCTATTACAAAAAAATAGAGATTTTTCTTTTTTTTCTAATTATCTTTTTTATAATTTTGTGAGCATTTATCACCTCATTTTTTATAATGTTTTATCTTTTCAAACTTTCATTATTTATCTGCAGGAAGATGTACTTCCTTGTTTTTCAGCTTAGCTCCCTGATCTCCTTTTTGCTGGTTTTACTTCTCCTTTTTAGGAAAAAAAAACAGATTAACTTTTGTATTTTTCCTCTCTCTAGTTGTGCCTAATGTCAGTGAGGAAAGTACTTATTCAGTTCTTCAATCTGACTATGACTGAGAATCAAGCTATTACGCCATAATTTAATTCCCTATTGTGTGGGAAGTGAACATTGCATCATCCCTAGGATCAAGAACAGATGAAGATCCCTTCTTGGTGGGTGTGGTCCAAGATTTGGTAGCCAATCTTCAAGCCAAAGTAAGAGCTCTTTCTATTTTGATTCATTTCTTCTCTCTCCTGTTCCCCTCTCTTCCCCACAAAAATCTAATGTATAAGACCATAAAAAAAAACCAACCTGAAATCTTTTAGTCAGATGGTAGGTATTTTAAGTTTTGTGCTAATGCTTAAATATTGAGAACATTCTGTATTTCTGCAACTCGATTTTTACCATCTAAACACTTGTCTTAAAGCTGTGCTCTTCACAGCTGAATACTAGGGGACTGGGAATTGCAAACATGTAAGAGCATGAGAACTACAAGTCACAGAAAACATAAAGAACAACTATAGAAACTGAGATTGAAAATACATTATCATTAAGAACTGGTAGTATCCAAATCTCAAGCAAAAAAGGTAATATTTAGATATAATTATCAAATAGCTACCCTTAAAATTATTTGCCAACAAATTGCTTATGTTGTTTTGTAATGCAACTCTGATTACGCTGGGGAATATATTGACCAACTAATAACTAAAATAAATTAAGCCCTGCCTTCTTAATGAGGTGAAAGGCAGTTATCAACAGTCAGAGAAGGAAAATATGCATTACTCTCTGTCAAAACAGAAAACCTCGGAATTTTGCTCAATACACTCCTCATATGAATGGCAGAGAGAACCACACCCTCACTCCAGTATGTGTGATTTTGTTGAATCCTGTATGAGAGTGAAAACATAGTAGATGCTCATGTCACACTATGACAAATACAATATTTATTAAACTGTGGCCACCAATAATTCCTTGCCCAATCAAAACACAGGAATAACAGTTCTGTTACATATTAAGAGAACTGTCAGAGGTATTAATTCACTTTACCAAGTACTGGATACAATTTGTTACTGTAGCAGAAATACACATCAACAGATGTATCAGAGAAATCCCAAGGAAAAGCAGAGAGTGGAGAGGCAATTCTTCCTCTCAGAGGAGAATTTTTTTCACCTCAAAGGTATCATACCTCCTTCAGAGAACACTTACAGAAGCAGTGTGCAAAAATGAACAAGGAAACACCACAAGTATATGCATTTTTAAATCAGTAACTGAATATCCCTATTTGCTCTTAATTCAACAAGTATTTTTTAATCTTCATTTCTTGCCTGGTCCCATCCTTTACACTGCTATTGTTCTCTATACTCTTTCAGCACCTCTTTTGATACCCACTTTGCTTCACTAGCTCCAGCGTGGCATAGGTGCAACACTTCTGTCCCAGCTGTTAGCGTGGATGATGTTACGGGTATACAACCCTGTTTGCTGCAGGCCTTTCAGAGCAGGATTGCTTGATTACTCTCAGGTACAGACAACATAGTACACGATGGTTCACACCACTATTAGTTACAAAGGACAGCTGTTACTCAGCTGTATTAGCCCACAATAAAGACTCAAAGAACCCAGGTAGACGTAAAAGTAAAATGAAAGGTGTGTCACTTGGGGAGATAGGTACAGTTTAAGTGCAGGAGTAACAAAAGCACTAACTGAGTTTCCCCTGGTGCAAATCTAGACAAGGTGTTAACATCTATCTTGAATTTTGTTGATGGAAGAAAAGACAGCTTTTATTTTGCAGAACTTTCCATTTGTATACAAAATTTTCAGAATAAGTACTACGAATTCTCGGAGCCTGGAGCAAATAGGAACCCTTAAGTGAATAATCTGGAACTGCTACTTGTGGTATGGTTGCACATCTGCTTTTACAGGGCTTTGGGTTGTCAATTTTATTTTGGGTGCTAATAAAGATACACGATTAGAGAAAAAAAGAAATACTAACAAAATCATCTTACAAAACTGAGACTAAAAGACTTAGAAATGATCCAAGAAAAAGTGAAGCTTGCCTGTGAAATACAGCCACTCCACACTGAAAAAAAAAAAAGTAATCCTATTCAGAACACTTTTCAGCTAGCAAACAAATACAGCAGCAGGGATTTCCGGTCTGTTATCAGTTTTAATCTGGTATAATGACTTTTGAAGAAAGCTATTGAAAAGTTCCTTCTTAGTTTGCTGTGAAAATGAAACTGTTTGTTTCACTTGGCAGGGGTGGAATCAATCAATTCTAGATCCCTCAGACTGCCTACTCCTGTAATTTCTAACTGGCTTGCCACTGAAAGCAAAGAAAAGAAGAATTTAATTAGCATTACCATTGTAATGGTAGTAAGTCTGTAGAAAAGAGTATTAATACATGTAGGAGTGAAGTACTATATAAAGGTCTGTTTTTAAAAATGACACCCCATTCTTTTCAAAGATAAGCATTTTCCCCATGGTTTCATCTCTTTCTGAATTATACAAGGTCAGTCACTACACCCAAGCATGAATTGAACTCCCTCCCTTTGATACACACCTGTAATTACTAAATATTACCAAAAAGATCTTTGCTTATATATTCCCCCCAAATCTCAGAAGGATTAAAATGGAGTTTAGAATCTCTGATGCAAAAACAGCTCAAGAAAGTTAAATGACAAATACAAAGTACGAGAGCCTGTATATTTCTTATCTGCTTTAATTTATGAGGCATAACCATAATCTTAAAATTCAAATGTAAACAAAATTGTTGAATGTTGTTAAGATTACATAACAATGAAATTCCCATCAGTATTCTTGGCAGTGCATTTTTTGACATCAGTGTTTAATTCAGGATACGCAGCTTCTGGAAGGAGGTTGCCTTCAGCAGCGTCCTTGAACGAACAGGTACATGGAGTTGACCCCATCTGATCTGATGAACAAAGATTTTTTTTCCCTTTTAACAGACATAAAATACGAGGTCTTTTTTACATCTTTCAATGTTTACCTTTGTGTTGCCTTTAAGATGACACTGGGGAGAACAAGCTGGCTATTTTTAGCAGATAGAAAAGACCTTACTGCTACTCTAAGGTGCTTTGGAAGAGACCAGTATCTACCAGAGTCTAGAAACACTGAAAACTCCCTGGTCCTGGACAGGGTAACATAAAACAGCAGCTTCTAAGACATCCTCTTAGCTATCTTGTACCAAATCTGTGCATGTAGATGCACCTCATGTCTGCTGCAAAGTGTATTTACCTTGCCTACTCTTTTCTGATCTCAAAACATATTCTTGTGTGACATCTTAATCTGCCTTTCAACTGGGATACCAGCTCAACAGTAATACCACACCATTTTCAGTTCTAGCATTGGTACGACAGTTGCTAGCTGAAGGTTATCTCCTCACCACAACTTGCCTTGCAGTATTTTTTTGCCTTCCTTGACATCTTATCTCTTCTTACCCAGCACAGCACAGAGCTCGATAGCCAGTTGACAAATCAGACCCAGAACAAGGACAAAGTCTGTCAGCGTGACACTTCCAGCAAATCACCTTCACACAACACAGCCTGAGCTTCCAGAAAGCATTTTAGATCACACGGCATAAACTCAGCAAGCCAGCGAGTTATACCAGCAAAAACTCCCATAGGGGGGTAGCTTTACAAAATGTTAGTTTAACATTTCCTGGCAAAAAAGTGTCACTAATCATATAACCAGACAAGCCTACTCATGGAATTGCTTAGCTGGAAAAGACTTTTGACATCATCAAGTCAAACCGTACCTGTCCACTACTAAGCCATATCCCTTAGCACCTGATCCACCCACCTTTTAAACACCTCCAGGGATGGTGACCCCACCATTTCTCTAGGCAGCCTCTGCCAGTGCCTGATAACCCTTTTGGTGACAAATTTTTTCTTGATGTTGTGAGAAACACTCATTCACTGGTAAAATATTACAAAGGACAAAGTCTTTGAAGCAAAGGCAATAATATTTTTATTTTAGAATTCAGCGCTGCATTGGATGCCCTTCTAAAAAAGGCATGTTGTCTTACAAAAGTAGTGAGTATATATACTAGTTTTAGACAAAGAACCATAATAATCTCTCCAAGAATACTCATTATACTTTTTGAGTATTTGACCATGTCCGGAGACTCCCTTCAGGTTATCATTTGACCTAAAACAACTACATTTTGCTAGACAAGTAAACATCATGCCTGGAGATTGTCTGCATGTTATCTCTCAATACAAGCTCCTTGAATACTGCATTCAGTTCTGGGCCCCTCACCACAAGAAGGATGTTGAGGCTCTGGAGCGAGTCCAGAGAAGAGCAACAAAGCTGGTGAGGGGTCTGGAGAATGGGTCTTAGGAGAAGCGGCTGAGAGAGCTGGCGTTGTTTAGCCTGGAGGAGGCTGAGAAGAGACCTCATTGCTCTCTACAACTACATAAAAGGAAGTTGGGGAGAGGAGAGTGCTGGCCTCTTCTCCCAAGTGACAGGGGACAGGACGAGAGGGAATGGCCTTAAGCTCCGCCAGGGGAGGTTTAGGCTGGACATTAGGAAAATATTTTTCATGGAAAGGGTCATTGGGCACTGGCAGAGGCTGCCCAGGGAGGTGGTTGAGTCACCTTCCCTGGAGGTGTTTAAGGGACAGGTGGATGAGGTGCTGAGGGCCATGGTTTAGTGTTTGATAGGAATGGTTGGACTCGATGATTCTATGATTCTATGATATAACAAGATAATTAAAACACACAAACCAGCTGCAGCAAAACTTATCAATTAATTCTCACAATGTCTAACCTCAAGGTCCACTGGCACAACTCCAGGCTGTCCCTTCTCGTCCTGTCACTCACTACTTGGGAGAAGAGACCAACACCACCTCCCCAAACCCTTACTGATGAGGTCTCCCCTCAGCCTCCTTTTCTCCCAGCTAAACAACCCCAGTTCCCTCAGCCGCTCCTCTTAACACTTGCTCTCCAGGCCCTTCCTCAGCTCCGTTTCTCTCCTCTCGACGCGGTCCAGCCCCTCAGCGTCCCTCGTTGGTGGCACTTCCCGACACAGGCCTCGCGCCGCGTTTCCAAGGAAACTTTCCAAAGTTTTACACCAGCGTGACAATGCGAAGCCCCCTCCACGGGGGCGACACGGCGGCTGCCCCTTGGGGGGGGGATCTACAGCTTCCCTCCCACGGAGCCCCTTCCCCTCAGTCGGCTGAGGCGCGGGGGCCGGGCGGTCGCGGGAGGCCGCGCCCAATCAGAGGGCGCTGCGTGTGCGCGAGGGGCGGGGCACGGGGGGAGAAAGGGCGGGTCCCGTCCAATCAGAGAGCGGTGTTTGCGCACGGAGGGGCGGGGGGAGGGAGGGTTTCGCCCAATGAGAGAGCGGCGCGCGCGCGAGGGGGGCGGGGCAAAAGGGGCACGGGAGGGAGGGCCTCGCCCAACCGGCGGGAGGGGAGGGGCGGAGCGGGGCGGGGCGGGGCTGGGCTGGCGGGCGGGTAATGTTGTGGGGAGGAGTCACCTGACCGAGCGCTCGCGCCGCAGTCGGGCCGCAGCCTCTGTGGCAGAGGAGCGGACGGGTCCGGCAAGCGGGAGGAGGAGGAGGGGGAAGAAGAAGGAAGAGGGCGAGGCGGTGTCGGTGCTGCCCTCGGGCCGGCGGTGGGGCGGGGGGCACGCGTGGAGGAGCGGCGGCGGGCACTGAGGTGAGCGGAGCGGCCGCCGCGGGGAGCGAGCGGGCGCGCGCGCGCGGTTCCCCCCCTCCGTGCCCGTTGGGCTGAAGGAGCGGCGCGCGGGGAAGAGACGGGGAGCAGCACCATTCCGGGAGCGGGGGGGGGGAGTGGGGGGAAGGGGGGACGAATGTGTAGGAGGAGGCTGAGGCCCGTCGTTAACCGGCCGCCCCTCACCCCCCCGCCGCAGCCGGCGTAGTGGCCTGTCCCGGGGTGCGGGTGCGAGGCGAGGGGCGGAAGGAGGGAGGCGGCGGGGCGGCGAGGGTTGGGGCCAGAGGCGGAGGCGCCGGCTGGAGCGGGGTCCCCCCGCCGGTGCCTCGCCGGGGCCGCGGTTCAGCTGTCCCGCTCCACCTTCCAACCCCGCGTTACTCAGCGTCTCGGCCCCGTTTTTTTTTCCGCGCGTCTCCACGTGCGCCGGTGACACAGGCGTGAGTCTTCCCCGCGCCGCCGTCCCTGGCTCTGCTGCTTCCCAGCCCTGCTGGGAAATGCGCTGCTTTGGCCGCGTGAAACGTGCGGCCGGCGTGTCTGGCGTTTGTTACCCTTCGTGGGACCCGGACAAGACAGTAAACAACGAGATCAGAGCCCTCTCTGTCGCCTTGTGTACAGGGAGATCCGTGACGTGTCCTTACGGGTATAAACTGGAGAGGGGAAGATTTAGGCTTGATGTAAGGAAGAATTTCTTCACTACGGGAGTGGTGAGGCACTGGCACAGGTTGCTCAGGGAAGTTGTGGCTGCCCCATCCCTGGAGGTGTTCAAGACCAGGTTGGATGGGGCCTTGGGCAGCCTGGGCTGGTGGGAGGTGTCCCTGCCCATGGCAGGGGGGTTGGAACTGGATGATCTTTAAGGTCTCTTCCAACCCTAACTACTCTACGGTCCTATGATGTGCTTTTGGGCATGCTGAAAATGTAGTAATTACAGGAGATTCTTCTGCTGCTTTTTTGTTAAATTATATCCACGTTCTCTGTTTTAGTGTGGCAACAGGACAGTAATCCTGAGTTTGTGTGCTAAATGTTTGTTGAAATTGAAAAGGGGAAAAACCCAAACATTCTGCCAGTAAAGTAAAGATAAGCATATGTACAGTTTCATCGTGTTGAGACTTTGGGCAGACGTTTTGATTTGAGGCATTTAAGGAAGGCACTTCCAGTGTGTGAAAAAAGTTTTACTGTAGTAATGGAATTACTGCAGTTCAGAAATACTGTGATGTACGGTTTCACAGGACTCTGAATAGTAATAGAGTCAGTTCTTTAATCTCAAATATGCTGCATAGAAAACAGAAGAGTGTATTCCTGTCAAGTGTGGTGAGTCCAAATTAAAGCAACTAAGGTAACCAAATCTTATTTCATGGTTCAAGAGCTTAGCATAAAAGGTGGTTTAGGGCATCCAAGAGTAATTATGCCATTTAACGTAAGTTGGCATGTATGTTATCAAGTGGTGAGGCCCCAAAATTACAGATTTGTGGAGAGAAACAGTTGTCAGTGAAACCAGAATATCCATATTGTATGTTTTTCTGAAGAGCTTCCTTTGAGCTAACTCTACTGGATCCCTTTGTATTTAGACTTCTTTACAAGTACTTCTAGAGTATGATTCTCAGTTTAATTTGCCTAAAAAAGAGCCTACCCATGTCTGGGTCCATGCTGTGAAGTGAATGAAAGTACAGTAAGTGGGATGTTCAGGAAGTTTGCTTAAGTACCACACTTCTGATTTTTAACCAAGATGCTGAAGTGGAGGTTAACTTCCATTGATTGTATTTTTGTGGTTTATACTCGAAAATGTGCAGGGTGTTGGTGTGGAGAAAATTTATTTGCTTCTAAAATTCTTATACTAAGGATATTTTTGAGCAGTAATAAACTTATGTTGGTATAAGAATTGTCTAGTGTTAAAAACATTTTGCTTTACCTGATCATTTGGATCTGGTGACATTTGAGTGACTTATCTTTGCACACAAGTTGTGTGTCTCTCATATCTTTGCCCTGTGGTTTAGGGAAATGTAGCTCAACAAATCTCCTTGTCTTGTTATTCCCACCCCTGCTCATCTGCCTTCCCAAATTCCCAGCTCTATAAGATGAGAAGAGGTGTTCATATAAATTCTTCATGAATTTCCTTTTAATTATAGACATGTATTTCTCCTTGTTTTGGGTGTGCTTGTGTGAGGGGGAGGAATGGTATGTTAGTCGAAGAATTCATGTTTGTGTCTGAGTGCTGATATTTTAGTTGCCCCTTAGAATTCAACCACTGGAAGTTTCACGGGGGAGGTTTTAGGGGTAGAAAAAAAACCCTTTGTGGTATTTATAGCGTAAGTCTAGTTTACATGCAATACTTACTTAAACTGTAGGCAGCATGTTAGTTGGTGCAAATGTGGGTAGGAACAAAACCTTAAGTGAGCAAAAAATAACTGCTGAATAAACCACTAAGTTTTATGGAGTCAGCTTAGTATGACCACAGTGGGGATAATGTATGCGGATTCACCTGCAGCTTGCCCTGCCCCCACCTCCAGGTCAGAGGTTAGTAACGTGGAGAAGAAAAATAGTAATAAAAGGCTCACTTTGCTGTAACAAATCATAGGCTGTATCACAGAAGTAACTACGTCTCCAGCAGTGTGCTGTATTTTTCAGTTAAATCCCTATTCAGGGCGATGGGAAGTTTTGTTCTTGTTAAGTAATAAGAAGGGAACCTCAGTATTCGTTTAAGTGTGAGTTAGCAGATCAGAGTAAGGTTCAACTGACCGATCAGACGTTGAAGCTTTAAGAAGATGGGGGAAGTGCGCTATGGAGGGCAAATTGACTTTAGAAGCATTAGTTAAATACAAATAAATGGAGTTTAATCATTAAACATGTGTTGGAGAGCAGAAGAGGTAGCCTAAGGTATTTGTCAGTCAAAATGCCTTTAAATGAGAGTCTGTGTCTTATAGAATATTCAGTTACTCTTCAGAATCATGTTCAAATAGTTTGTCTGTGAATGACTTCATTTGAACTGTCAAGATAATGTTTGTAGGCGTTTGTTTGGATTCCAGTCTTGGCCCATTGACTAATACTATGATGAGTAGAAAGCGTTGGCAAACCCTGTTTATGCTTCTTTTAAGGTCATTATTTTATATGGTACCATTTAAAAAATGCTTATTTACAGCTCAGCTAGTAAGGCCATGTCTTTTGACATAGTGTGTCAGATAGGGAATGGTCTGCAGTTTCCTGATGGGAAAACTGAAACGTAGTTTTGTGATTTGGAGATATTTACTAGAACTACCATTTAAGTCTGGTATTCTGGACTTTTTATTCCTTATTTTATAAATATTGCCAGTTCTGACGAACCTATTCTTTTCTGTTTTCATAGAAATGTTGCTGAAGTTCTTTCTGACTTATGTCTAAAATATTCATTGAATTTTGTTTTAGTTTCACATACTGTGATGAACAGTTGTAGAAACAAGTCAGAGTTAAAAAGCTAATACCAGAAACAAGGTTGTGAATATAATTTCCAAAAAGTACATTCTTTGACTTGCCAATATATTTGCTTCTCAGTTTTTTTGGGTTGTTTCATTTGTCCTTCTAAGTGAAGAGTAAGATAGATTAGAACCACAGATGGTAAATTTAGTATTGATTATCAATGTTTTGATATACATACTTGTGAATGGATTCTGACAGTCATTAAAACAAAATACTCCGTGTGGTTTAACTTGGGCAAGGAGTAGAATATGTAGCTATAAAGGCAAAAGTATTTGTTCTATAAGTAAAGGCAAGAGTTGACAGTAGGTGTTAGTTGTGCCTGCTTTACATTATGCCAGGTTACCCTTTATCCTAAGTGAATACTTTATTATCTAACCTAGCTTTTATTAAAAAAAAAAATAAAATGGTTTCTACTAATATTTTTTTTGAGGTGTTGTGTTTCTGTGTGTGTGCGTTTGTTGTTAAGTGGTGAATTTTATTTTATTTTTTTTAGGTGAACTGTGCATTTAGGAAGTCTGTGTATTTTTGTTATCTTTCCAGAGTAATTCTGTTTGAATAACAGCAGAACTGAAGGATTATTAGTGATGGAATTTTGATGCAAAGGAGTCTCTGAAATCACTTCAGTCCTATTTAGTTTCTAAGCAGAGAAACAAACCAAATCCCACAACATGATTTTTATTCCTGATGCAAAAATTAATCAATAAAAAAACCCCTGCAAAGTAGTAGTATATTTTTCTGGCTTTGATTTGGACTGTTTTGTATCATCTTCTGAGTTTCTCAACTGTTCAGACCTCTGCTCTGTGGAAAATTTTTGACTGGACAGTATCAATCCTTTGCTTTTTTCTCTTTAAAATCCCAGCTTCTGGAGTCTTGTGACTACTAGGAATCTCAGATTCCACCTCCTCCCCCCAGCACCTGAAGTTCTTATGTAGTTTGCAAATATTAAAAAAAGTGAATATTCAGGCTTAAAACCTGGAAAACAAATTAAGACTCTCGGTGCAGACTTAAAACTTGCCAGACTTCCCGTGATTCTTTTTAATTCTTGCTTGTGACTTGACAAGAGTCCAAATGCTGTGGTAAGAATTATGTTGCAAAAATACACCCTATTTTTTTTTTTTTTTAAAGCTCATTTATGTAATTAAGCTGTGAACAATATCCTCCAAGTGTTTAGACTAATAAAGAATACAATTTATAATTTTAATTACAAATGCTAATCATCTGAAGATGAGACTTTTTTTTTTCTGGAGGAGAAAGCATTGTTCTTACAAAGCAAAGCTTCCTTTCTGCTTTTTTAAATCACTTTTTTTCTTTTAAAGTATTTTTGAACTGAAAGTGGAGGAGCAATAAACATGAACACTAAAATGCTTGTTCATTCCTTGTCAGCATAACATGAATCAGCAGCTATTAACTGCTGTAGGCATTCATCTCTAACATAACTTTATTTCCTTAAAAGGAGAGGTAGCTGGGGACAAGGACGTAGATATAAAACTTTAGAAAGAAGACTTTGCATTGTATTTTGAATAAACTGTCTCCTATCCAAGCTGTCTTGATTTAGCGGTAGTAAATGATAGTTGTCTGCTTTTACTTTACATCCATGGATGACAATTGTTTTATAGAATAATGTAAATGTCCATCCTAAGGTAACTGCTAGAGGTAAGTGATCTGCTGGAAGTTACTCAATAGATCAGTGTAGTAGTTGGGAATAGCACCCAGAGTTTGTTTTCTCCCAAGATATTTATTGAGGGTCAACAATGCCTTTTTCCCAAGTGTTCAGGATTCAAATCTCCTAAGAGTACACATGGTTACAAGCATGGATATAGTTGAGTAGCCCTTTATTGTCTGCTAGGTGATGAATTAATGATGCTAGTTTTATCATGATGGTGATAACAGCTGAAGTTGCATCTGGATGTCTCTAGTTCGCACAGCTGAGGCAGCAGTGACAGCAAGTGTCCCCCTTGAAGGGGAGCTTCACTCTGTGCGTTCTCTTATTTCAAGAACTTCACCTGCGTGCAAGTGAATACTATTGTGATTTCTACAGAGGTTGATAACCAATGTGGTATTAGTGGGTGGTTGTTTACTAAGTAAGTAAAGACTAAGGAACAAGTTTTTTTTTTTTTACTTCTTTTGGTAAATTGGGTAACTTTTGGGCTGGATCATTTACAGGAAACTTAGGGTAGTGGAAGGTCAGGAAAAAAACCCATGTATGTGGAGACTGAGTTGATTGTGATGGCAGAGTGAGCCACGTAATTGATATCTGAGTCTAGGAATAAGAGTAGCTCATCTTTTTAGGAATATCTCAAATGGATTTATCGACTGATGGGTAGTAAGTAAGAGGCTATGCCTCTTTAAAAGAAAGCACTGACTTGAAAGGATGTAACTTCTCTTGGTTTGCCCTAGTACCATTGCTGTCATGATGGAGCTTAAGACTGAAGAACCACAGTACATTTTATGCTGATTTATTGCCCCACTTGCTGTTAAGTGTATTACTGGTGATGAAGCACAGTCCTATGTTTTATTTGACAGCCTTTCACAGGCAGTCATTAGGTTTGGATGCTAGACTTGATTGAATCAAAATGCTTGTGGGTTCCCATTATATCTTGACCATTGGATGCTGGATTTTCTTTTTCAGGTCCTTAGATTTACTGCTAAGAGTTTAGATTGTAAGTTGGGCAAATCAACTTCCCGAAACTTAAGCATTCTGATTAGTAAAGGCATGACCATTAACAATTTCCCTGGATTTCTGTGCTCTGATTTAAGCATTTCTTCCTTAAATGAAATATTCAATCTCGGACATTTCAAAACGTATTTTGCTAAACGTTCAGACAAGTCATCGCTGTGTCACAGCGTAAGCGGAAGTGATGGTGATTTGCCTTCTCTAACCTGTATGTCCATTTCAAGGGCCTTTTTAATATTCTTTGACTGCCTTACAGAGTCTCAGAGCCTATAGAGCTAATTTCTGTGACTCATTCACTCTTTCTAGTTGTGAATTTTCTTCTGATGCCACCAGTGAATCTTTCCAGCATCAGCTGGCCTGGTGTTTGAAACACTCTCTTTAGCTGTAAAGCATAGCCCTTTGTGTGTTCAAATCTCACTCCTCTTGATTTTTATGATGTTTGAGTATAAACTGAAGGACTCTGGATTGGCCTCTGTTAGCCATCTTATCGTTCCGTTATTCTACATTAAAGTTCATGACAGCTGTCATAGACAGGCACCTCTAGCTGTTATTTTTGTCATCTTTGTTCAGGAAGAATGACGCAAGTATAAAATAAACCAATTATGAGCATCCGAGGTGGTGTTACCTGACTGTTTCCAAGTTACTGAAAATCTTAGTTTCGAACTATACAGCATTTCAGGGGGATTTTCTAACATTGATGCAAAGTGCAAGATACTCTGTTTAATCATTTAAAGTCTAAAGAAGTTCTTACTATTAATTCACTGTATTGAATAATAGTATGTTTTACTTAGTCAGCTTGGTTAATATTTATGATCCCATATGCTTGGCATTAGTTATTAAAAAAAATTTTGAACAGAGCATTTGTGTTTTAGAAATTCTTTACAGAAGAACTGGAATTCTTTGTTAGTTGTCCGTTTGGCATCTGCATAAGTGGCAGTGACTCGGGGTAATTGCTGCTGATGGTAATATTTGCAGCGACCTGATGGGTGGTACAGTTGCATTATTGTTCTAAGGTCTTGAATGTTTTCTTAATGTCTGCATCTTATTTCTTCTGCTTCTGTTTAGCCTTGGAACTGTCCCCTAGGAATGGGATTTCTGTTTGTGACCAACGTTTTGCAACGACAAAGTAATTAATCATTATGGTAAATTAGGAAGCTTGGGCTCAATGACACAAAGGCTCATATTAAGTGTTCTAGGTCGGTATACATACACTGTGTGTTTTTGTCCTTTGCATAATGGGGAAAATTACTTCTCAACATCAAATACTTGAGAAAGTGGTACTGTGTCAAATTCTGACTTCCAGGAGTGGTTAATAGGAAGGCCTATTGTAAAAGGCATTTACTGATTTAGTTATTATTTTAATACATATGTATATTATAAAAAAACTTATGTATCATATGCCCTATCATGAATGTATGGAGGTAAGCTGGTTTCTGTGCTTGCATTTGTCAACTTTGGTGGCAACTTGATGCTTCAAAGCTTCTGTCACCTTTTGCATAACACTTTTTCTGTGGACCGCAGGATGTTGAGCAGACTTTTACGTTTTGCGGTGATGCTGCTGAGCATGAAAGTTAATATACTTTGTGCATATTTATATGTGTATGGATAAGAAATACATCACATTAATTATCCTGGTAATACATGCCTATTCTTATTCTATCTGTTCCAAGGTAATCTTATCTATTATTATTTTCCTTCTGTAACTTAGCAACAATAGTTCCTTATAGCCTTACTTGGTCTCAGCCATAAGGAGTGTCATCTTTGGAAAACATACTTTTTTTTTTTTTAAAGTATCAAATGAGGAGACTTTATGTATTACTTGAAGATCTTCACCAAGGGACTTAAAAGCAGAGATTGTGGAGGAAGAAAGTAGTGGATCATGTAACTAACTTCTTGTATTCTACAGTCAGCTAGGAGTTAGAGTAGTAATTGCTTTAAACTCTAGGCAATCAGATGAGTAAACCTGCTGTCCAACTTAGAAGTACCTTACATTTAGCGTATATTATTAACACGGAGGTAACTGTGAAGTATACTAATCAATAACTTCAAATGCATGAGAAAAATGAGCCCTGAATGAGATTTGATTTTGCTGATGAGTCTTGATAGGCTTCTTGCCCTGATCTCTATGCTGTGTACTTACACAAAGGTAGATTCCTTTTTTAAAGTGTTGTTGCAGTGTTAATTGTCATTAAGATGATAAGCATTTTTTATGTTCTTTGAAAATAAATACATATATATAATCAATTAAAAGTAGATATGTTTAAATTTACTGAAGATATGGTAATTTTACATATAACTGTTAGGCGTGGTTTTTCCTGTTGAGTTGTGTGCTAGTAGGGACAAAGAAAAAAATGAAGTTACTTCACTTTGGTAAAGTAGAATGAAGTTTTATGGCCAATATTTAGGAAAAAATATTTTTTCCCTTAGGTAAAACATTTTTTATTTCCCAGTCGCTGCCTGATAAAGAATGGAAACTTCATAGTGGCCTCCTTGGTTGTGTTTTCAGAACAGAACTTAATTCATTCAGCTGCAAGTGTTCCTTCATGTACTTTTTGTACCATCATATGTGGTTTATATATTTTGTCTTATTTTTTTTTTAACCCTCCTGTCAAGACTATGAGGTTATTAAATAAGCAGAACTTCAGGTGAGAGGAATTTGGGGAATGCTCTTATGCTGACAGTACTAGATTTGTAGTTAGTGAGCTTCTATGTTGTTTCTTCTCTGGAGCGAGTCCAGAGAAGAGCAACAAAGCTGGTGAGGGGGCTGGAGAACAGGCCTTATGAGGAGCGGCTGAGAGAGCTGGGGTTGTTTAGCCTGGAGAAGAGGAGGCTGAGGGGTGACCTCATTGCTCTCTACAACTACCTGAAAGGAGGTTGTGGAGAGGAGGGTGCTGGCCTCTTCTCCCAAGTGACAGGGGACAGGACAAGGGGGAATGGCCTCAAGCTCCACCAGGGGAGATTTAGGCTGGACATTAGGAAAAAATTCTTCACAGAAAGGGTCATTTGGCCCTGGCAGAGGCTGCCCAGGGAGGTGGTTGATTCACCTTCCCTGGAGGTGTTTAAGGCACAGGTGGACGAGGTGCTAAGGGGCATGGTTTAGTGTTTGATAAGAATGGTTGGACTCGATGATCCGGTGGGTCTCTTCCAACCTGGTTATTCTATGATTCTATTATTCTCCAGTCCTTTCAACCTGCATTGTAAGGACTCTTTTAAGTTTTGGAAGATCTTTTCAAACTCCTCATGTTTTTGATGGTAACTGTTGTATCAAATACCTTAAATGTTCTTGCATGTTTTTGTTTCTTAGCGTCTTTTGCATTCGATCACGTGGTTTTTCATTGACACTGACTTAGCAAACAGTGATTTAAATATGCTGTCATCTGCTGACCTTTGAAATTCTTTTTCAAGTTACCTGTACCTACTACTAGTTTTCTTTAGTTAAGTGTTACTTCTAAAATAAAAATAGCGTGGTAGAATAGGAGTTTCGGTCTGGTTTCCAAGGAAATCTGTGTTATCTTTGTTTGTAATGTCTGTTTTCCTTTTATTAGTAACTTACTGCTCCTTTCATTTAAATTGTCTGAGGAAGAGGAAAAAAAAAAATCTAATAGGTAATATTTGTGGAAAATTGAATTATGTAAAATGGGTACCTGCAGTGTGAGGAAGAAAGCTTAGAAGAGTCTGTTCTTATAGGACAGTTGTAGCGTGAGCTTGTAAGTTATAAAACTTGTTTTAAAAAAGCACCATTGAATTGTTTTTCACACCTTTTCCCTCTTTGTCCACCATTAAATGAAATAAAATTTAAGAATTTTTGAATGCTTCAAGGGAATAAAGTAGAGGAAAAAATCAACAGCTTACAGAAGATATGTACCTTTTCTCTTTGGTATGAGAGTAAGTCTTGCTGTTGTGGATGTGTATATAGCAAATCTACTCATGGACAACTGTATTTTGTACTCATGATGCTGTGGAAAATCTAGTTAGCTGTCATGACAAATACTACCATAAATTTGATACCATGCCTTTATTACACAACTGGAAAACAGAATTAAGACATTCACAAGTTTGACCTCTGTTAGTACTTCTCTAAAGTTTTTCACAATGGTTGCATTTTCCCTTTCCTGTTCCATGATTTTTGTTTTTACCAGCGCTTTCAGCCTTCTGGTTCTCTTTCCTTTTGATTTCTTTACGTATGACAGCAGTTAGATTTTACAAAGAAGACCAGTAAATTTAGCGTTTGAGTGTGTTGGGCGTAGTGATTTTCTATTTGTTTGTTTATTTATCTATTAAAGGTTCTTTTAAATTTTGAAATGTTTAATGAAATACTGCATTTGATATTTTGGATCGATGAAAAGAATCCTTGTATCCTGTTTAAAAGTATTGGGGATATAACATGGCTGATGGTATCTTCACATTGAGAAGTACAACATTGTTAGAGTCAAGTATTAAATTGAATTATACTCAAATGAAATATTTATTTTCACTTCTCAAGAAGCGGAAGGTAGTGTTTCAGTGCCGAAAACTGATTTTTTTATATGTTTTTTGGCAGCAACAACACTGGATGCTTACTATCAGTGATTCAAGTAGACTGCCTGCTGTTTTGCAGGCGTGTTGAGTGGTTTGTGCAGGTGAAAAGGGGGATTGACTGTCCTCTGTGTATCTATATAAACAAATTACTGTCCCTTTGAGCTTTCCATGCTACAAAAGTATAATAACATATAGTGTATAGTGGAGCTAGTTATTTTATAGGGGAAAACCCAAGAGCAGCATATATGATACATGGGTCCTCTGTCTGAGGGTTGGGAAAACTTGGTACTTCAAAAGAAGAAAGAAAAAAGAACCTTTTTTCTTTCCTAAAGGCCTTCCTCTAAGTCAAGTCTGCCTTATGAGATTTGCCCAGGTTTTCACCCAAAAAATATGACCTTACCTTTAGTACTTCCCTGTGCTCCCCACCCACACCTTCCATTTTGTCCTCTGTTCCTTTTTGATGGTTTTTTTTTTTTTTTTAAGACCTCTGGTAACAAATACGGAGTCATACTTTTTTTAAATTGTGTGCTGTACTATCTGAGGAATATGATAAGTTCAGGATATAGAGCAAGCAAATTAGGAATAAGTGATTTGTATTACACTATGTACTTTTCTTAAGCTGTTATAAGAATAAAACTTAATGAATTACTTCCACAGTTAATTATTTAATAATTTCCATTTAAACTGATTGGAAATTAAATACTTCCCAAGTAAACAAATTTCTGTGTTCTTGTCATTAGGCATATGAAAATGCTTAAAACTGGTTTGGGTTTTTTTGCTTCCAAAAATAAGCCTTTTAGGGTTAACAGGGCGTGGTATAGCTGTTGCTTAGTGGGGAAAACGCTGCTTTGTGGAACTTTGTTTTGTGGAAATAGAAGTTCTGAGGGGAAAAAAAAATCTTGTATATTTAATCAACTGCCCCCAAACAGACTTAGTTTCTTTATATTTGCCGAGTTCTGGTCAGTATATCAACTTTACAGGATAAAGTTGACTGAAGTTGAGTGTACAGTGTTCCGTGAGGGGGTGGGAAGGGCAGATAATGCTGATGCTCTGCACTTCGCTGAAGTCCAGACTGGTACTGTGCTACCACTGCCACTGGAAGCATAAATCTTTTTCTTCTCTCTTTCTGTGCAAAAGATCACTGAGAATGCCTGCATGCCATGAAAATAACTTCAGTGAGTAACCAAGAGTGTAGCTGGAAATGCGGTGTTGTTTTTTTCCCCCCACTGTGTTTAAAAAAAGCCCTGCCTGTGTTGTGAAAGTTTCCCATGTTTGAAAACTGGAAATTTGCATTGGCTACAGTTTTATTGTCGTTGGGAGCTGGCATATCATAACAAACCTGATTGAGCAATATAATGATTGAGTAGTCTTGTGTTAGCTGAAGTGAGTCTCAGCAACTGAGTAGACTGTTCGAGTGCAATATAAATGCTCAGTTAGTTAAGGTAATGCTTTTCCTAATCATACCATATTTTCCTTGCAGGACAGTTTCAAATCTGGTTATGTGGTTTCTTCATCAAGCTTTAGGTGTGAGGACGCGTCTTATTAGGCTTTTTTCATTTATTTTCCTTTTTTTAACTGAAAGAAAGGCTCAACCAAAAGAAGATAGGAATTTAGAAATACGGTGTAAAGTTCAGTCTTGGAAATGCTGTTAAACTTCATGTTCTCTAGGAGGGCTGACTTTTCTGTAGCTTTGTTTCTTTATAAATACTAGGAGTTGAGTAATACCTTCAGGACAGTTATGTGTAAGTATATTTAAAGGCTTTATATATCATAACTTTTACTGTTAATTGTCCAATAGATGGTATTTCAGAACTTCAATGGCCCTTCACAAAGGGGTTTCCATTGTCAGTTGATCTGAAACATAATGATTGATCAGAAAAGGAAACTTTTAACAAGCATGGCAGTTTGAAGAGTTATGAACAGCAGAGGGAAAACGAGGCTGTGTTAGAGAATTAAGGCAAGTGGAAAACAGAACTAATTTGCTTTAGAACCAAAACAAGGTGCCAGCCAACTAGAAAGAAAATGAGTATTTTACCAATGCCTGATAAGTTAAGCAGGCAAATGACTTTTGAAAGAAGGTAGACCATGAAATAATTTAGTCTGTACTGGGTGAATCAGTAAACAGAGGTAACTTATGTACTGTTTTGGTGAATTTTGGCTTAATCATATGTTTTTTCTTTTTGTTTTCATAATATTGGAGTTTACTGCTAAATAAAAATGAAGGCCTAAATAATTTTTAGGTGTTGCAGTTAAATTAGGACTTGTAATCTCTTGCTGAGGTAAAATATTCCTCGTCACTGAAGTGACATGAAAAATTGTTCCCTTTTTTGGTCTAAAAACTACTAAAGCAATATTTTAAGATGTATGTATTAAGGTTGTGGTACTTCAGATACTCAGAAGCATGTGTTTATATATTGACAAGTATGAAATATCAAGTATTGATCTCAGTCCTAAAAAGAATTAGAACAGGTAATGCATGCTTAACGGTTTGATTGTTTTTGTTTTACTGTCAGTAGGTTCCTGTTGGATATGACTTTCATGTGTAAAATTTGGTTTTTCTTTCTCCAGATTTGAAGTATTGAAGCATGCTTTCCACTGGGACTTACACTACCATTTGTGATACAGAATGTCTCTAAGTGAGAAGAACAGTGTGGTTTTTGCATATGAATCTTCAGTACACAGTACCAATGTACTTCTCAGTCTTGATGATCAGAGAAAGCAAGATATTCTTTGTGATGTTACTATTTTAGTGGAAGATCAGCGATTCCGGGCTCACAAAGCTGTGCTCGCAGCTTGCAGCAGCTACTTCCTTTCAAGAGTTGTGGGCCAGGTGGATGCTGATCTTATCATCACTTTACCGGAAGAGGTGAGTGTCACTCCCTTCTATATTTTACCTGTCAGTGCTTCTAATCTGTTCTATTCTGTCTGTTTCACAATAGGCTAGTGAGAAGTTAGGTAAGAGAGTTAGGAACTGAGGGAAAGGATTTAAGTTGTAAAGGTGTCATTGGTTATAGTGAAGGCTAGACAGATCAGTGTATGTTGCAGACTGAAGATAAGTGAGTGTTCTCTTGGGGAGTGTGTAGGGGAGATCTTTTCAGTTAACTTTGTAGTACTTTTAAAATTGTGTAGCTGATTCGGAGCATGTGAGTTTGTGAAAAAACAGGCCTTAAACGGAAAGAGGTTTTGCAGAACTAGTCCTCATATGAAAAGAGAATACTTTTGGAGTAATAAATAAACAAATAGAAGTTTGGAATGGTAATCCCTTTAAATCGCTGTCATTAAGGTTTCATATGTTTGAGTAGTATAACCATGCTTATGTTCCTTGCTTGCTGCTTACTGTTAGCAATTTTCTTCTGCTTAGTTCACCACCTTTTTTACACAGTGGTCATTAGGAATTTATATTTTTAAACCATGTTTAATTTAAAAGCATTCAGTGGGAATGAGCCAAAACCTGACATCCGTAGGAAAGAAAACGTATTATTACATATCTGGAGCTCCAAGACATGAAGATTCCAGTTGGTATTTAGTCTAAGAGGTACAATGCAAGCAAATGACTGGATCTTTATATGTAATGCTGTGCTTGTAGATGAAAAGTGAAGAGCCTCCAAGTGCTCTGATTACTGCTACCATTGGGCACAATCTGAAGAGTCAGTTGTTAAATAATCAGTGGCTTTTGGGGAGGCAATTAATGGTAATCAGCTTTGGGGGTAGTAAATAGCATGCAAGCTGTTGACAACTCAACTAGAATCATTAAAGTTGGAGGAAAGGTTTGCATCAATAAATATATTGGAGAAAACATTATAGACATGTTCATGTACAAGACTTGAGTTGTATTAATACAGAGATCTTGTATTCAGAAAGCCTGTGCTTCAGTAAAGTAGCTACTTCTCTAGCTTTATAATTTTGTATTGAGGCAAGCACAAGGATTCTGTTACCAGAATCTTTCTGATCTTAAAGAAAACAGGAAACTAGAAAGTATGAAGTGGTCTCTTTAAAGAGCCTCAGTGGTCTTTGGTCAATGAATTTTTTAAAAAATTACGTTACAACATAATACCACTATGTCACTTTTACCCAACCTTCTTACTGTGTCTATGTTCATTTCTTCTTAATGGTTTTTTTCCTAGTGGTCTAATATGTTCATAGCCTGAATGCATCTCAGGTTAAAAGGAAAATAATGGTAGGAGCTGTTGTGAAAGGGAAGTAGGATGCTGGGGAACACAAAGCCATAATAGTAAAAGTGGGAAATAAGTGGTTTGGAAAACTTCTGATGTTGAAGAGAGAATTTTGCTTTGGGATGAGGGGGAAAAAATTGGAAGAATATAAATGTACATCAAAGTTCGAGGGGGGAAAATTGGAACAGTGTTTCAATGAACCCATGGAGTAAGCTTGAGTTAGAAGGGATCCGTATTTGTAAAGAAAATGAAGGTACGTAATAATCCCAATATTTTACTACAATGTAGACTTAAGAGGACTGTTAATTTAGTTTAGGGTTACTGCTGTAAGAACCGAATCTACTGAAGCAACAAGCAAAAATACTAACAGTGAATTTCATCTTTTAATCATTTAATCTAATCACTTTGTAAACGCATTTTAAGGCTCAGCAATTTGAACTTCTCTTCTGGGAACTGCTAAGTATTTTGAAATGAGTCATTTTATGAAACTGCAGTTTGAGAGGCAAACACTGGTCACATGATTTTTATAATGGTATTTTTTGTAAAAACCATTTTTTTTAAAAATAACTTTTGAATTATACATAGTATTTGAAGTTTAAAATGAGAATTCCGATGAAGTTAAAATGAGTTTAAAATCCATCCACAATCTAAGATACCAGAATATTTTTGGAATTAAAGTACTTCATATGGATTATATTGTAAAGACTAACTATTGATGTCTTGATATTGGTTTAGTGGTTTTCTGCATATATTTTTACTCAGAGTTAGACTTTCAGTCCAAATAAGAGTTAAATAAATGGCTACTGCAAGAGTTGCTTTTCTAGGTCAGTCAGACCAAGAATCTTTCTAGTGTTCTATCTTGTTTGATAGATGTGTAAGAGAAAGTGAAAGGAGCACAGAGCGTTTTTTCCCGTCTTGATCCTTTAGTTTTAGCAATGTTTTCCTACCTTATATAGAAAGAGTGTGCAGTTCTGAAAGATCATTGTATTTGTTTTGTTCCATTTCATATATTAATATCACTCGTTTGTGAAACCACTATAGTGGTTAATTGGCTACACTAACTTTGAAGAATTCTTGCCAGCTGATGGATAAACTGTCTTTTATGCTCTTCTTCCCAGCATTAAGGATTAATTAGTGTGCAGGTGTAATCAACAGTCTTGCCTCCAGAGGGTATTTCAAATGCTAGTTTAAGAATTTTTTAGCTCGATCAGAAGAGTTTTATGACTGTTTTGCCAGAATGTTTCTGCGCAGATCTTTTCAGCTTCCTTTCATGTGTTGCGTTCTTTAAAAAATAAAAAAAAAAAAAAGACAAACTGCCAACCACTAAAAAAACAAACCAGTCAAACCCTCTACGGATTCCTAAATTTAATTGCATGCTTAGTTAATTATCTTGCTGACAGAAGAATTCAGTATGATTAATGCATTAATACAGCACTTTATTCAGCATACAGTCCTGTTTATTGAAATAAAGGAGGTGAGCAGAATGTTAGTTTCAGTTTCAGTAGTAATAATGGACATACTACTTCATCCGTCACTTGTGGAGAAAAGGTAGAAGAAGTGTTGTGTAGTTAATACGTTGATCTGTTTACAGCTTTCTACTCAATTCATTGGCAATTTTTTTGTGTGTAGATGATGTTCAGTTTGTAACAATACAGTTTGTGTTTATCTGGATTCCCTGTTAGGCAACTATTCTCCTATAGAAACTGAGATGATAATGATAGAAATGTTTAAACAGAGCTGTATGGTCCAAAGAGATTTTTAAACGGACAATAACTTGGTTTGGTATATGGCTTTTGGGTATAATTCTTGGTCTGTGCAAGGAAGAAAGAAGTAGGTGGCTATAGTAACAAATAAACATCTGGTCAAATTCTGTTTTTTCGAGCTTTTTTAATATCAATGAGACGTGAAACTGAGCAAGTAAGTAGCAGCAGTTGCTCTTTAAAGGAGCAATTAAATATCAGAAGCATTTTGGTCTTGTTTTAGATTTATTTAATGTACAATCTATCTCTATGTAATTGGAATGTAGTTGCTGGTTTCCAGTATACAGCAATACTTTTCACTTGTTAGTACTGTGTTGTCAGAACATAATCAGAGAGAGTGGTCACAGAGAAGATTATTGCCAGAAAATGTATCGGATAAAATCATATCAGAAGATTTGTTTCAGATTGAGTGTGGACATGTTTTCTGTGGAATAAAATTTTCTCTGCTGTTTTTGTCTTAGTATACTCTGTCCTGCTGACATAATTTACTCACAGGGTAAATTTGGTTTCTTGTATGTTTCTCTATTTAAAACCATATTAACCATATTAATATTTTCTTTTTTTTTTTTATAGGTAACACTTAAAGGATTTAGTCCTTTGCTTCAGTTTGCATACACAGCTAAACTTATTTTAAATAAAGACAATGTGTCTGAAGTTTGCAAATGTGCAGAATTTTTGGGTGTACGCAACATTGAAGAGTCTTGCTTTCAGTTTCTCAAATTCAAATTTTTGGACTTTAAATCGGATCAGCAGGAATGTTCTAGGAAGAAGTGTTGTACACAGCGTTGTCGAAAACCAAACCCTCAGACTGGTAATGTGGATGACAGAGACGTAGAACTAGATGATGAAACAGAAGAACTTTTAGAAAAGGAATATAGTCAAGCTCCTGACACAAAGCTGTGTCAAGGTGAAGAAAATGCTAAATTGCCACCTGCTCTCCAAGATAATGCCAATCAAACATGTGATCCTGCACATTTAGAGAGGGGTAGTGTTTCTGGTTTATCTTCCCAATGCCCAAAATACAGGAAATTCCAGAAAGCATTTGGAAATGACAAAGTTCATACTTCAGAGTCCAGTTCCAGTATTAAAGACATTCAAGTGCCACCAATTGCAGTTTTTCTTGAGAAGGAAATATCTGATAATGATGGCATACAAAAAGCTCAGGAGTGTGTACCTATGCAGTTGGTCTCAAAATATGAAGAGACTCAGGTGAAAATGGAACAAATGGAGGAAGGCATTGAGAAAAAGGAAGAGTCAAAGAGAGATTCTGTGACTCGGAATGTGTCCTGTCCTGTGGAGAAAATGGATCTTGCTGCTTTCCCACAAAAATCTGCTGTACCTCACGGACTCAATTCTGTCTCTTTTTTACATACTTGTGAGCAATATAGTAACTTGAATTTCAGTAGTATGCAAAACAACACAGTTGTAGCTGAGAAAACTGTATCGGGTACTGGAGTTGGGAATGACAAAATTGAGAGTCAAGATAACACACCTTCAAAGGTTGATTTGTGCACTAGGGAAGCCACCAGCATTACATCAGCGGGTGATCGAAGCAGTGTGGAGAGAGAGGTAGCAGAACATCTAGCACAAGGATTCTGGAGTGATATTTACAGCACAGAAGCTTGTCAAATACATTTACCACCTGCGGTTTCAAAAGAGGGCATGGAGCCAGTATATTCGGGAAAAAAAACAGAGTGTCCGTGGCTGGGCATCAGGATCAGTGAAAGCCCTGAACCTTGCTCCCAACGAACTTTCACAACATTGAGTTCTGTCACCTGCCCCTTTATAAGCAACCTTAGTACTGAAGGATGCTCCAACAGCTCTGAAATAAGCAGTGGAGATTATGTTCAGGGACCGCAGCAAGAACAGTGTCCCTATAATTATGTGATAAGTTTGGGAGAGGAGTCAGAAACTGACACTGAGGGAGACAGTGAATCCTGTTCAGCAAGAGAACAAGAATGTGAGGTGAGAACAACCTGGTGTATCCTTTGCTTCCCTGTCTCTTAAGGCTCTTTTCAAAAACTTTGTCTGTTGTGGTTGGTTTTTTTGGAGGTTGCTTGTTTTAAAATCTGGGAAATTAAATAACAGTTCAGAGGTTTATATGGAAGATCACTGTTAATTCATTATTTTGGTAGGATATTGAAGTGGTAGATGCTTAGGTATTATCTCTTCAGATACTCTTCTGGGAAAACTTTATCAGTAAAGGTTGTGAGTTTTAAATCGGGGCTTTGAGGTTCTTTTCTTGGATTTTTTTTTTTGTTTGTTTACTTCTGGTAAACTTAGAAAAATTCTCAACCTCTTGGAACCTTCATTTTATAGAAACTTAGCAGTTATCTTGGTTTTATTCTGAGTTGTGGGGAGAAGGTGGGAAAGAAATAATACTTCAGATTTACCATGAAATGAAAATTAAGTTTTCACACTGGCTTCAATAGCTACACATTTAAGAGTGTTGCTCTCACTAAAACTGAGGTTATATTTGTTCCTCCAACTGCAGAAATTACTGTGCACTTCTTTCCTTTATATCATTGATTTCAGTTTTAGGCAGGTGCCTTACTTAAGTAGTCTAATCCCAAAAGATTTTACTGTATACTTAGAATTATTCTGGTCACAGCTCTTGGAATTGAGGAATTGCAATGTGACTCATTTAATGTAATCACAGAATCACAGAATAACCAGGTTGGAAGAGACCCACCGGATCACCGAGTCCAACAAATGAGAATTCAGTTGTTTTTAAAACACTAGGTTTTCTTCTTTTTTTTTCAAGATACAAGGCATTACAGAGATTTCAAATTAGTGGAAGGTATCATCAATATAGAAAATCAGCAGGCCAAACAAAAGGCTAGAAATGGTTAAATACATTCCTGTCTTTACATTCATTACAAAGAAGTAGAAGGCATCATTTCTGAGTGCAGTACTCTGCCTTTTTTTTGCCTGTTTGTCACCAGTGGTAGCCAAACACAGAAAGGATTTCTCTGCTCTTTAAAGTAAATTCAGATCTTTGACCACAGCAAGGTAACGTATTATGCTGCTTGATATACTCAAATGTAAGGATTAAAATAAAGTGTCTTTAGTTGGGTGCTTTCTAAAACGTACTGGTTATTTGGGCAAGGTAAGGTTGGTTCTCAGTGTTAATGAGGACTTGGTGATCTGTATGTGTTTCAGAAATTCCTGCTTCTGTAACTCAGGTGTACAGACAGTAGCAAGAGCCTGCTTCTCTCCGTTCTCCAGGACTAAGAATTACAAAACAGATATTGTAACTTGTGTATTTTAAGCAAATATCTGTTTCAGACTAACTTTTCCTGCACAAAACTATAGATATAAAAATGTATGTGCGATACAGGCTTAATAGCAGTTTAAGGGAAACTTTAGACTGTATTCTTGACACCTCTTTTGTGCACCGTGTAACCATAACTTATTTTCCTGGAGTGTATCACCTAATTATTTGATGCACTCATGGATAGATTTCATCCTACTCTAAATATGCTTTTGAGGACCTAATGTAAATGCGCGAAGTACTCTGTTATTTTGCCCATGCTTGAACTCACCTAGCTGAAACTGCTGGGTTTTATCCACCTTACCTGATGGCTACATTAGCTTGCTCTTGCCTTCGAGATTTAGGAAGAAAGATGGGTTGTGTAGTAAAGAATGCTTAAAATGAAAGTTTGAATTGGCCTGTTGTTGTTTGTATATATCTGTTTCACCTTTGATTAACAACTGTATCTTGCATTCTAGGTAAAACTCCCATTTAATGCACAAAGGATTATCTCACTTTCCCGAAATGACTTCCAGTCATTTCTGAAAATGCACAAATTAACTCCTGAACAATTGGACTGTATTCATGATATCCGAAGACGAAGTAAAAATAGAATTGCAGCACAGCGATGTCGTAAGAGAAAACTTGACTGCATACAAAACCTTGAATCTGAAATTGAAAAACTGGTATGTGAAAATAATTGTTACTGTTGACTTCAGTCTTTCTCTAAACATCTTGACTGTACATCTGGCAGTAAAGGGAGGAGGCTTACTATTTTTTCCACTCAGAAAACTTTATCAATCTTGCATGACTTCTTGATAGCAGTTGTAGACTTTCTGTGCTTCACTGTAAAGTACACAGTTGTTTTTTTTTTCTGCTGTGGACTTGTTTTGTGTACTTTACAGTAGAAAGCCACAGCATAAGTTTGTGAACTGTATTCAGAAGCTCATGCCAGCATTGACTAAGTTTTACTGAGTGGATCAAACCATTGTCCAGCTCCTCCTTTTCTGCTTTTTTTTTCCCCTTTCTTGCTTTATGCTTTTTTTCTTCACCTCGTGGTGTTGCTCATGATCAAGTTAAGTTATGCAATTGTTAGTTGTGTAAGTATTCTTGTAACATACCAACGCAGCCTGGTAAACCAAGATCTTTGACTTCCCGGGTGGCAGTACTTCACAGCAGGAGAAAAGAGATGTTGTCATAAATTAAAATGGGAGGTTTAAACTTAGGGATAGGAAAATACTCTTTTTCAATGAGGACAGGCAAGCAGTGGAGAGGTTACCCAGAGAGGTTGTACATGCTTGCACAAAAAAACCTCTTGGGGGCTTTCGTGACATAACAGAGCAAAGCCCTGAGCAGCATGGTCCTACCCAGAGCTGACTTTGTTTTGAGCAGGAAGGTTTGGACTCCAGACCTTCTGGGATACCTCCCCACCCAAGTAATTCTGTAAAATTGAAGTCTGATGTTAAGCTTTCCTTATATTGAAGAAAGGTGCTGTTTGATACTGAATCTAACTGTTATCTGGGAGAATTGAATTTAGTAATTTCTCTCAATCTTCTGTACTGATAATCTTATTTTTGACCCCTATGTAGTCTTTGCTTACTGATCTTTCCATTGAACCTGTGTGTTCTTGTTGTTTGTTAGTGTTCTGTATTTGAGAATACGTGAGGGCCACCCAAGGAGAAGTTGGCTTGTTAGAAAGCTCTTTCAGCGCATCTGCTTGTATTCATATTCCTTGTACTTTCTCACTTCAAAGCTTTAAAATGAGGGAGCAGAGCTGACCTCAAGAAGATTCTGGAGCTCAGGAGAAGGATGTGTCAGAGAGACGTGCTGCAAGCTGTGATCCAAGAACTGTAATTCAGATCTTGTTATATACATACTATAGCAGGGAGAGAAAGTGTGCAAACTAAAATTCTTCACCAGAAAAGTTAGAGCTCTTCATTTAGTGATTATTATGACCTCAGAACTAGCTGGCATTATTTTGCAGTATCAGTATAATGCTGCTAAAATAAAAGAATAATGTTTAAATGTATTAATTTGTCATCAACTTCAGATGGGGGCAAGGAGCTTACACTGGCATAACTATTTCTGAATGTTGAAGTTTGTATTTACAGCAGTACAGATAATTTCATCAGTCTGTATTCACAGCTGAGTGTCTCTACGTGCCCAAAATGTATATAAAGTGATTTTGAATTAGGAGACCTGGCAACGACTGCCACCAGTATTCTGACAAGTAGAAGTTTTATTAGCACTATAATCATTTTAGGCAAAAAGGACTGGCAACAACTGCTTCTCTTGCAGAATGCCACTTAGGTAGTCATTTGTTTCAAAAAAGTTGTAGAGGTTGCAATAGGAGTTTGCCCTTCAAAAGGGAATGTGAGAAAGACTGAAAATACTTAAACTTCTAGGAGTAAATTGACATAGCAATAGTGGGAACACAGTCCCTATAATTAAAATTTATTGCTTAAAAATTGTTAATGCTTTGTGTCTTCAGAGCTCTGCCTCTTAAGTAAATACAGAACTCAAAATGTATGTTGTGTTTGGGGTTTGGGTTTCCACCACTTCCCCCTCTCCCCCCTTTTTTTTTCCACCTGCTTCGTTATGGCCTTGCTTGTTTCTGTCCTTCTTTGCCATTTCCTCATTTTTCATTTTTCTGAATGTTGCCCGCTTCCATTAGACCAGCCTCTCACTTATCCATGTCCTTTAATCATCAGCCAGTTGTTTCAGAAGTCTTATGAAAATTCATGACATTGAAGTAAACCAAAACAGCTAATTATTAATGAATAGTGCTTTTTTCTATTTGATATTCAGCAGTATATTACCATCCTTTTTGTGGACTCTGTGTTTGGAAAACCCTTTTACTCCACGCAGCTAGATTGTAAGCTCTACTGAGCACATTAAACATCTGGACCCTAGGTTCTGTCACAGAGTTGGTTTATTGCAGCTAGAGCTGGATGCCTCTTCATGTGCTGTCCATGTGCTGGTCCAGTGATATTTCAGAGCCTGGGCTCTTCTTGCTCCCTATTTGGTTTTCCTTCCTGTTTCCAGGCCAGCTACCCCTTTTCTTATCCTTAAGGCTGGCATAGCTTCCTTACCTTCAGACTTGCCTCAGCCCTGGGACTTTATTTTTTGTAACTTCGTAAATGTTCAACTTAAGCTCGTCCTCCTGGCTTGTCTGTACAAAGGTTCAGCTTGGGTTTTGAAGGTCTTTTCCCCTGAGTTTCAGGTTTGGTTCCTTGTATCTTGCAGTACAAGGTGTCCAGTACCTCTTCTTCTCCTCTTCTGCTTAGTCACTCTTGCTAACAAAGTCCAAGTATGACAAGCTGCCTAGTCATGCTGAGCAAGCTACAATTCAAAGTAACTAACCAATCACACATTTGATTCTAGTATTTTATGAGTTAACTTATTTTAAAATAACTCTAACAGACCAAGGACAGTTTTATTTAGTGTCTGAGTGGTATCTGTCACTCTCAAGCTTGCTTGTTGTATAAATAACTTGAGCATTCACAACTATTTTTCTCTTGTTCCGATAATATGTTAGCTTCCTAATGTCACCTCTGTTCTTGTCTCTTTAGTTCACTAATGTCACTCAACTTCAAATTCTTTTAACTTCCAGTGTTCTTATTGATGCCTTGAATCAAACTGGAGAGCTGTATTTCCAGAGAAAAAAATTTCCTTTACAGTTTTAACATGTTTTGTTTCATGTTTTTCCTGTATCTTCTATTTACTGTAGAAACTCTTCTTAACTCGATTCTTTGAATTTATTTTTATCTAGGAGAGTAGTACCGATTAGTGAAAATGTGATATTTGATTTTCAGCATTTAACTTTTGAAATATACTCCTCTGTGAAGAGTGCTCTGCTTAAAGTTTTGTTGACCCAAGGTAGTGGTTTAAATGTTATCCTGTGGAATTAGTGTTTCAGGAACATTTACAGGAACAAAAGCTAGGTTTAATTTATTAAATAACTACAAGTCACTGTTTTGGCTGCTAGCATGAGTTTTGAAAAAGCTTTGTCTTAAATTCACTTAAAATAGCTGAGAATTATGCTTCAAGGGAGATGAGGATTGTCCTTTTGATAGGCATTTGATTGTGTCAGTGTTTACCTTCTTACGGCCAAATTAGTTCTGTTTCAGCAGACCATATTATTTAAAGTCTTGTTTTAGCTTTGTTAGGAATATAAACTAGAGTTTGTGTTGAAATGCAGACTAAAAGGCTATGTTTCTTCTTGCAGCAAAATGAGAAGGAGAACTTGCTGAAGGAAAGAAATCACATTTTGTCAACTCTGGGTGAGACAAAGCAGAATCTAACTGGACTTTGCCAGCAGGTGTGTAAGGAAGCAGCCTTGAGTCACGAGCAGATACAGATACTTGCAAAATATTCTTCCTCAGATTGTCCACTTGCATTTTTATTCCTGGAGAGAGAACGAACAGCTCCATCTGATAGTGAACTTGTGACACCAGCAAGTGTAGAATTAGCAGATGGTCTTTCAGGTGTTACACCCACAAATGAGCAGACTGCTTGTTATCAGTGTGTGAAAAGTGTGTGCGATGCAACATATGATCAAGTACAAGAACTGCATCCAGTTTCTCTAAGAACATTAGAGAAAACTGCACATGTGGAACAGTGTGGACAAAGCAGTGGTATCACAGACTTCTGTCAGCAAATGACTGACAAATGCACTACAGATGAGTGAATCTATTCTGTTCCTCTTGCCAGCCTCAACATTGCAACTAAAAGTGATATTGAGCATTATTGTAAAGTAACTTACTAAGTGAAAGGAAAGATGAAACTATCTTTTGAAACTACATTGATGATTACGTGGTCATTGTACTACTTAGCAAGCCTTTACTTGCTCTGTGTAGATCTAGAGTGTAATTGGTATGTGTCAACCTTGGAGCTATTTCTATGTGGTGATGCCAAAGAGTTCAGTGAAGTTGTTGGAAAGAATGAACTCTGTGCACAGGCGTTTATTTGTGAAGAAGCTTTCATTCGGGTATAGAGGAGCCTTCACTCTGATTTATGCCACAGTACCTAATGCCACTCTGCATCTCAAAAGAAGCCTCCCAGCAGATGTTTATGCACAGTGATTACTATACCTGGAATTCTTATCTCTAAGATTTCTCCTGTTAGACAAATTTAAAAGCATATATAGCTCTGAAAATGTTTGTTTTGTAGAGGGGTTAGAATAACATGACAGTGTGAGGAGATTCTGGCAAGTGTGCTCTGGAACAGCTCATTGCTTCCTGCTGTTCCCATCCCTGTACCAGAGCCAGCTTTTATTGAATATATGCCTTTGTCTTAGCTCTTCAGTACATAGTTAAGACAACTGGAACAGCAGAGGTGCTGCAGCATACTGCTCTCTTCTCTTAATTTTTTGGGGGAGGAATATTGACATACTGGGAAATGCAGAAGTTTGAAACTGATTTAATTCTTTGAGTGTGCATTGGATCCTCTGGCATCTGAGTCCCATGTGCCTGTTAAAATTCATTGCTGTCTTGTGACTTGCTGTCCTAGCACCTTCAAGCTTGCTGCTGTTTATGATAAGTTGGAATCAGAGTGTTGAGAAAGTAAGGTATTGAGGCACCAGATTCTTTGACTTTGGTGTCTAATTGCCTAACGTAATCTAGAAATGTTTTTGTTCTCTGATCACTGGGACCAGAAAAGATCTATTTCAGAATTTTACTCTTCAGGATACTTTCATTTCAAAGCCTGTAGTACTTTTTCAATGGCTTGTGCTAGAAGTATAAACATATAGAAAGTATAATAAGGAAATGAGCTGGAGGGATTTTCTTTATTTACTTTGTGAAGGAATAATTCAGCCACTAGAAATAGTCGCATTTTTTAAATTTTACATGGCAGTAGACTCGTATTGTATACAAATGATGCTTTGTTATTCTTGCACCAAGAACTAAGTATTGAACCTCATCACAGAAAACTTGGGGTTTGCTGGTTTACGAAATATGAAGAATCTTGTACAAGTCAGTGGAATTCTTTGTTTCCTACCTCAGAATGTATATTAGCTTTCTGTCTTTTGCATGCATGTACAGTAGGCAGCAACTAAGCAAGGGACTGTTGTAAATACTGCTTTGCTGCTTTATCTTGCAGTGAGACAAACCTGTTCTTGGCAAGGCCTCCCCCCCTTCCCAATAACGCAGCATTAATAAATATATTCAAATTGTTAAACCACTTATTTAAAACAAAAATTAAAAATTTGACAGATTTCAATAGTACTTCTCATAACCAGCATGTAATACAAGTGTCTACACTACCTCACCTGTGGGTTTGAAAGTTGATTCAAATCTCTAGTGATATCCTTGGATATTAATCACGTCATTACTTTTTTAAGGGGAAAGTTTATGTTAATGGAGCATAGATTTTTATAAATCACAGTGCTAGCAGTAATTGAAATTCAGAAATAAAAACTATATGGCAGACATAGAGAGTTCTACTGCTTTGGAAATATTTTCAGAAAATTGAATTGAAATTCTTTTAAATGATTATCACATATATGTTGATCCTGTGTATGTATTACTTGTGGAGCTCTCTGGGTTTTCTCCTCCAGCATCTGTATATGCCTGGTGAATTTAATCTTGCCTTCCTGCTGTGCTGCCACCCTGGGCAGTGTTTTGCTCTGAAGTCTCCATTTTATTTAAAAAAGCAAACCAACTAGAAATAATAAACGAAGCAGAAAGCCCCAGACCTCTCTGCTGTGCATACATAATGCCACTTATAAAGCTGGTGATGTTCTGAAATGACGTGGATAATGGCATTAAAACATTGTCCTAACAGTACACATACTCTGAAATGGAATTTCTTGGGTTAAATGTTTTGTTATAAAGGGGTAGAACATATATGTAGAGAATGACCGGCTGAGAGCTTAAACATACTTGGCTATGGACATTGAAAAACAATGTCAATGATTAGAGTTCAGAGGCCGGAATATCCACCAAAGAGTTGAGCTCCACTGCTGCAGTTGGGTGTTCAGCCAGGGTCTGAATTCCATCCAGCAAACAGTGTGGGGCATCCAGTACAGAAGTCATGACTGTCATGGAAATATGATAAAACTGATGTCATGTTTTTAAACCTGTGATGAACCTGATGAAGTTTGAGGGTAGGATTTTGCCTAACCAGCTGCGTCTAAATATTTTAAAAATATTTATTTAATACAGTAGACCTACAAGTTGCATGTTGACTTCTATAGCATATATCATCAACTTGGAAAAGTTAAGACTGAATGACAATTTTATGATACAGAATTCTCAGGTAAATGTTTTGGAGTTTGGTTTGGTTTTGTTGTTTTGTTTTTGGTTTTTTTTTTTAGTAAAGAAATAATCAATTTTGAAATTGTAAAATACTTTGTAAAAGCATGTTTTAAAATACTTTGGACAGACTATCTTAAAGCCATAAGAGTAGGATGGCATACAGATTGTAAAATAAACAGATAATTACAACAGTTGATTTTGTATCTTTCATAATTCACTATTTTCTAAGGCTACAATAAAAAACACTGTCCTTTTTACAAAGGCTTTTCCTTTTTTTTGTACAAATCTTTTGCTGTGAAATTCTTTACTGGTGCATTATTCGCTTGCATAGTACTACTAAAACATTTCTGAAAACAGTAGCAAAGTAGTATATTCACGAACTTATAAACTATATAATACACACAGTAGCAAATATTTCTGAGATGGAATAAATTTCCTGTAAGTTTACTTGTCTTTCTTTTTGTGTCCTGTTCTGTTTGAGTGGAATTTATTTTCTGGGGAACTTTGGTATTTATTTATTGATTTATGTTTTTAAAAATTATTTTAAGGGAGGTGAGGTAAGTGGCTGGTTAATGGGACAATGCAGCTTTGTTGGGTCTAGAAAAAAACTTGGAGACCATGGTTATGGGCATAGTATAGTTTAGTGCCTGAAACTGAGATTTACCACAGGGCAGTTGTAAAGATACGTATGTTTATTAAGCTTCTCAAGTACTGTCTTTTACTCGATCCCACCAGCAAGACCCTTTGTTAAAACAGTCTTTGGGGGGAAAAACACTGGAAAGCAAGGTGGTTCATAATAAGGTCAACTTGCTGCTTATAACTGACAAGGCAGTAAAAGCTGTCTCTCTCCAGGACAGTTTTGTCATTGCAATTTGTAGTCACTTGGATTTAGTTATTGTGTTGTGCTTTTCTTGACTTTAAGAACCAAGACATTAGCTTGTAGAAAAAGGTTGATGTGGCTCTTCTTTGAGGAAAACCAAAATCTTGTTGCAGGACTCTGTGTTATGTTTAAAATTCCTTCTAATATTCAGCAATAAACAACAGCAATGAAAGCCAACAGGTCAACAATTAGTTCTGCCTCTGGGTCATTGCTTGGAAGTAAGAGACAAGGAACTGCTGATAGCTGTCAGCCTTTAAGTGTGCTCTGGGTTGTGATCTGAGCATGACTAAGCTAAGTGAAATTTGTTTGAAGTGAAATAGCAAAATTTCTCCAAAAGCTGAAAAGAAGGTAAAAAGCACCTACTGCAGTGAGTTTTAAATAAATTTCTTTAATACTCTCTGACAAAAGTTTCAGTGTAAACAGAACAGTTGGTCTTTACAGAGCAAAGTGAATGTTGTCCCTTCTTGGCATGGAAATAGAAGGTGGACGAGCTGGACCCTTATGCTTGTTAGATAATCTATTGCTTGCATATGGATTGCTTATTTGTTTTGTATTTTTCTTCAAGAGCACACAGCTGCAGTTCACTACTACTATGTGTAAAGGAGAATTTTTATATCAGTACATTAAGACTAACTACCAGCTGAATTTTTATAGACAGAACTGAAAGTAAAGGAGAAGGAAAAATGAGCTGTTTTGACAGAGGTTTGAGAAAGAGAGACTTCATAAATATTGTAAAAGACTAAGAATGTGTTATGCTCTCCAGGTTTCTTAAATTTGTATACATTGCACTTAAGCTTTTTTATTATTATTTTTAATATTTTTTAATTGCAGGTATTAACCAGACAGATTGTAGACACTAGAAATCATTTTTTCCCCCACCTTTAGATAACTGGGATGGTACAGAGAAAGCAGTATTCACCTCATAGACTGAAGCTTTAGAAATGAACAAGAAGTTTAAACAAGCTTTTCTCTTGAGAACGAGGTAGGATGCGAAGGTCCAGGTAATGGCGTTTGTTGCTGAGAAATGTTTTGTCACATTGTAGATTTAAAAATAAAAAATGGGAAGTGCTTACTTGTGCTGTTGAGCCAGGAAAGATTGAGGGTAGAAGTTGTCAGGAGCATGTGCTAGAACCACATTTTTCCTAGTTTAGAGTAAAGGAGATATTTTTTCCTTTTCTCTCTGTTCTCCACTGTTATGAAGAAAAGTGGAAGAAATATTTATAATGGTGTTCATTCAGAATACAGTGTAGTTCTCTAAGGATGCTAAAAAACAGCTTTCATATTTACTAGGTATTGTAGACACATATCCAAATAGTCTCTGTTCCAAACAGACTTTGCCTAAGGGTTCTTAGATAACCCAATAAGATTTGCAGAGTACAAGATAAACTACAATCTCCTTTTAATTTTGGATGGTGTTTTAACTTGCTACCTACAAAATACTTCATTAGACACACATTCTGGGTTATGAGCAGGGTTAGCATGACTGCGGGAGGGTAAAAAGAGTTTTTAGGCTATGATTAAACATAAATCTGTTTGACAGTTGATTATGTTGTTGAAATGGTTTAAAATGTTAGGTTTAGTTATTCAGATAAATATTGCCTCACGCTTTATGGTGTAATTACCCACCTAGTGTACTGAGCAGTAAAGAAGGAGAGGAGGAGAGGGAGAGAGAGGAGAGGATATTGATTTTCCTGAACTCACTAGAAATGCTAGTATTTGCTAGTCAGCTGGATCAATGCATGTCACGGAGTATCTGAAGTTTTCCAGGCTGTGCCGTCTGTATAGGAGTTAGTGCTTGTGTTGTCATTTTCCTGCTTGCATGTGGATCTGGTTTGGAGAGGAAACTTAGGAGCAGGAGAGCTCATACAGTAACTCAATCTGGCAACATCAAGCAGAGAAAATGACATTGCATGGTCAAAATTCACTAAGAAATATTGAGGTTGTGCTTATAAAGTTCACTAGAAGCTGAGTATTTGTTTGTAGACAGTCTTGAACTGCAGTTATCAGATAAAAATATTCTTTGTGTGCATATAGTAATCCAGTGGTTCTCACCGTTTCAGGTGATGAGAAACTTGCTAAGCTCTACAGAGCTTTCTCTCTAGATGTAAGATTTCTTGTAACTTGCATGTTTATTGCTAATGAAAAACTGACTCATCAGTGATTCCATAATGTTTCAAAATTAGAAGGTCAAAATGAAGGTATTTCTAATACCTATAGAGGGCATTCAGAAGTGTCATCTGCTTTTGGGTTTTCAGTCAGAACCAGATTAAATAAGGAACTTATTTGTTTGTTCTCACTGTTTTTTTAAAAACTAGCAAACAAAAACAACAAACCCCCAAACAGACACCAAAGGAAAGAAGACCAGGAAGTATCAGATTCTGGAAAACAGAAGTCTGTAATTTACAGGATTTCCACATTTAAAAAAAAAAATAAAAATCATTATTTTCTTCATGGGAAAACAGGTTTCTAGTTCTGTTTTCATGGAAATTTATCACAATTTAGACTTGTTTAAAACTTGGCTTTCTGCGGAAGGAGATGCACTTTGAGAACAGAAGAACCTTGATCCCGGAATGATTCCGTAAGTGAAGATTTTGTTTCTATAGCTTTTTTTTTTTTTCCCAAGGTGCTAATACCTGCCATGACAATGAAGGGCCAGTTAGGATTCTTGTGTGTAATTTAGATTCCCAAATCTCTATTTCGTACAGTTAACTGTTTTTTGAGAGTGCTGATTTACTGTTGCTTTTTCCTTGATTTGTGCCCATGATGTGAACAGATACTTTTTTTCCATCAAAAAGATCTGTTGGGATGGGGTAGTCGGGAGAAGGGCAGCCAGCTAGGGCTATGTTCAAAATAGGACCAAATCCAACCCAGTACCCCCTAAGGGGAGATCTTGCTGATATTTTAAATAAAGTCCCTGAGCCTTGCTTGCTGCACTAGAATGCAGGCACAGAAATGCATCTGTGCATCTATCACTCATCCTTTGAGGAAACCTGGGTCATTTTCATTCTATTAACGTTAATTATCCAGTGGCTTCTTTTATAATTTGAACTGTGCAGTCTATTTCCTTTGTTAAACTATAGGTGGCAGCATAATACTGCATAGTGCCTGCATTACTACTTCTCAAAGTGCTAACAACTAAATTGGCATTTGTTGGTTTAAAAAAAAAACAAAACAAAACAACAAGTAGTGGAAAAGTGAATTTAGATTATTATTTTTTTTTAATTCCTTAGAAGGTAAATTTTGACATCTAGCTTTTCAGCCTGAGTGGTTTCTAATACTTACCTTATTAATGTCAACAAACTAGTGATGTGAATGCAACGTACTGATTACTGATATGTTCAAGTCTGAATTCCAAAATCTTACATTCTGCACGTAACTTTTCATTCTTGGAAGTGTATCTTATGGACTTAAATTCAGTACAGAAATGAGAACAACAGTATAAACAACTAAAAAAGTGTTTCCTGAGGCTTTCCCCATTGGGAATATACCTAAATTCCAGAGTACATTGAGGTTTGCCTTAGGGCCTGGCCTAACACCACTTTAGCACCTTTTTAATATTAAATGTGCTACTAGTTCAAGGCGCTTACATTACTTATTTTGTAAAAGAGAAGAGGTTTTAAAATTCTGTGCCAGCATTGGATCTCTTAAGTATAAGAGGGACAGAAATAGATGATGCTTTAAAAATCAAGCTACTCAACTGAATAGTATCTCTAGTTTGTGGTCTAGAAATTACTATCTTGCCAGTTTGTGCGTACTGCATGGCAAGGTGTTGGGAAGGTGATTTCCACAACATTGAGGATGTTTCTCTTCCCTCTTTCCCACTTTTGGTGGACAGTTGTTATCCTGTATGCTGCTCTGGTGAAGAAAAAATTATTTCTGCACCGTCTTAAAATCAAATGGTTATGCTTAGCCCAGAGAATATATTTACCATGGGACTATGAAACTCTGAAAGTACAGCTTGAAACACTGATGAAACCAAACAATAAGATAGGACAATGCATTAATCCTCCTTTAGTCTTTTCCTATTATGATGATCTGAAGATCTGGTATCTGATCCCAGAAATATTCTTTGTTGACTGGATTACCCTGTGGAGCCCTTAATGGGGAAAATAAACTAAGGGGAGGAAGGCTCAATGCTGCAACTGAGGCACATGCTGCACAGTCGTTCAAGTATTTTTGGAGATATTAGTATGGCTTAGATTTTGCTTCCAGGCTCACAAATTTAGGAAATCCATCAATCAAAAAAAAAAAATGCTCTGCTGAGAACCCAGCTGCTGTGCATTGTTGTAAGTTTGGTTTTGTTTCCCAAAGGAGCTGTGATTTGAGTCTGAGGCTTAGAAATCCAACAGCTGCTGTTTGGGGTTGGCATTTTGGCATTACAGCTTCTTGATGTGCAAATTCTTCCAGGGTAAATGCCTCGGGAGAAAACATGATTTCACATACCATTGCAAGAGGCATCACATTGTCAAAACTGTTCATTCATAGCCATCTTCTACAGGTGGCCTATCGCTCGAAAATAGTCAAGCTAGTGCTTAATGCATTGTAACTACCCGTGCTAAGTTTGCATGTTACACAAAAAAGTATTGGATTTTGTTCTGCCATTAGAAAACATGTTGCAGCAGCTAGAGACATAGTCACTCCAGCTGATGCATTTATGAACGTTTGCAAAAATACTTTAAAATTCAAACTCTTCATAAGCAATGGCAGTTTTAATTTTCCTTTTAAATCTCAAGTCAGGTTAAGCAATGCTGATAATTAAGTTTGATGTCTCTCGGCACTGCAACATCATTTATGTTCAGAATCATTGATGGGTTACTGACAGAAGTCAGCTACATCACAGGCCTTGCTTCAATCTTGTTAGGTAGCTAATGAAGGTGCGTGTGGGGAGAACTTTTGCACAAGCATCCTGGTTTTATAATGCCCTTTTTGCCTTTCTCTTCCTCCCAGTTTGTGGCTAGTCATACAAAAGAAGAATCTTAATCCTGTGTGTGTGCTGCATGATTATAATCCTGCAGCATTAACAGCCAAGTCTATGAATTAGAACAATCCAGGACTGTACTTTCTTCCCTATTCACTAGAATGGGATTTATGATTAATTTTTTATTATTATTTAGAAAAATATTGTGCAAGACTTGAGAGAAGTCTTGTGCTTTTGCTGTTATTTTTCTTGCTATTTTTATCCCCTTTAAAACCTATTTTGTTCTATTCAGATAGGAAGTAAAACACATGGAAAAGTGATGTAATATAAGTCATGACTTGCTCCACACAGTCCTTAAAATCATTGCTTAATCATGTCAGGTTTTTACAACTGTAACCCTATCCTGTGAATTAGACTAGGTATGGCACATGCTTATTTTTTACTAAGTGGTGACCATCAAAACGAGTGATTTTGTGTTATGTTCCACTATTCCCACTGTCTTCAACATTAGCACTGAGCAGTCAGGGATCTAAATGGGTAAACTACTGCGGCAGGGCAAATTGCACATGTAGCTCAAGGGCTACAGCTTTAGCATCCCCGGCCTTTACCTTCTTCACAGATAATTTGAAGCAGGGAAGCCAGTAGTCGTCACTGTGGCCAAAATTCATGGGCTACCTTGAAATCTCTCTGCTTATCCAGGCCAGATCTGCACTGTAGTTGCATGGAGCTGTTGTCCCAGCTCATCTGGTCCTGTTGCGCACACAGGGTGTGGGTTTCAGCTCTCTTCTGTAGGATGCTAACATGGAAATCACAAAATCAGGTAGTTTCTTCAGCTCTGCTCTGAGACTTGAACTGTCTCTTAGCTACATAGTGTAACATGGGTAATGTTAGTGGATCTGGCATGAGGGCACGAAAATATAGGTTGTTATAAGGCTTTGTAATGAAACTGCAAAACGAGTGTTATGACAAAAAGCAGCATCTTGCTAAGTGGGAAGGATTTCTGTTGTTGAAATATACTGGGTGGACTAAGGCTAGCTTGAAAAGCTCAGTGGCTATACTAATATTAATTCTGCGTTCTTCCACGGGTGGAAAAACTCAAAGGAATGGGGCTTACTATGGGAACAGTAATTCCAGTCAGGAGTTTGATTGCTGCACAGAAACATCTCTGACTGATACCTGACAAACTCCAAGGTAAAGTACCTGTGATCATGGTTAATTTGATACTGACATTGGGGATGCTGGCAGAGGGATTTGGTTGCCTAAAGACAGGTGTTCAGTTCCATTTCAGGTATGTGAATGTCCAATATGTTTTATCTGTTGGGCTCATGTGATGTCTTATATACTCAGTGGCGCTTTCTGTTATATTTGAAGCGGAGTCATAATTAAAAGAAGGATTGTTATAGCACTGAGCATCAAAGAACCATTTTGACATTGCAATGGAAAGCCACTAGTCAACCCAGCAAAACTGGGAAAGATAACTTTAAATGATGGTACTGAAAGCCTTGGCAGCTCTCCAGCTTCACTCAGGGAAAGCTGGAAGTGGATGTAGGTATTAAATGTAGTTTAAGGGTCTTGGTGGTGGTTTTTCTCTGAAGACTTTTCATTCCAGGAATCACATTAGCTTAGTAAATGAGAACTTTATATGAAGGCATTTTAAAGCACTGAAGAACAAAGCACTCTATGTAGTAAAAGAAAGACAATAGCTAATAGGGAATTATCATACCAGGGAGACAAATAGGCGGGAAAACACGTTGTAGTAGTCAATAAATAAATCAGAAAAATCAAAACAATTTCTGAGGGAAACAAATTCTTAATTCAGGAAAAATTAGTCAGGAAATGATGTTGAAATTAGGGGAGCCTACAAATTGCTAAAAGGAAGTAATTCTTCCTGTGTTGTGTATTTTGATGTAGATGATTTTGGTGTTGCATTTTAAAGGCTATTGTAAGGCTAGCTTTGAAACTAAACTTCTTGCCTATCCGGGTGGTGAGCTTGGAAGCAGGGCTCAGTAGCTACTGGATGGTGCCTTCTACAGTGCTTTCATCCAAGTATATATCTGCAGGTCTGATAAATTAATACACTCGCAGCTCAGCATCAGGCCAAGTGGACTTAATGAACACATGCAGACAGCCCATGGACATCTCTGCTAGGTGAATGAGGTGAGTGGATCAGAATTCTGCTGAGCTTCTAGTTACCCTGCAAATGTTCATCCAGAGCTTTCTTATTATAGTTAGAGAGACCAAAAGAAAATCCAAAGACTCATAGGGGGATATTTTGTTTAGTTAAAGCTTTATCTGTTATAGTAACTGTGGGCATCATGTTAAACAATGGCATAAAACCTAATGTGAAGGGAAGATTAAGTCTCCCGGATTTATATTTCCCAGATATTCTTCAAATAAATCTACATCAAATTGAACACTTGAAAAATATTGTCTCGTTCCAGTTGGGGGTTTTGGGTAGCAGGTTAATGTTAATGTATGTGTTTTAAATGTTAGCAAATGGATTTTAACAACAGTGTTGCAGAACCAGTAAATATCAGTCCCATTCTATGTATTAGTAAACTAACCCTATAAACAAGCTGATCCAGTACTTCAAGCTGCCCTAGTGTCCAGATAGTGCTCATATATCTAATACACTTTAAAGGCTAATAGCTGGGCCTAGAATCTGCACTAAACTTCTGTGTTTGGCCATCACCATCCCTATCTACAAGGTACTTGGCTAGATTTGAGCACAGCAAGACTGTGGGGAGCAATCCCATCATTCAGTTCTTGACTTCCTCCTTCTACTCTCTTGTTGACTGTGTAGCATCTTGTCTAGAAGAAGAAATGAAAATACAAAAAAAAAAAGGATGTTTTCAATTTTATCTATTTTAATAAAGGCTTTAAGATAAGAAACAGGAAGAGAGAAGGAAAGTTCATGTAGTAATTTGAAATGTGTGAGCCCAATCCTTTAGTCTGAATGTATCACTGACAGCCCAATTCAAAGAATTATTTGGCTTGAAGTTAAAAGAGGATGGAGCTAAGATATGTTTTCTCACTTTTTCCTCCCTCCTCTTTGTAAAGAAACCTGCTTAGTACTTAAAATAAGATTCCCAAGAAAGAGAGGCGATGGTAGTACAGAAGTGTAGATGACAGCCACAGACAGATATAAGTACCGAATATTAAATACATTTGTAAATAGAACTTGAATTCAAGAAAGCATCTTGTTTCAGAAGTTGATGGTGAAAGACACCTGCCAATTCTGGCTGAGAAGAAAGGAAAGTGGTGGTTGCTGTTAGGCTGCTTTCTTGGTGGATCAGCACCTTTTATTCTTTCTCCATCCAGCTGCAGATATCCAGTCTTTTTTGCTCAAGCACATTCTAGCAATTGCATTTGTTTGCATTGATTTGTATATGTGCAGCTACTTTTTTTTTAATACTGTATTTTGTGTAAGAATTATGATGCTGAGAAAAGTTACTAAAAATCTGGCATGATAAAGCTATACTTTTAATCTGAATTAAGGAAAAAAACAGTACAACAATAACAGCATCCAAACAACTAGTAAATAACAAACTTGTAATCCCAGCCGTTGTGTGGTCCTATTTGGGACTGCTCGATCACATTATAATTTATTCACTTCACTGATAATGCTTCCAGAAATCACAAGAAAGATGTGGGAACTCTTCTGAATATTTACAGAATGCTTCAACTTCTTCATTTCTCACATAGTCAAACAGCAATTGTAACCTCCTAAAAGCTTAACAACCTGCTTCTGTTTGCTGACTTCTTTTTCCATTCCAATATTAAATTTGGGGATTAAAGATCTTCCTTGTTATTCACACTAGTTTCTCTATTCCTTTTAAAGTTCAAGAATTGTGGCAGGTGGCACTGCAAGAAAAAAAAATAAAATGACCTACATTCCGGTGACAGTAACAAACCTCTTGCTAAATATGGAGATTATTAAGTGGAGCTGTATATGCTGTCATTAAGTGTGCTGGATGGGGCACGCTTGTCTCCTAGGGGTACTAAAGTCCTCACTAAAAATCTAACAGGGGTCATAAACAGAGCTTTAAATTAGATGTGAAGTGGGAGGGGGACAAAGCCAGGCTAGTCAGGAGTGAGCCTGGAAGTGCCTTGGAGATGGTGTGCTGGCAAGGACTGCCAGTATATCACCACAGAGCGAGTAGGGGTGAGTACATCTGGTGACGGAAAGGATGAAACTGGCACTGAGGGGTTAGACAATCCAAGGACAAGTCAGTTGGGAATGAACACTATTCCCTTTATGAGAGCTGAGAGTTAGCCAGCCCAGCTGAAGTGCATTTACACCAATGCACACAGCATGGGTGCTGGAAGAGTTGGAAGCTGTTGTAAGGTGAGGAGACTATGACGTAGCCGCCATCACGGAAATGCAGTGGGATGACTCGTATAACTGGAGTGCAGCTATGGTGGGGTATAGACTCTTCAGGTGTGACAGGAAGGGTAGGAGAGCAGGTGGGGTAGCCCTCTATGTAAGAGAGGACTTGGATACCCTCAAGCTCAATTATAGTGATGATGGAATCAAGTGCTTGTGGGTTGAAATCAGAGGAGCCCACAAGAAGGCAGATATTATGATGGGAGTCTGTTATAGACCATCCAGCCAAGGAGAAGCAGCTGATGAGCTCTACTATAAGCAGCTGGGGTTATTCTCAAGATCGCTAGCTCTTGTCCTTGTGGGAGACTTCAATCTTCCAGATGTCTGCTGGAAGTACAATACAGCAGAAAGGAAGCAGTCTAGGAGGTTCCTGGAGTGCATGGAAGACAATTTCCTCACACAACTGGTGAGTGAACCGACAAATGAAGGCGCCTTCCTGGACCTGCTGTTCGTGAGCAGAGAAGGCCTTGTGGGGGATGTGATGGTGGGAGGACACCTGGGACAAAGCAATCATGAGATGACAGGGTTTTCAGTTCTAGGTGAGGTGAGGAGGGAGAATTAGCAGAACAGTCACACTAAACTTTCAGAGGGCAGACTTCAGAATGTTCAGAAGGCTGGTTGGCAAAGTCCCGTGGGAGACAGTCCTTAAGGGCAAAGGAGCCCATGAGGGCTGGGAGCTCTTCAAAAAGGAAATCCTAGCAGCTCAGGAGAAAGCCATCCCCATGCTCCGGAAAAAAAGCCAGTAGGGAAAAAAAAACAGCTTGGTTGAGCAGGAGGATCTTGAAGGACATCAAAAAGAAGAGGAATGTTTATGAGCTTCGGAAGAAGGGACAGGTGTCTTGGGTGGACTACAGGAAGGAAGTGAGACTGTGCAGAGAAAAAATCAGGAGGGCTAAGGCCTAACTAGAGCTCAGATTGGCAAAGTCTGTGAACGATAACAAAAAATCTTTCTATAAATACATTAACAATAAAATGAGGACCAGGGAGAATATTCAGTCCCTATTGGATGCAGAAGGAACAGCTGTGACAGGGGATGAGGCAAGGCTGAAGTGCTTAATGCCTTCTTTGCCTCAGTCTTTAATAGTAAGGAAGGTTGTTCCCTCTGTGTACAAACCCAGGAGTTAGAGGAGCACAACAAAGCTCTCATGATCCAAGAGGAGGTGGTTAGAGACTTGCTTGCCCAGCTAGACACCCACAAGTCTATGGGGCCTGATGGGATCCATCCAAGAGCATTGAGGGAGCTGGCGGATGTGCTGGCCAAACCCCTTTCTATCATCTTCCAGCGATCCTGTCTGACTGGGGATGTTCCACTGAACTGGAGGCTGGCTGATGTTGTGCCCATCGACAAGAAGGGTTGCAGGGAGGATCCAGGGAACTACAGGCCTGTCAGTCTGACCTCAATGCCGGGAAAAGTCATGGAACAGGTGATCTTGAGTGCTATTATGAAGCACATGCAAGAGAACCGGGTGATCAGTTGGGGTTGTTTAGCCTTAAGAAGAGGAGGCTGAGGGGTGACCTCATTGCTCTCTACAACTACCTGAAAGAAGGTTGTGGAGAGTAGGGAGCTGGCCTCTTCGCCCAAGTGACAGGGGAGAGGATGAGAGGGAATGGCCCCAAGCTCCTCCAGGGGAGGTTCAGGCTTGACATCAGGAAAAAATTTTTCATGGAAAGGGTCATTGGGCACTGGAACAGGCTGTCCAGGGAGGTGGTTGATTCACCTTCCCTGGAGGTGTTTAAGGGACGAGTGGATGAGGTGCTGACAGGCATGGTTTAGTGTTTGATAGGAATGGTTGGACTTGATGATCCAGTGGGTATTTTCCAAACTAGTGATTCTATGATTCTGTGATTAAGGAAGGTGGTGGAGAAAGATCTTACCTGAGTTGATCAGGGTTATTTCTAAAAGGTTTCTTAATGCTGAGCTATCTTCCTCAAGGCAGGGAGGAAGATCTCATCTTAATCCTTGGATTATGTGAATGACATTTATGCTCACAAATGCAGTGCATAAATATCATGATGTCAAAACCATACTGGAATTTTTCTCTTTACACTGAGGATTTTTTTTCCTGTGCTTATTTTTTGGTCTGTGTTGAAAATGTCTTTTTCCTTTTTCACCTTCTCCCCCCTTCTTGTAAATAAAACCCCAGATAATTTTTTCCTATTCTATCCAGCTGTATGTGCTCTTTAAGGAAACAATCCAGATTAAGAAAAGTTTAATTCTAGCTCACTGGCATCAAGCTAAGTTGAAAATAGTTCAAAACTCTTGTTGAACTTCAGGAAATTACTTTCTCATAGACTTTTCCTCTATTTAAGTAATTTGAATAATTCAGGAACAGATAAAACAGGATAACTGTCACTGATGATGTAAAATGAAGTATTTACAGGACTATGATGGAAAGTGCAAGGAATTTAAAATTAATTATGAAATCAAGATTGTTCTTTTCTTAATGTGACTGATTAAGATTTTTATGACATTAAATTACTTTGGCTCAGCTACGTGCAGTGAAAATCAACAACAGTTTTGTCAGGCAACTCAGACACGTGGAGATTTGTGTACAAGACAAGGAACTAGACATAGGGTGAATAAATGAAGTTCTCGAAAGAACTTCCTGTTTATCTCTCCTGCAACTAGCAATGCCCGGTATGCACTTGTTTCTGGATTAATTGAATCACCCATATCATAATCCTCATGCCACATCTGAGACAAAACCCTTGCGTGAGACAATCTTGCTGTGGAAAAGCAAGTTGAATTGCTAGATCAGTCACCAGGAAAAGCAGCCTGATGTCCTGAGAATCCTCTAGACCAGTGCCTCAAGGACCTGTCTTCAGGTTCTTTACTTTGCATCTTCAAAAGCTCTGATACTGGAGGTTGCGTGGTTGATCCACATGGCTAGAAACACCCTGGGAAGAGGAAAGGAAATGTTGCTGCACTATGTGGTGCCTTGCATGTCTGCTGAAGTGCTGGTTTAAAGTCCTCTGATAACTTCCTTAAGTCCCTACCACGAGGTCCTTGCAACTGGGGCTATCTAAGGTGCCCTGACAACGACAATGATCTCCTTCAAACATCAAGTAGCTTCAGAGGTTCTTCTTGATATGTAAGAGCAACTAACCATCTTGAAGGAGTTGCTGTATGCAATTTCTTCTTTAAAAGACCTGTCCCTACTGCAAAGAATTTACAATAAAATGAGATGTGTGTGGTAGATGTATCTTTGCAGATTTATTTTTTTAATCAGCAAAGAGAATTTCTAGCTTTGTACAAAGCATTCTGTTGACTTGCCTTTGTCTTGCATATTGTATTATTAAACCTGAGTAAGCACTGAAGCCTGTAGAAGTCGCAGGTGTTCTTCTAGGGGCACAGGAAATCTGAATAAATCTCTCCCTCTTTAATAAGGAATCTGGCCAAAACAGAACTATTTTCCCATCACATTAACAATGTTTTAAAAGAAACATACAATCTCTGCTGGGGTTTAATTCTTCACTGAGCAGAGAGAGAAGGGTTTCAATTCTTCTGTCAGAGAATATTTATGTACTTTTCCCTTTTCTCCTAAAAACTTCCTAAAGGTTTGAAATGTCTCTCACTTGCTATTAGTGTGAGAAGGAGAAGGAGAAGCAAACAGCTGTCTACCAGAGGCAGGCTTCTCTAATCTTCCATTTTATACATACAAGATTAAAGATCTGCTTTGAGTTTTGATTAAGAATGCAAAGTTAAAAGATTAAATACTGGCAAGCCAAATTAAAGAGGTTTAAGTCAATCTCAGAATTCATCAAAATACCAAATTTTTAAGCTGTCATTACAACATAGGATTAGTGCAAAGCTTCCCCGAACCCTGATTTGATGTCCTTCAGTCAACAATGTTATTCTCTCTGCAGTTTTGTGCTTTTAGCATAAACCCAACTATTGTCTTGTGTTTAGAGCTCATCTCACCTAGATCCTTCTTTGACTTTTTCTTTTTTTAAATCTGTGTCCCATTTAATCTAGGAAACCTACATTTTTTTGTGACCTGCAGTTTATACTCCAGCAGCAATGTACTGCTCTGTATTATGCATTGTCACGAAATGCATTGAAACATAGTAAATGTGGCTGTTTTAGAAAAAAAGGTCTTGGTCACTTGGATAATTATAGACTATTCCTATGAGTCCCAAGAAGCAAATACGTCCCACTTCTTTTGTACGTTTCAACTGACTGATTCCAAAGATCCAGGAAGAAGGAAAATATAATGAGAACTAGAATGAGATGAGGCTAACATGGTTGTCACCAGCGAGTATCTGAAAATGAGTTTTAAAAGCCCATAATTGATGTTCACATCTTCCTGGAACAATGAATCTTTTCAGCTGAAAATAGTGAAAACCTGGGATGGGAAGGGCGGAAGTCTGGAGAGCGATTATATCCAGGAATCTGCTAATGCAAATAACTACTCTGATAATAAATTTTACAGACTTTCATAAATCTTATTTAAATCTCATGCTGTAATGCATTAAAGTAAATGTTCCCTGATTGTCAGTATAACAAACTGGGTCCTTTACATTTTTTATTTATAGGATATGGGATGTCTCAGCTACATTAAGATTATGCTTTCCAGGATTGCAACCACAAAAGGTAACTTAATAACATCACTAAATGCTGTACTAATTAAAGCTTTAATTTGAAGTTATTCCCTCTTGCGAGATCATGTGCCAATTGATCTATTTAAAATTTTTCGTCTTAAGACTTCCAATTTTTTCTAAGAGCTAAGAACAACAGTGCTGCATTTTGAACTCATACTTTAATTTTCCTTCTCACCTATGCAGAATGCCTTATCCAAAACATCAAACTTATCTGCTAAATTATATCTTTTTATTTGAAAAAAAAGGCAAATCAAAATTTGTAGTCTTTATTGAAAGGTAGTATCTTCATTTTTATATTAATACGGACTCTTTCCTGTCTGCTCTGTTTCTTGTTATAATTTCTGAAGCTGTTGCCTTTATTAAGAGACACTGAAAAATGCTGCTATACAAATTATGTGAAAATACTGTACTATTGTCCATACCTGGTATCTTTCAGAAATACTCTTCAGGATGGTGGAAGGCAAGGGATAAATTCCTGAGCTTTGAAAAAAACTAACATTTTTTTTCCTCTAATGGTTTTCCACTATCTTTTTGAAAATTGCTTACTGATTTCATTTGTTCTGGACATACAGCATACAACCTTAAAATGTTTTCATTTAGCAAATACAACTCAAATTAACCAGGTTTTCTGAAAGAACGTATGTGTCTTTTGAGTAAAGATGGGGAAAAATGAACACAGAAGAACAAGGAGAATCGTGAAGGAGGGAAAACATCTATTGATTATTAATTTCTTGGCATCTTGCTCCTGGCAGACTTACAGTAATTTTATATCTGAATTTCCCTTATTTGCTGTTTTACTTACTGGTATTCAAGTTGCAGACAGAAATGGCAACGGGAGAGTGTGATTTCCAAGCTCCAACAATCATGTCAGGTAGGGTATTCACAACAAACTCCATCGCCTGACAACAATGTTGGCAAATTCATCTCAGGGGTAAGCAGATAGACAGAGTTTGAGTAAATTTATTCATGCATTGGTAAAGCTGGGATAGAGCTGATTCATACCACTTTGTGCAAATTTGTCCCTGCCATTTGATGCATTTTTTTGTTTTTCAAAACGCAGAGTGTAGGAACAGTGATATTGACTGTACATGGGCCCATCTGTCTGTGTGTGCACTTTTCGACAGTGGTTGTATCACTCTGGACACATACAGTGTCATCTTTCCGTGTTATATCCTTCCAGTGATTTTCAGGTTATGGGCTTCTTGAGCCCAAATTTGCATTTGATTTTTTTCTCTTTAATGGTTTAGTGTTCCTTTTGTTTTTTAGACAAAGTGTATACTTGACATGTTAGCGAGTGTCACTGTTTAAGTACCCTCCCCACCAAAAAAAATCGTTCCTCTTATTTTGCTTTTACATCTTCTGTCTGACCAGTTCTTCTGATATGCTTAAGTGTTTGTATTACAAAAAAGGAAGAATAGCAGGTTTCTTATTCACATTTTCAGTTTCTTCGCTCTTCTGAGCTCTGCTGTATTTCCATTTTCAGACATGATGATCAGAACTGCATGTCTTGTTTAACACGTGTTTATATATTGATAGAGAATGCTTTCCATTTTCTTCTTTACTCCTAAATTTGTCTAACCTTCTGTTCATTGATTTGACCACCACTGAGCACAGAGCTGTTTCCAAAAAGTTGTTCACTGTGAGTCTAGATTTCTTTTCCTTAGTGATACACAGCTAGTTTAGAGCTCATTACTGTGTATGGTTAATTAAGGTTGTTTTTCCCTATATGCATCATTGTGCTTTAACAACATTGAATTTAATCTGCCTATTTTACCATCCAGCTGCTCAGTCTCCTCCTGCAACTCTTCATAGTCTATTTTATCATTTTACTGTGCTGAATTATTATCATCAGTAATCTTTATCCTATCATTCATTTTCTTTTCCAGGTAATTTATGACAATGTTTAACACAGAGGCATATCTGTAAAGAATTATAGAATCATTAGGGTTGGAAAAGACCTCTAAGATCATCCAGTCCCACTATCAGCCCATCACCATCATGCCTACTAAACCATGTCATTAAGTGCAATATCTACATGCTTTTTGAACACCTCCAGGGATAGAGACTCCACCACTTCCTTGGGCAGCCCATTACAATGTTCAACAACTCTCTTGGTAAAAATATTTTTCCTAATATCCAATCTAAACCTCCTCTGACTCAGCTTGAGGACATTTCCTCTTGTCTTGCCACTTGTTACTTGGGAGAAGAGACCAAAACCTACCTCACTACAGCCTCCTTTCAGGTATTTGTAGGGAATGATCAGATTTCCCCTCAGCCTCCTCTTCTCCACACTGAACAAACCCAGTTCTGTCAGCTGCTCCTCAAAAGACTTGTGCTCCAGATCTTTCACCAGCTTCGTTGCCTTTCTCTGAAGACGCTCCAGTAACTCAATGTCCTTCTTGTACTGAGGCTCCCAGAACTGGAAGAGACCCATGCAGCAACTTCCTTTATGGTGAAGGCTAATAATTTATTCCTGGTTCTTATTTCCCACCTCTTAACCTTATATTAATCCATAAAAGGATTAATGTACTTAAAAAGAACATTGTTGATGTAGTGTTGCACTAAACCATTTCGGAAACACAAACATGGTTCACTCACAGCCACATGCTTAGTGACCCCTCTCAGAAACTGTAACAGGTTTGTAACTTCCCTCCTTCTTGTCATATGGCTCTTCGCACCATATCACTGGAGTTTCTTTTAATTCTTTGCCTGTTATAATCTCAGCAAATCTGATTTCTACAGGTAGCAGAATTACTAAACTGGAGCTTCTTATACCTTCCTGTATCTGTTTTCAAAAGTTGTCATCACTTTCCTTTTCGCTGTTGCTCCTGGAGTAGGAGACACAGCACACAACTACTTCAAGAATTAATATTTGAGATCCTTAAGACCTAAACAAATCTGTCTTGTCTTCATGAATTGTTACTATTTGCATTATCTATTTATTCTACAACTCTTCTACTGACACTTCTATTTAGCAACTTCTCAAGCTGACTGTATGGCTAGAAGCTGAAGCCAGCAACTCTGATTTTCCTCACAGTGAAAACAGTTGTAAAGAGTTCTTACAGCATTTCTGATCTTTTCTTGGGTATTTTTCTTACATATATTTCACTCCCAGGTTCCACAGGCTGGTTGATTTTCCACGTATGAAAAGTCTGAAAAGAAGTTAAAAAAAAAATGTCTGCAGTGCTTTTCTTATTATAGCTTTATGTTTAACTAGTTAAAATTAATGCTCTTCTCTATTCTCCTTATTCGGACATGGCTTCCACTTCTGGAAGGATGATTTTTTACTATTAATTGCTTTCTTTACTGTACTGCTTAACCCCACTGGCATTTTCAGCAATCATTTCAGAGTCATTTTTCATACAGGGTATCAAGAATGCAACAGCCAGCTCCCAGTGCATTGGCCTGCTGAATTGAAAGCTGCCTTCTAAAAAGAGTATTCATTGACTTGGTGGGTGGTTTTGTGGCCCTCATTTTCCATTTATGCTTCAGATGGATGATGGAAGCCATTGGGAACATAGTAGGATTGATATTGTTGACTTCCCTGGGTGTAGCCAGCACAGAGCAACATGGTGGTGCAGAAGGGGTTGGGATGCTCGACAGTACCCTGCATTTTTCTGGCCTGAAATCAAGCAGAAAGCACCTGGGTCCATGTGAGGGATGGTGGTACAGAAGTTTGCTCCACTGGGGGCAAAGGAATTGTGTTGCTAAGAGCAGGAGGTGGAAAAAGCCAATTTGCCCTGCCTGAGAATGGGGTATCAAACAGTGATGTGTGAATGATAAATGTTGCCCATAGATGTGGTATGGTATATGTTTTGCTCAGGAATATAGAATAGAATCATAGAATCATTTATGTTGGAAAAGATACTTAAGATCATTGAGTTCAACTTTACACTGCCAAGCCCACCACTAAACTTTGTCCAACGGCATCACATCTACACATCCCTGGCCAGCCTTTTCCAGTGCTTGACAGCCCTTTTGGTGAAGAAGCTTTTCTTGATATCCAATCTAAACCTTCCCAGCTGCAAATTGAGGCCATTTCTTGTCATCCTATTGCTTGTTACTTGGGAGAAGAGTCAAACACCCACCTCACTACAACCTCATTTCATGTGGCTGTAGAGAATAAGGTCTCCCCTCAGCCTCCTTTCCTCCAGATTAAGCCAACCTGGTTCCCTCAGCTGTTCCTCTTTTGTACTCCAGCCCCTGAAGACAGGATTCGAGTGGCAGTCTCACCAGTGCTCAGTACAGGGTCACAATAACTTTTCTAGTCCTGCTGGTGACACTATTTTTGATACAAGCTAGGACGCTGCTAGACTTCTTGGCCACCTGGGCACACTGCTGTCTAATATTCAGCTGGATGTTAACCAATATCAGCAGGTCTTTTTCCACTGAGCAGCTTTCCAGACATTCTTTCTCAAGCCTGCAGTGTTGCATGGCGTTGTTGTGGTCTAAGTGCAAGACCTAGGGATGGCATGGAATATTTTGCATTGTCAAGGGAATCATAGAATCATAGAATAACCAGGTTGGGAGAGACCCACAATACAAGCTAAAAGCTCAAGACTGTATAGCTTAGATGTGGAAGGAAAACATTGGTCAAGACTTTGCAAGTGATTCAATTACTCTTGGCTGTCTGAATTATTGATAGGAACTCTGGTCACCCAGGCAGGAGGTGGATACCGTCATCTGTAAAGGAAGGCAACATCTCAGGCCTCCCACAACTGCCAGTCTGCAGCACAGATGCAGCTGCAGTGAACCCTTCACTGCAGTGAAACCGGCATTTCCATAGTCTTACTGAGAGTCTGTAATAATTCAGAATTTGCTAAGGTTTCCAAAAAGAATGCACGGCACTGGCTGTTTCTTTGTACCCTTTCTTTTTTTTTTTTTTGTATGCATGGAAAATTCAGTGATTAGTAATGAAATTAAAAAGTGGGATAATCCATGAAAAGTGACCTGACCACACCTTGCTATCCATCTTTACCCAGCTGAGGAATCACAATCCAGAACAAGCATGACCTTCTGAGATGATCTCTATATTTCTGATATAAAATCTTTACTGTATTGATAGGCATAGACTGAGGAATCCAGCAGTTTCTTCAGAGAGCAGATGTCTGTGCTTAGCAGTATTGGTTGTCCTTAACAAATCAATGTCACTACTGCAACACCAACCGCACCTGTAGGATCTTTCTGGCTCAGCCCTAATCCTAATCCAATTATGACTCTAACTGTAACCCTAACCCTACTTTCTGGCCCAGGCTAGGACTAAGCACCCACCTCTGGCCCACATCACAAATGTTCTTTTTGCACAGACAAGGATGTTAAATTTATCATCTGACAATTAAAGGAAAAGGTTGAGAGGCATCAGTTAAAATAAGCTACAATTAAAAGCTAATTGAGAACTCAGAAACTGACTGCTTATCGCTGAGTCTCATTTATGAGGATCAAAAGTGATTATGGCTTCTGCATGGGTAGTCAGTGATGAGGTTCTGTGGTGATGTTACAGAAATCCTACAGGATCATGACTAGCATGAGGAGGTCAAAGACTGTTTGACATCTTTTCTATGGGCTATCAAATGAAACTAGCAGGCACTAAGTTCAGAAGAAACAAGAGATGGGTCTTCATTTAATGGATGACTTGGTCTTCCTGCCATCTGATTATTTCAGAGGAGAGAGGAGGTGTTGCTAAGGGTAAGGCTGAGGCATAAACACGAGTGGTGCCATAAGGCTATGTCACTTGATGCTCAATACTGAGGGGTAACTGGAGACTCAGGTTCGTCTTGAGTACTCCTAAGGGAGAAAAAGTGCTGCAGTGTGGTCCAAGGACTCTTGGTTTTGAACTCAAGAAAAAAGTAAGTTAATTCATTTGAAGTAAAAAAAAAAAAAGTAGGCTCGTTATTTATCATGTCTATTCAGAAATTACTATAATTTATACAACTCCATTCATACATCTTGATGCTGCTGATAGTAATTGGCATGTTGTTTTGAAGTCCATATGTGTGAGCACCATGTGCTGCATTGGGTTGTCACAAAGCTTCATCTGCAATATGGACTATGAAGATGCAAAAATTACAGCTTACATTTCTGCAGAATAAACTTGGCCAGTGGATGTCAGAGTCAAATACTCCCTGACAAGGTTCTTCTAGATATTCCAAATGAAGACGGTTTTATATCAAATTACTCAAATTTTATTTATTAACAAATTTACTTAATGCCAAATTACTTTTTCCCTCTCATTTATTATCTTATTATTTATTTGCAAAGTGATACAGCAATGTACTGCAATCACAAGACAAGCATAATACAGCAATCACAATATATAATTGAATCACAATACAATCTTGGTTCCCATTACTAGTCTCTATATGCTTACTGCCACCACACTGGTGTCCCCAGACGCTGGAAAAGAATACATGGGTTGAAGCCAGCTCAAATCATTGCTCTCTTCAAAATTCGTGTTATTAATTGTCCAATTTTTATACATTACATTGGGCTGAGCCATGCACTCACTCCCTACCCCATACTGAACTTGCTTGTTGAGGAAGTAATTGCTCTTTGATAATTGACTCAGGAAATCTTAATGATTCATTGATGCAGTTATCTTATCTAAAACTGAGGTTGCCCTCAGTCTCCCTGGTGTTGAGATAAGTCTAGCCTTCTTTAGGATACACTATTCCCTGAGCTGATTGTTGGGTTTTGGAGGTTTTGTTTGTTTGTTTTAGGCTTTTACCATTTCTCCTCTGAGCTCTTCGCTGTGTGATTAGTCACAGTGAGCCAGTTGAGTGATGAAAGAAAAGACCTAGAGTTCCTCTTTCAAAAAGCAGTTTACAAGTGTATTTCTTGTTAGTATATATTTAATATTAGAAAAACATATTAGAATCAAGCTTTTCTTTACATGGAACTGTTTCAATAACTGCACAATATGTACAATTCAACTGTTGTATTATGCTAGTTCTTTCAAGTGCATTAGAGCCCTCAGTCTTATTATGCACTAGAGGTCTCTTATTTACTCTTTTTTACAAGACTAACAGTTTATTTGTATTCTGAATACAGTGCCCAGCACTTGCCTGCTACTTTATTATTAAAGGTACATAATGTGCCATACACCAAAAAATTCTAGCACTAATTAGAAGTCCTAGTTATTGCATATTGCTCTTCCCTACACAAGCAGTCTCACAGCTTCACTAGCAGGAACAAATCATTAAAATAATTTATTTTTCTTAAGAAAAAGAAAAGATACAGGACAAAGCAGCTTTTTGTTATTTATTATGCCTTTGGGAAGACAAGTCTAAAATTCTCTTACTTTACTTAACTGCCAACACAGAGCTGAGTATATAAGTCTGGATAGACTCTTTTAGGTAATTGAGTATGTAACTACTCTTTATGGCACATCGATAGCAAAAGAATAATTGAGTCAGTTATACAAAGAAAGCATATATTTTGTCTTATAAATATGACTCTATTTAATTTTTGTCTATGAAAGATCTAGGGAGTTCAAAACAGCAATACAAAGGAGAAATACACACTTGCAACACATTGTCAAGCATTTTGAGGTATATACTTGCTATGACTTTTATGATGTGCTTGACATTTTCCTCCTGCCCAGCAACAGTTTGTTACAGCCTCGAATGCAAGAAAGGCTGTCAGTGGGAGGTTATCAGATGCTAGAAGTGCTACTGTTGGAAGATGTCATCTGCAGATATTCTTACTTTTTCTTTCTTTATCCATGTTTTCCTCCTCTGTTCACCCTGGAGGAAGATAGAAAATAGATTAAAATTGATTGAGCTAATGAGTTTTGGAAGAAGTGCTGAAATGTACATTTTCCATAAAAACACAAATTAAATGCATGCTGGCTACAGTCTATCAGGGGACTCTGAAGACAGAGATGTTCACATGGGGTGTTTTTCCTTGATTATCACAGGAGAAAAATCTTGCATCTCATCTGTGCACCTCTCATTGTGAAGTCTAAGAACTTCTCGCAAACATTAATGAATGAAGCAATGAAGTTTAAATGGCACTTTAGGGTGACTTCATCTTTCTAGAAGGAGCATCTGAGGCTCCCAAAACCCACAGGCTTTTCTCCCATGCAGGGATCTTTTGGCAAGGGTAGGGTTACAATCCAGGTCCCTTGTCACCTGTCACTATTCCTGGTTCAAAGTTAATGTTTTTCATCTTTAAAGCCTGGACTGACTGACTGACTGGGCATCTGTGCTGAAAACCTCTTTAAGAGCCCAGCAGCATCCCATCCTAACTCAAGGGTACAACCTTAATTCTTGGAGGAGGTTCCAACACCCAACCAACCAAAGCCCTGAGCGGCCTTGTGTGATCCCAGAGCTGGCCTTGCTTTGGGTAGGAAGCAGGACCAGAGTCTTCCCAGGTTTCCCTGCCACCCAAAGAATCCATGGTGCAGGCCATCCCTCTGCTGCCAGCAGAGGTCTGGGTGCCATGGGCACAAGGTGTCAGCCTCTGCCTTCCCATCTGCACTGCTGCTCTTCTCTCTGGCTGCCTGATTTGGAGGCAAAGTCAAAAAAAGAAGAGATGAGGTGACTGTTTCGGTAGCTTGTCTCAGTTACACTTATCCTACAATGGATAGGCATAGCCCAAGGCAGGGTGACCTGGGCTGAACTTTCAGCATTGGGCTACTCTTACACTCTGTCCCTATTTATTGATCTATAAAACCTGATAAATTATACTTGCTTACTTTAGGAATGAAGAGTTATTATTAATTGCTATATAATGTTTCTTTAATGTGCTACTTAAAAAGAAGGGCAGAGATGAGCTCAGAATAATGCAAGGTACTAATGTTTTTTCCAACCCACAAATATTTTTGTTTCTGGCTACTTTTACACTTCTACATCAGAGCTGCCTGAAGTTGAGAAAACAAGAGCTACCAGCAGCAGCATCCCCCGAGCCTGGGGCTTGCTCTCTCTGGTGGTGTCACCTGAAATCCTGCCAGGAAGGGGGCCCTGCAGGAAGCCCAGTGCCAAAGGCAATCAGCTGATTACACATGGGCTGGAGGTTTATGCCACTCACATGCCCCACCAGCGCAGTGCCTCCTGCCTTCAGCCCATCCACATACAGGTGCTGAGCCCCTAGAAAAATTATACCCAGCTGACTGCGTGGCAGGAGAGGTGGAAGCTGAGTGGGACTCCTGGACAGTAGCCATGTCCCTGCCAATACCTGGGAGTGATTTTGAATGTTTGCTTAAATCGCACATCCCCAAGTGATGCTGAGTACTCCCCTCTCAGGCTACTGATGACTTTGTGGTAGGGCTGTGTACCCATCTTAGAGCAGAAATGGCATGATGGATGAGGAAGCCCTCCCTACAGCATTTGGAAGCAAAGAAATAAGAAAGCTTCAATGGAAAGATCAATATTGATTAAATATAATATTTATCTATTCTTCCAAATTTCAGATATTACAAATCTCTGTGTGGTACCACTAATGAAAGATGACTGATAAATTAGCTTAGACCATGCCCTGGGATGCTGATGTTGTTTGCTATTTGTAGTACTTTGGACACTAACTTTAGAGATTTGTGGTTTTGACTCACTGAATTTGTGGCTGGATTACTAGTCTCTGCACGTTTTTCCAGTTAAACTAAATGACTATTATTTCCTCCTCCTCACTCCCCCAACCGACTGTTGTTGTTTAATTAACCATAACGTGCTTCTCTTCAGTGGGTGTTTGTTTATAGTTAGATAAATGTCAGTAATATGCTGTAGCTTAAAGTCCTTTAACCAGGAATATTCAGGTTCTTTTAACTACTGCTACATTTGTTAATAAGAAAAACTGCTTTAAAATCTATTTTTCTGATTACTTTTCTTAATGTTTTAACTATAATTTTAAAAGAATCATGCGGTTCAAATTAGAAGAGAAACATTAATCCCAAAGGGAAACCATATGTGATGGGAAAAGAAAATTATGTGAATTTCTTGAAATATTCTATCAAGAGTTTTACTTCACTAGAAATTCACATCACATCTGCATTTCTTGGCATTTTATTTTCTTTTTCTCTCTTCTTAAGCCTTTGAGAAAACATAAGCAAAATGAGTTCATGACCAGCAAAATACAAGGAACACAGATGTAGCATGATCACTTTGATTTCTGATGCCTATGTTCAGTTCCTCCAAGATACAAGTAATATCTTGTACAGCAAAGAATTTTTTTTCCCACAAGGGCCACTGGGGCACTTTTAAAACTGGTCCCTAAATGTGTTGTATTCGTTTCTCCAATATCATTTTGATTTTAATATAGTTTCATATAAGAAATACCTAATTCCACTTTGCACGTATGCAGTGAAATGGATAGTTAATAGATATTTGGAGTATCCTGATATCTGGCCTTTCATGGTCAGAAGGAGTACAATAGGCTATGTTTGCAAATTCCTCCCCTCTCTCAGTTGTACAGATCTAGGACACAAATACTGGGAGTACAGCTCAGACCAGTGCCTAGAATAAAGATTCTCCTGATTAAAGGGGGGAAAAAAAGGCAGAAAAGGAAAAGGAAAAAAAAAAAAAAAGCAAGGTGTAAACCTTGGCAGAGACAGAATGGGATTATAATGGTCTAGGACACTGCACTGTGTTTTCCCCTACAGTAAATGAATAGACTTTCTTTTTCAGGCTGCCCAGAGTGCTGCTGGCAGTCTTGTCTGATCATATATGATAATCCTACCACCTGTGGGCCCCAAAGTCCAGTCCTGGCCTGAAAAACACCTCCAGACACAGTGTATTTGTCAGTGTAAATCCAAAGCTACATCAGTTTATGCACTATAACAGCAGCGCATTTCTGTCCAGTCAGGCAACAGGGTCAGCCCTGGTGTGAGCACTGGTGGAGGGCGGCCGGCTTCCCTCTTGATAGGGACACAATGCCACTGAGACACTGAGCTGTGGAGATCTCTGCCCAAGCCTGGTGACAGGTCTGCCCTCCACAATGAGTGTGCACCTGCCAGCATTGCTGGGACAGGGCTAGAACTGGAAACATCTCAGATCCAGTGCTGCATTGGTGGGGTTGGTAGTTAGGAAAATTCATGGATGAAGCATCTTCAAGTACAGTTTTGAGATGCTTCTTTTTTCTTAACTTCTTAAAAACCTGCATTTTCAATGGTGAGTTTGTTCCTCTTTAGGAATGAAGGCAATTTCTATAAGTCTGCTTATTTCACTGCTGCTTTTTTTCTATATGACTTGGCAGGACTGAAAAGCTGAGGAATATGGGCACCAAAATCAATTTGTCTGAGCAAGACATCACTAATTGTGCTGCAATGTTTATCTAGAGACACCCCCTGTCACAAAAACACACAGAGGACATTTCTACCTTACTGAACAGCCACACTGCAGCAACTCATAGCTGTCACAGTGCTTTATGGTGCTATAGGGCCAGGCTGCCGAGGAGCTGGCTCAGGGACCTCCCTGTGCTGTACTGAATTACGGATTCTAGATCAGCTTCTGTCTTCCCCAATGACTGCTATATTCTGTTAATATTTTGTATTTCACTTAAACATAGAGTTGTTCTACTAATGGTAGACTAAATCTGGAAGATGTATTGCCTGCATTGTCTTACTTGGTACCCTGTGCTGAGATAAGATATCAATGTCTTTTTTGGTAGAAGGTTCCCAGTCTCCATTTTCTCACCAGAAGCCATGCACACTCTCCAGAGGGGAGAAATTCCTTTTCTTAAAACCATAAAATTAAAATGAGTGAAAGCACAGAGAACACTAGGACTAAGCAATCATTGCCATCCTGTGTCACAGGAAGAAGACATGACCTGCCCAGTGTGACTCAGAAAGCATGTGAAAGAGCTTGCTTTTGAATCCAAACCTATCATGTGCTTTTCACAATATCCGTTTTCTTTCCTTTTTTTCCTTTTTGTTTGTTTACACAGTGGCACTGGGTGTGTTTTGAACTTGGAGAGAAAAAGTCTGTTTGTGATTTATCTTGCAACAGTACAGAGCCTGTAAATACCGGCTATTACCTGTACGCACATTTATTTTTACTGATTGTGAAACTTTTAGCATATCTCACATTACAGTTTAGCATATGTCACGTTTATAATAATTGCTGAGAAAGATCAGGGACCTAAAGCTCTGTGAAAGGGAAAGGCATATATATAACTGTTGGCACACAATACCAAAGGATTTCCACTGAGAGATACTATGTTTTCAACTGCTTATTTCTGTTGAAGTAAACTATCTGCCTGAAAGAGCTGGCTTTCCTACACCACAGTTTTTGTTATTCCATGAAGAAGCTCTTTTGAGACTAAGGAATTATTGTCTCTAGTTATTTCAGAATTTTGCATGATGAGTATGCTTACTCACAGGCATCTTCATGGCCAGTGTGCATGAAGCACTCTCATTAAAGAAATCCTTCTCCAGAATCAGGATGTGTTTCTTTTCATAAGCACATACCCAAACCCTACCGAACAACATGGGGCATATTCAGCTGTGCGCAGCTTGAAAATTCCCAGGCACACAGGGCTGGTGATGTGCCCATCACCCTGGATGTACACACATGTTTCAGAAGTGAGAAATCCTCATGTGCATCTCCAGAGGTGTCCTGGGGCTACCCCTGTGCCCACCCTGGAATAACAGGGGTGAGTGGGAGGTGTGTAAGCCAGGTGCTGGCACTAGCAGAGCTCTCCTGCCGCTGCTGCCGCCCCAGAGCTCAGGAGCTGCAGGTGTTGCTGGAAATGTTGTCATCAGCATCACCTCTGGGTGTATTTATTAATGACAATATAGTAGGACAACGCACAGTAATTTCCCCAAGTAACATACGTTGACATGACATTTAATTTGACAGCTTTGTGCGTGACTTTCACAAGCTCTCCTACACGCCTGTCTCCACTGTGGTTTTTGATGCATTTTCTCCCTCTAAAACATAGCTTTTTAAGATTTGTTGTCAAACACTGAAACTTAGCAAGCATGTTAGAATTCATTCGTCCCCAGGATCTTAGAATGATTTCTCCCAAGGCCACATCCTGAGTTCCCTACTGATTTTGTCATTTTTAGGAAGATTTTTCTTTTGCTAGCTACAAGTAGAGCAGGGGCTGATGAATCTTTAGACTGTGTTATATACCATATGTGCAATTTTCTCTCAAAAAGAACTATCCACATTTTATGAGATGACATGCTATTCTTATCCAGGCTATTGTCCACAGACATAAAGCTACAAGAGAGATGCGGAAGCAGAGGGATGCTGAAAACATGGAGGAAAATCAGTTCAAGGAAAATCAGTTCAAGGAAAATAATTAGCTTTCTGTAGTCCTGAGATCTCTGTAAAAGTATCAAATGAAATGTTAAAATTTCATCTAGGATCCTCCTGTTTTTAAAAGTAGAGTTGGCTAGTTAGAGTTTGCTCAGGCATGGATCCATGTAGTGCAAACCTGGGCTGTGTCACCCACTGGGAACAGCGCAAATGCCACTCCTTTTCCTGTCAGAGTTGATGGGTGAGCAGTGCTGAAGGAGAGCTTTTCTGGTAAAAGCTATGCTTTACAAACTAAGCTAAAGCAGCAGGCTGCTGACTCTTTCTCTCCAACACCTCTCGGCTGTTCTGTAGCCTCCAGTTGGCAGAGCTTGTGCTCAAGCCAGAGCCAGAAACATTGAATTTTGCCACTGGAAAAATGTTGTCTTCACTGGATGGCAAGACCCAGGTCTTTTTGCAGGGGGGTTGAGGCTTGGCAAAAATATTTTACATCAATTTTGCCATGTAAAATTTTACATTGCCTTTGCCTTTTCATGTACAATAACAAAAATATTTTGTGCCCCTTTACAAAGGTCAGCGCAGTTTCCTTTCTTAAATCACCTTAAAAACAAAGCCAAAATAATTCAGAATGTGTCTAAATGTCTTTGTTTTTTGAAATTCCCTTCCTTATCTTTACCAGAGTTACAGAAAATAATTATTTGAACTCAAAGTGCATTTTTGATAATCACATTCCACACAGAAAAGAAGAAAATTATCCACCAGAGGGAATCAGCTCGTAGGGTAAGGAGTGTCACATGAATAATGTTGACAGATAGATAGGTTTTCAGACAGACACTATCTTCTAATATTTGAATCAGAGCTTCAGTCATCAAATAATGTGATCTAATCTGTCTTTTCCCAGTATCTTTGCACCCTAACAGCAGACATCCCCAAATGGTGAAATGTTCTCTGAAGTGCAGCTCAATTTTAACATAAAGGACTCCCTGCTAATATTTTAGGAGGAGAGTAGAAGAGTTATTGTTGTTCTGGCTATCACAAGCTAAGAACATTACCCAGGTAGGGCTTGGGAACAGAGATAAAGTCTTTTATTAGACAAAGTGTTACAGCTGTGAAAAGTAAAGATGTTTTCTGACATACACACTGTCCTTATCTGAAATGAAACCAGTTTCAAAGTGAAATACAAACAGGGAACAATTGCTCTGAGTTTAACTAACTCGCTCTGTTGATGGTTAGTTTGTTTGAAAGAGAAGGTAAGAAATAAGGAGTAAAGGAGGATTTTACTACTAGGTAAGATAGCTAAGGAAAGAGGAAGAGGAGTAGGAGGAAGGAGTTATCACTTGTAGAGCTCAGAGGGGCACAGGATTGACTGTGCTGAGCTATAATATTCTCTGAAATCACAGGGTTAGAGCTGCCTCTTTCGTCTTACAGGAAACTACCAAGTTTCATAGTTACTTGGTTATTTCTTCTACTTTCTTCTTTCTCTCATCTTTAAAAGGCATCTCTATCATGCCTTTTAAATACAGCAAGCTGAACAATGTCTACACTTTCTCCTCAGTTTTCTGAAAAGTTCTCTTCCTCTTCCACCTCTTTCCTATCTGCATCTCTGACAAAATTCTCTGTCTTCTGAAAAGGTGTTAGCAAAAGGAAGAAGAAAGGAAGGACATTTTTAAAATTATTTGAAAATTATTTTTTTAACAGCTGGAAAAATGTGTAATTGAAGAAGTTGGTTTTAATAGTTAAGCGAATGCTGCTACAATATTAAGAATAGGGTGTGAAAGAGAAGTATACTATGTATGTGCATGAGGTACGTGCATCTCATGGTTGACTCTTTGCCGTGTTCCAGCATAGATCACATACTGTTGGGGGTAGTACCTTAACTCACCTTTCTTCTGGGGGCTGTTCTTTTATTAGTAGGTGAAATAGTTATATCACATAAAGCACACATGAAAGTTCTCCCTCAAATTAGCTAGTCTGTTCAAACGTCAGTAGTGTCCCATAGACCCTTGCAAATGCAGAGCTGACACTGGCAAGTGGGACCCTCAGGCCACCCCTGCTCCCCTTCCACAGAGCAAAGCCCCATGTTGGTGTGGCTGCAACACCAGGGAGGGGCATGTCTTCATGCCATGTGCACACGTGCACACATGTATGCACACCCAAATGCATGCGTGCACACATTCTGCCATGGTGCATCTTCTTTCTTGGCACAGGATGTAGGTTCATGCATCAAGCACATCACTTTGCAATCATACTTGGTCTGGTTTTGGGTATATAGTCTGTCTCATTTAGTGGGTACTTTATAATTTTAAGTAAGGAGGTCTGCTAAGTGGCATGATACTCTTTAGAAGGGATTGTTGTACTTCATCGTTCTTGTAGAAAAAAATACTTCTTAGGGTCAATAAGAGTGACAATATACATTGTTTTTTCAGACTGGTGCTGCTCATCTGATTGTTTAAAGAAATATCAATCTAAACTAGAAGACTTCATCGATGCAGCATAACCATGCTTGTCTGCATGATTAAAAGCCCACACAAGACAGACTTCAGCATGTATGTATTATCTTTGGGCATGTTACTTATACTTTTGTCCTTATTATTTAAGGATTGAAATGAAGAGAGGACAAATGAGTTAGGAAATTCCTACGAGACTTCTATTCTTGACTTTGGCTCTTGGATCTGCCACAGATGTCTTATGTGACCTTGATCAAATTGCTTAACACCTCTGAAATGGGTTACTGTGTGTAAATTAGTGATAATAGATTTCTTTCTGCTTTCACTTGCAGTTCCTATTTTAAGTGGATGAGAAGTGTCATCCACTTACTTTGGTTCTATATTTTACTCATGAGCAGTGCTTAGCATGATGTGACCTGACTGCAGCTGAAGCCTTTGGTCATCTCATTAAGAATGGGGATTGGGCGTTTCAGTTCAAATTATGTAGATGATGAGTGATTGAAAACATGATAGGAGTGATGACAACATTTATTAATTTTTTTTTTATGCATACCTATCTTAGTAAAAACTTGTAAATTCCTCAGCTGGAACAGTATGCAGGTTTCAAGTGGCAGATTTCTAAGAGGCTGTTATCAATCATGGTCTTTCTGATCTAGCCAAAATAAGATAGAGAATCTCAAGAGGAATCTCACTTCCTTGAAATTCATAGACAAGTTTTTCAGACTCTGAGAGTTCATGGGGAACTGTATGCCTATCAATAATTATTACCTCTAAGACTTTTTCATAACTAGCAGAACTCTACAGTGCCCTATTGGCTGTTTTAAGGTCTTTCTTGGGTCATTTGTTGCGTTGTGAGATCAAGTTTTGTCTCACCTTTTTTACTAGTGGAAAAAACTTGTTTGAAATCTCCACTTTCGTTTCTGCACAGCAGTGTTGTGAACTTGTTTGATTCCTCAGTTGCTCAATAGTGAGGTACTCAAAGATCAATTTGGTATGTGGAGCTAGATATGGAAAGGGCAGGAGCTGAGTAAAGGTGAAGAATTTTTGGCTTGTTACACTTCAAAAACATACTGCACGCATCTGGCCTTGTAGCTGTTAATATATTTTGCAATCAAAACTAAGGTTGAAATGCCGTCTTTGGGAAAGTGGAGACAGATGCCTCCATATATTGACTTTCAGAAGCAGATTGAGGCTCATGTTATCTCTTTTCCTATGGACCTTGCTTAGTTTACAGGATTAGATTTCTGATCCAGGCAACTTATTTCCTTTCCTACATCTGCTATTTATCTTATGAACTGCAACAAAATAGGATTTTTTTTTTATAGGAATGGTTGGACTCGATGATCTGGTGGGTCTCTTCCAACCTGGTTATTCTATGATTCTATGATTCTATGATTCTACGATTCTACGATTCTATGAAAAAAGCCACAAATTCTTTATTGTTTTTATATCCCATGGAAAACCCTTAAGAAACCACTGTCATTCCTACTTCTGCCCTAGAAGAGGACTACTCTAAGATGTTTAGAATTCCCTTTGATTGGAGGAACTAAAGATCAACAGCTGTTAGGAACACATGGATATCTGCAACTCTGCTTTGGTGCAGGGAAACTAAATGACCTCTCAAGACTCCTTCCAGCTAAATTCTCCGGCCTCCCTGTTTAGCACTGCAATATGTCTAGAAAGAACAGAAGAGATCCTGCATATATATATATCACATTATTGTGCTTTTTTTAAATAACACTGGAAAGGTCAGATTTGAAGGGAAAATCCCTATGCAATCTTTAACTGCTGTGTTGCTGCTGATACATTAATCTTCTATATATATTTATAGATCACAACAAAGCAAAAAGCAGCAAAATAAAAGCAGGTGTATGGTAGCTGTATGAGGAAATTTGGCCAGATGTTTGACAAAGAGCAGAAATTTGAGGTCTTTCACAGCAGAGAGAGAAACAGTCTTACTCTGCAGAATTCCTTCCTAGATAGGAAACATGGATTTATTTACTTGGAATCACCTGAAAGTACATGGAACTATTGAAGTAAGGATAACAGGCTTGGGTCAGTAAGCTTAAAGTCAAGCATGCAGAAGAACAGATGCATTTAGATTCTTGTATGCATGTAAAGCAAAAGCTTCTCTCCTTTCCACTGGTCCTATATGTTATAATGTTTCTTCAGACGGTATAGCTGTGAGTCAGACCTGCAGGCACTTAAGAACAGATTGTCCCCATCTGCTTTGTAATTTCAGGGGCCAAACCCAACTTCAGAAACCCTCATGTTTCTTTTTTCTGGTTTCAAATGAAAAATATTATTTCACATTAACTATCATGGTAAGTTGCTACCTACAGAGACAATGACTTCTTAAATAAATATAATAGTCCAGTCATTTGTTTTTTAAAAAACCTGCTCTGGCCAAATTGAATAAACATTGATCATATATTAGTATTAAGAATGACATGTCTTGCTGCTGCTTTGGCTCTGGATCAGCATAATCATTCACTAGCATTTTGAAATAGCATGGCAGGATGGATGATGCTCCAATCTGTACCTGAAAAATCCACCAAAATCTTCCTACTGAGAACCTCAGAGGAGAGGAAGTAGAGGCAGAAAGGATGCATAGCTAGCAGACAAGGTTTACGCAGTAAGTTCAACATATTTTACCCACACTACTTTATATACATTTTGTATAAACCAAAGGTCACATTTTAAGTCTCTGTTAAATCATCAAATAGTTCTTTTCAAGTTGTCAGCAATTCGTTGCACAAACAGCCTGTCAAATATTTAATCAATTGTAAATGGCATGCAGATTTCAGGTAGAAATTGGGGAAATTTTTAACTACAGGTAAATGTAGATAATATCAGCCCTGGCTGATTTAAGCTGAGCAAAGCCCTGATATGAATTATTTCAGAAGTGTGGATTATTCTGAAAAGTCACATTTGATCTTATTAGGATAACTGTACTCTTTGTAGATCTACCCAATAGTCCCTTGGCTGGGTAAAATGAGCATCTTTGCAGATATGTGTCAGTGGCTTAGGGAACATAAGGTTTGGATCAAACCTTGAAAATAAAAATAGTTGTGTAGTTACTATAACCCTGTTTTTTCCCCGCATTTTTGTAGGATGGGGAATGACATGCAAGGAGTTGTGTGGCTTTTCTGATTTTGTCAAAATATAGCCCTTGAGCTCTTAGCAAAACCAGCTCTCCTCTTATTTGCACTAAGATTAGATTTAAAAGTTGCTTCCCTTTCCTTCTTCCCTTTCTCTTGCCAGTCTGCCAGCTACCTTCTTCTATATTTTCCATCACTTTGGTTTTGTCTAAGCTGCTTCCTTTTCACTCAGTCAGCTTTCTTCACAGCCCATTCCCTCCACATGCAGGTGCAGGATTTTCTCTTCTCACACAGCACCTTCCTTCCCTTATTTTCTCCCCTATTACTTCTCCTGTTGAAGTGCGTCTTGCTTACAATCCTTCTAAATGTCTTTGCCTTTTCCTACATATCCTCCTTCAGGACTACAACTTCTGTGTTGGCATTTTCCCTCTTTCCCTGCATCTTTTTATGTGGACTAGGTCACCACTCCAGGGTTCTTCCACCAACATGGCACTCTCACCTGGCTCTGGGCTCAGCCCGACTGCTGAATGCTTCATGGGGCATTTTAGAGCTTATTCCCTGAGTCACATCATCCTGCAGGTGCTGTCCAGGGAGGGCAAAGCAGCAAAGTCATCCCAGGAATCAAAGAGGGAGACACTGCTGGGGAGACACAAAAAGGGAAATCCAGCCACCAGCCGCCACAGGGAAGTGGGACAAAGGTTGAGTGAGTAGCCTACTGTTAAGCCATCTTTATCCAAGGACCTCATCACAGTTATTTTCCCATTACTGGATTTTTCTGAGGGAGAAAATAGACTTTGGAGTAGGCTTAGAGCTCACTTGTAATTGGGACCACATTACTTTCCGGTGTGACGACCTTGCAGCGTGGCAGCCCCTTGACACGCTCATTCCCTCTTGTCTGACATTTTCTACTCAGCCATGCTGACTCTTGTCATGTCTTCTTTCCCTTTGCAGCTCTGCCCAGCACTTTATGTCTCCACTTCTCAATGGCAACCCTATTTCTGATCACGTCAAGGAAAACTCCCATGGTGCTCCGGTGGTTGTTGCAGTAGTAGTATCTTTTCAGTTCATTTTTCCTGCCACATTTGTGCTCCATCACTGCACTCTGAACCTCTGCTGTGCTTAGACTTGCCGCTTCTTACCTCTAATTTGTGGTCATTACTTAATCATCAGTAGGAGCCACTTCTGTTTCATCCCACTAAGTCACGTAAGTAGTTGGGATCAAAGCATGTCCTGATTCATAGTATACGTGCTTTCTAGCACTTGAGATACTGGCTATCTCTTCCTGTCGACTATGGGAATTTACAGCATGCTACAAGCGTTGCACTGCTGCATATAAATAAATAAATAGAGTATGTTCTGGCACAGGTCTGGCTGGTTACATTATGTACTCCTTCCCTGGTTTGCTCTGCCCTTGTATCAAGCCCTGTTCTTCTCTACAGAGCCCTAGGGAAGGACACGCGGTGGGGCCAAGGCTGGTGATCTTGAGCTGAGCCCTCACCTCAGGCTCTCTGGATGCTGCAGGCATGGTGCCCAGCTGACAATATTCAGGTACTTTTTTTTTAGGTACACATCTTAGAGGCGGGATCACTTCACTTCTATGACAGCATTTTCGCATGGCAGACAAATGCAAAAGTAGAAGTCCAGGATAACCTGGATAGAAATCGGTACTGGGCAAATGTTTGTCCTGCAAAAATAGGGTCAAATGTAGAAACAAACAAATTAAGCTGGTGCACCTTCATAATGCAGCACAGTCTAGATGTATTAGATAAGCAAATACCTCCAGTTTTGGTGCTAGTATGTTCTCTAGTGACATGGGCATCCTTGTTGTGTGTCCCTGTTGAACACCGTAAGCTTGTCTTAGTGGGCACGTGCTTCCACAGGAAAGCCCACAAGCAAAAGCCCCTCCAACCTCACTGCCTTCTACTCTGTGGAAAGGAGTAACCTAAACTCTGGCTATGAATATTTGCTTTCACTATGACATATGCTGCAGAAACAGACCACTGTGGGCATGGTTTTCCAGCTTTTATTTATTTTTTTTAAATAATGCATGTGAGGTAGAGATATTGGTGATATACTATCTGCAGAGACAAAACTGAAAGCAGTATAAATAATTAATATATTCCTCCTGTTGAATGTTTGTTACTTAACATTAGGTCTCATTAAAATCCATAAAAAGAATAAAGAACAAAAGAACATACATTTACTGAATTTAGCCCTTAGATAATTGTCAAATAGATCATGCTAGTTAGGAATTAATTGAAATTAATTTCATTTTGAAAATGACAGCTGTTGCTAAATACTACTGTCAAGGATTGTCTTCCAGCTCACTTTTCTTCATAGACAAGCAAGTCTCAACCCTTAAAATACCAGTGCGCTAGCTGTGGAGTGTACAGCCAAGCTTTATAGAGGTGAATTTTGCATGTTAAGAACAGAAATTGGAAAAGATAATTTAGCTGTCAATAGTCGGACAAGTTTACTGTCTTTAATTAAATGGTCAGATAAAGCTTTACATTTGACTTTGTAACACTGTGCTATCTCAGTGCCTTCTAAACAGATTGCAGTTATTGCACTCCAGATATACACTGATATGAGCAGACAACTTAGATGTCTAGTGGATAGCAAAGATCAGCGTGCAGGGTTCAGTCTATAACTGAGGAAACAATTTTGCATGAAGATAAGTAATAGTTTGGGAAAAGTAGGGACAGTGACAGCATGTGGGAAAAGCTTTCCTCAAGCCTCAGAGCATCCCCTAGAGACACTCAGGCTGATTCCATAATCGCAGAAAGATCATTCAATCTATCACGAACCTGGGATTTTATTTTTTGAAGATAAGTAATTTTCTATTTATTTTGAAAAGGAAGCTGAGGAAAAAGAAAACAAGCATTTTTGTGAAGAAAACTCATTTATGGGGACTTAATATGGTGACATCTTTTTGACTTGTCAAACACATGTGAAACTTGATCCTTGTGTTTTATTTCCTCTCAAAAGAAGTAGAACCACTTAATTCTGTTGTTGTTCTGGTGGAGACACAGATTCATGGGTGTGCACATTGTTTGTTAAAAATAAACAGCAGCCTACCCAACACCTCCGTGTGTGAAATCCTTTGGAAGGATTTGCAGGATGCAGATGTTATCCTCATTCCTCTGCCCCGGTTCACGGGGGACTGATACCCAGCCTTCGCTTTCTGAGAGGGCCATTAATCTGACAAGCAATCTGATTAAATGAAAAAGGGTAAATCCCTGTTGGATAACAAAATGCTAGATTAGCAGTTAGGAAACCTTGTGATTAGAGAGATTAACCGCTAAAGACATCATTCTTTCAGATGTAAAGCCTCAATTTTCATTTAGAGCTGGTAGTCCATGAAAAACTACTGCACTAGCAATTAGGAAACTGTAAACGTGCTGACCTGCAGAAGGGTGATTGAAGTTTAAGATAACTTTGGTAGGAGTATTTCTTGCTGTTTGCTTGTTAGGCAACCCATTTTTCTTTTTCTGGAGATTTAAGGCCTTTTCAAAACATACTGTTTTCTTTGAAGAAAAGGGGATTTGGTGCTGGCTACCACTAGGAGCAAAAATTCCCATCTTTGGCTTTATCATTTCACTAGGTATAAGACAACAGCTTTTAAGGAAGGATGTGGCCATCACAATCAAAAAGTTCCCTACAATTTTCTGAGATGCCTTCTGGAAATTCACCACTGAACATGAAAGTTTACACTATTCTCCTCTAGTGGCACTTTCAAAAGACATAATTTAAAAACTAATTGTTGGAATATAACACACACATCAATAGACACCCTTAAATTAATTGGCTAGTTTAATTCAGTATAGACATGATATTTAGTTTTTGCTTCGAGACGACAAGCAGAAGCTTTAGAAAACATACTGCAAATATTTTTGCAAACATTTCTGCACCTCTTTTGAAGTGCCAGATGAGAGTTCAGCACTTTACTGCTCTAAACACAAGTGCATAAAACCTGAAAATGTGATAACTACTAAATGAAGAGGAAATACTTGTAGAAACCTAGACTGAAAGATTTTGGGGATTCACATGTTTCCTTTTTTCTACAGAGTAAAGATTATTCAAAAAAAAATTAAAACAGGGAATGCAGAACAAGGGAAAAAAAAACCTTCATAGAGGATACATTAGGAATACATTTAACAGTCAGCATTAGATGTGATTTCTCTCTATGTTTCTCTCTCTATGTTTCTCACTTTCCAGAGGCATGATACAGGAGTAATTAGATAGAAGTTAAATCACATTCAGAGGTGTCATTTTGGGGTAACCCCTGCAGCAACAGTGATTTAGGCAACTGCTTTTGAATATTCTGTTAGGACCTAACTGTAACTTTGGGCTTCTAAATTCTTTAAACAACACAGTCATACTTGATTTAAAAGAGACTTTTGCTAAACAGACTTCCATATCTCAGTCCCACTGAAACCAAGACAGCTTTTTTCTCTGTACAGTCCGGATGAGTTAAGGGTTCACGTGGTGTGACTAAAGCACTCTGGACATCACTCAGAGCAGCTTCCCTACTCAATATCTTCAGCTGCATGGTGCTATGTGCATGAGTAAAAGCCTGTGGGGAGAAGGTTCAACTCCATCTGTGGATAATTCATTAAAAATTTTCCACTGTCACTGCCCGGGAACCAAGGAATTCATGACCAACTTGCCAGAGCAAAGCTTTATAAGTCTTTATCATCTCCATTGCCATTCTGCAAAAAGCAGAAACAAGTCCCCCTGTACATGGCTTTTCTCTCTCTACTTATGCTAGTTTGCTATACCCCTTCACGTGGTTAAAACAAGATCCACAGTGCTCTCATTTGGTCCTACCTCACTGTTGTTTTTGAGATCGGACTGTTTCCTTAGCATTGCTTTCAGGAAGAGATGGCAGGCAGCTGTAGGATGGATATTTGTTCTTTAGGTATCTGTAGAAATCACTTGAAAATATCTTAACACTTTTGCAGCAGGACTGGGGTTTTTTTCAGAAAATGTAGAAGGCTTTCATTGCAGGAATGTGCTTTGCAGCAGGAAATTATCATAGAATCACAGAATCATAGAATAACCAGGTTGGAAGAGACCCACCGGATCATCGAGTCCAACCATTCCCACCAATCTCTAAACCATGCCCCTTAGCACCTCGTCCACCCGTGCCTTAAACACCTCCAGGGAAGGTGAATCAACCACCTCCCTGGGCAGTCTCTGCCAGTGCCCAATGACCCTTTCTGTGAAAAATTTTTCCTAATGTCCAGCCTAAATCTCCCCTGCCGGAGCTTGAGGCCATTCCCTCTTGGCCTGGCCCCTGTCACTTGGGAGAAGAGGCCAGCACCCTCCTCTCTACAACCTCCTTTCTAGTAGTTATAGAGAGCAATGAGGTCACCCCTCAGCCTCCTCTTCTCCAGGCTAAACAACCCCAGCTCTCTCAGCCGCTCCTCATAAGGCCTGTTCTCCAGCCCCTTCACCAGCTTTGTTGCTCTTCCCTGGACTCGCTCCAGAGCCTCAACATCCTTCGTATGGTGAGGGGCCCAGAACTGAACACCGTATTCAAGGAGCGGTCTCACCAGTGCCGAGTACAGAGGGAGAATAACCTCCCTGGACCTGCTGGTCACGCCGTTTCTGATACAAGCCAAGATGCCATTGGCCTTCTTGGCCACCTGGGCACACTGCTGGCTCATATTCAGTCGGTTGTCAACCAACACCCCCAGGTCCCTCTCCTCCAGACAGCTTTCTAGACAGACTTCTCCTAGTCTGTAGCACTGCATAGAGTTGTTGTGCCCCAAGTGCAGGACCTGGCATTTGGCCTTGTTAAGCCTCACGCCATTGGACTCTGCCCAGCAGTCCAGCCTGTTCAGATCCCTTTGCAGAGCCTCCCTGCCCTCCAGCAGATCAACACTTCCACCCAGCTTAGTGTCATCTGCAAACTTGCTAAGGGTGCACTCAATGCCTTCATGCAGGTCATTGATAAAGACATTGAACAGGGCTGGACCCAGCACTGAGCCCTGGGGAACCCCACTTGTCACTGGCCTCCAGCTGGATTTCACACCATTTCCCACCACTCTCTGGGCCCGGCCATCCAACCAGTTTTCCACCCAGGAGAGTGTGCGCCTGTCCAGGCCAGAGGCTGACAGTTTCTCAAGCAGAATGCTGTGAGAAACTGTGTCAAAGGCTTTGCTGAAGTCCAGGAAGACCACATCCACAGCCTTTCCCTCATCCAGCAGCCGAGTCACTTTGTCATAGAAGGCGATCAGGTTAGTTTGGCAAGACCTGCCTTTTGTGAACCCATGTTGACTGGGCCTGATCACCCGGTTCTCTTGCATGTGCTTCATGATAGCACTCAAGATCACCTGCTCCATGACTTTCCCTGGCACTGAGGTCAGACTGACAGGCCTGTAGTTTCCTGGGTCCTCCCTGCGACACTTCTTGTAGATGGGCACAACATCAGCCAGCCTCCAGTCCTTTGGAACTTCCCCAGTCTTCCAGGACTGTTGGAAGATGATGGAAAGGGGTTTGGCCAGCACATCTGCCAGCTCCTTCAATACCCTTGGATGAATCCCATCCGGCCCCACAGACTTGTGGGTGTCTAATTGGGCTAGCAAGGCTCTGACCACGTCCTCTTGGATCATGGGAGCCTCATTTTGCTCCTCTAGCTCCTGGGTTTATACACAGACAGAACAACTTTCTTTACAATTAAAGACTGAGGCAAAGAAGGCATTAAGTACCTCAGCTTTTTCCTCATCCCCTGTCACTGTTGTTCCTTCTGCATCCAATAGGGACTGTACGGTCTCCCTAGTCCTCCTTTTATTATTTATATATTTATAGAAAGATTTTTTGCTATCTTTCACAGACTTTGCCAATCTGATTTCTAGTTGAGCCTTAGCCCTTCTGACTTTTTCTCTACACAATCTCACTTCCCTCCTGTAGTCCTCCCAAGAGGCCTGTCCCCTCTTCCAGAGCCCATAAACATTTCTCTTCTTCTTGATATCACTCAAGATCTCTCTGTTAAACCAAGCTGGTTTTCTCCCCTGCCGGCTTTTTTTCTGGAGCATGGGGATGGCTTTCTCCTGAGCTGCTAGGATTTCCTTTTTGAAGAGCTCCCAGCCCTCATGGGCTCCCTTGCCCTTAAGTACTGTCTCCCAACCAGCCTTCTGAAGAGTTCGAAGTCTGCCCTCTGGAAATTTAATGCTACTGTCCTACTAACCACCCTCTTCACTTCACCTAGAACAGAAAACCCTATCATCTCATGATCGCTTTGTCCTAGGCGTCCTCCTACTGCCACATCTCCCACAAGGCCTTCTCTGTTCACAAACAGCAGGTCCAGGAGGGCACCTTCACTTGTTGGTTCATTCACCAGCTGTGCAAGGAAGTTGTCTTCCACACACTCCAGGAACCTCCTAGACTGCTTCCTTTCTGCTCTATTGTACTTCCAGCAGATATCAGGAAGATTGAAGTCTCCCACAAGAATGAGAGGCATTGATTTAGAGATTAACCCCAGCTGTTTATAGAAGATCACATCAGTTGCTTCTCCTTGGCTGGGTGGTCTGTAACAGACTCCCATCACAAAATCTACCTTCTTATGGGCTCCTCTGATTTTAACCCACAGGCACTCAACCTCCTCATCACCACAATCCACCTCAAGTCCTCCCTTACAAAGAGGGCTACCCCGCCTCCTCTCCTACCCTTACTGTCCTGCCTGAAGGGTTTGTACCCCACCATAGCTGCACTCCAGTTACATGAGTCATCCCACCACGTTTCTGTGATGGCAACGACATCATAGGCCCCTTGCCCTACGACAGCTTCCAGCTCTTCCTTCTTATTCCCCATGCTGCATGCATTGGTGTAAATGCACTTCAGCTGAGCTGCCGAGCCTTCAGCCCTCCTAGAGGGAACAGGGTTCATTCCCAATTGCCTGGTAACTGGAGTAGCTAGCACCAGAGTGCCCATATCTCCCTTAGCACCCCCAGGTGTGTTCTCCCCCACTTTTTGTGTGGTGATGTACTGGTGGTCCTCACCAGCACACCCTCTCCGAATCACCAGTGCCCCACATCCAGGCTCGTTCCTGTCTAGCCTGGTCTCAACCCCCTCCCCCTTCACATCTAGTTTAAAGCTCGATTTATGAGCTTAGCTAGGTTTTTAGCAAGGGCTTTAACCCCCCTAGGAGACACACGTGTCCCATCCTTAGCAACAAAGCCTGGGGGTGCGTAAGCCACCCCATGATCAAAGAAGCCAAAGCCCCTTTCCTCACACCAGGCTCGGAGCCAGGCATTAATCAAATTCTTCTTCCTGACTTCCAGTTCCTCTCTATTTAGCCTTGGGATGGAGCAGAATACTATTTGTGCCCCAGAGCCCTCCATCGTTTTCCCAATGGCCCTGAAGTCTTTCTTGATGGTTTTGGTCTTTCTGTTTACTAGATCATCATTACCAGTTTGGACTACTATCAGAGGATAGTAGTCTGTCTCGTGGACCAGGGAAGGAAGTTTTCTAGATACTTCCTTCACTGATGCCCCCAGTAAGCAGCAGACCTCTCTGTGGAGCGGGTCTGGTCTGCAAATGGGTCCCTCTGTTCCTTTTAGGAGGGAGTCCCCTACAACAATCACCCTCCTCTTCTTCTTAATGGAGGATGTTTTTATCTTTTTCTGAGGATGGTGCGGCCTAGGGAAGGATTCTAGGCTGTGGGAGCCATCATCCTCATCCTCAGGGCTGGATTCCACCTGCAGCACCTGGTACTTGTTCACCAGGGGGATCTGGGGCTTTGCTGTCTGGGTGAGGGGAGCAGGTTTCCTTCCTCTGGCAGGAACTTGCTGCCATTCCCCATCTCTTGTTCCCCCAACCTTGCAGTTTGCAGGTGGATGGTGTTTGGACACACCAGCTCCAGCAGGCTGCTGAGTTAGCAAGAGGGCACTACTCCACTGGTCTATCTCCCTCTCACACTCCCTGATGGTCCTCAGCCTCTTTACCTCCTCCCTTAACTCCTCCACCATACGACGGAGTTCCCCCACTCGAGTGCAGCTTTCACAAGTGGAGCCAGGACCAGAGGCACGAGCTGGTGTGGGAGGGGGGCACTGCCTGCAGCCCAGGGTCTGGGTGGCTGCTGCACCCACTGTGGCTCTGGCTGAGTGGCAGCATCTGTCCTGCCTGCTGCAGCACACGGAGCAGCTTTAATCTTCTGCCGGGTGGCCACCATGGTCCTCGGTGTCTTCTGTCTAGTCTCTAGGTGCTCTCCGCACCCTGCCTTCTCAAACTGTCCCACTCCAGGTCGCGGTGCTCCCAGGGGACTGTTTAAATCTCCCGCGGCGGCCGCCGGGACCGCTCCCTCCCGTCAGGCCCCGCGGGACCAGCGTGTGGGGCTGTCAGGACCCCCGCCCCCGCCTGGGTTTTTCTGGGATTTTCCCGGCTCGGGGAAGCTCCCACCGCCTCAAAAAGTCCACCCCACCACAGAACTCACCGTCCTGCTGCCGCCGAAGAAGCAGTGTTAATTAAGCACTAAAATGAAGCACTAAAACCACAAAGAAATCCAGACGCGGCAGCTTTTTATGTTATTGCTTTGTAGAAAACGCAGTGCTGGAGAAGGAAAAAACCAAAATTAAAGCCTCTTACACTCTCTTTTTTACTATATATTTAATAACTAGCAGACTCTAGTGTCAGGGCCTAGTGTTGTGGCCAGAACACAAGGGAGCTAAAATGGGTCAACTGATGAGTAATTGGGTTATTTGAACTAATTACTGCTTGGAATGAGTCACCAGGCTGGAGCTCATCTGGAAGTTGAAGACAGTGCAGACCCAGTAACCTTGTTAATGTTCCTTATGCTGCTCCTCTGCAAAGCTCAGTAGCATCCCAGCTTTTAGCACTTTATCCATTCCTGAAATTGTCCTTGCAGTTTTCAAGGTGAAGAATCCTCCCTGCTCTAAGTTTTCTGGGACTATTAATAACAAAATCCCCATTTCTGTAACAGATGTAGAAGTGCACTTGCTGGTGGAGGTGATGCAGGTGCGGGACTGTCACAACAACCTCCCAGTCCCCATTTGGCTGCCCATGTGGGCAGCTTCTGGCTCTGTTTTGCTCCAAAATATATGTAACTGCCACAATCGGATTGACGCTTGTCCCTCTCTTTTCAGTTTTGCCCCTCATCCATTAGTTAAGGTTGGGGCCCAAGGATATATGAGCCTGCATGGAGAGGTGCACAGCTGCTCTGGTCTGGCAGAGAGGTGAAGCAGGGAGTGAGACCTCCCAGGTGATTTACTCCCAGCAGTGCTTCACTCATACACACCATCTCAGACCTTCCCTAGAGTCCCTAGGAGCATATCTGGAACAGCCAGCACTTGGACCTTTCCAAAGGGTGACACCTACTTCTAGATGGTCTGCGCAGTAGGACATCCAAGGGGACACAACATGCACCTCTCACAATGCAAAGAGTTGTAAGACTTGGCTTTTTGTGGTGGTGGTAGAAGACACACTGTGCACTGAGTCAGGATGGTTGTAGACTGCAGGAGTCCTGTGGGCAAGACCAGCTCTGTCCTCACTCCTAGGAAGGAAAGAGTTAGAGAATTGCCTTTGGAAGGAAAAGTGGATTGTAGACCTATGGCTTTCCCCATATCCCAACAGCACAGCAATCCAGGGAAAGGAGTAGGGGAGCTTGGCATCTTCCAAACAGCAGCTTCTCTGAAGCCATTGGGGAGCCAAGAAGTTTATGGGCTGCTGCACACTTTTATGCATTTCAGAGCAGAGAAGTGCAGTGTTAATCTGGTTCAGGTGTTTCTGTAATTGTGATTCATTAGGATAACCACAGAGCTGGGTAGCTAGCACCTGTGTGCTCTTCCTGGGCTTGTGTCAGTGCTCTCAGCTGGGAGAGGAAACATATGGCTGTACTGGCTAGTTCAAGATTTTTTCCTCCTTTTTTCAGTGTCTTTACGATGTATTTCTTGGCCTCTGCAGCACTGAAGGTGCTGTTGCAAGCAGCTCCTAAGTAACTTCAGGGCATGATCAGTGTGATGAGTTTTATCTGTCCTGCCTGAGCTGGATTGCCCACATGGTCTTTACGGTGCACGGCTGCTTCAGAGACCCACACAGCAGCGGGCTGTTCTGACAGAGCTTCTCTTACCCAGGGAACCATTTCTCCTCCACTGAGAGGCAAGGGAAGGACTAACGATTCATAAAGGCTTGTGGTGATAGAACGAGGGGGAATAGGTATAAACTGGAGAGGGGCAGATTTAGACTAGACATGAGGAAGAATTTCTTCACCGTGGGGGTGGTGAGGCACTGGCATAGGTTGCCCAGGGAAGCTGTGGCTGCCCCATCCCTGGAGGTGTTCAAGGCCAGGTTGGATGGGGCCTTGGGCAGCCTGATCTGGTGGGAGGCATCCCTGCCCATGGCAGGGGGGTGGGAACTGGATGATCTTTATGGTTCCTTCCAACCCTAACTATTCTATGATTCTATAGTTTTCATGTTATTCAGAGTCACTCTGGAAATCCAGCCTCCTGCCAGACTTCAGTTTGTGGGAGGCTCAGTGTCACCGACTCTGAGCCTGCATGTGGCTCTGGACCATACATACATACACTATAAATGGGTTACCTGAGTGTGGGTCTCATCTTCTGGGCTCTGTGACTGCTATCCAAATCTAAAATGCAAGGAAGATCTTCATGGCTTACGCTGATACCTTTATAATGCTTGTTCTAACTATAACAGAGTTTGGATTTGGGGGAAATGATGAGAGGCAAACAGGAATGTGGCTCGAGTCAGAGTCCATCAGCAGGAAAAAACATGCATCTTTATCAATTAAGAAGGCTAAAATAAAATTGTGGTTGTTTGACAGCTGTAAGTGATGTATCTCTAAATAGTGGCACTTCTGATCATTGAGAAATCCTGGCTCTCGCAGGCTTGACAGAGAGTAATTAAAGGGCAAGCTCAGAAGTCAATAAATGCCCCACAGGATTAGAGGTTCACAGCAGACCCACTCTGATAAAAGACCTTAAAAGGTAGTAGGTTGATCCTCGTTTGTTCTGCAGTAGCTTATCAGTCATGCTATTGAACTGGACCAGGAGCACACAGCTTAAACAGTTGCTCCTGTTTTTCCAGGATTCCTTCTTTTCCACTGGGCCCATCTTTCCACCTATTCAGTAAAGTTAAGAGATGTTAAATAACCCTTATTACTAAACCCATAGACAGGTGGTGGGTAGCTGTATGGGAAAGATCACCTGGCACTAAAACCAGGCCATTTCTTGAATGCAACATGTTAAAGCCATTCAAAAGCATCCATCAGTATTGTTTTCTCTTTCATAAAAAGCGGGAATGTGTGCCTGCTAGTACCAAGATAGGGATCTGAGGTGGACATTGGCTTTCCTAATGGGTAATCTCTAATCAGGCTTCTCTGCTATGGCATGCTGCCACATGGGAAAGGAGGCAGAAAAGTAATATTTGTTGGGATACCGTGTGAACGTCATAGTAATAATATCTGCTACTATATTGAAATGTAAGATTGCTCTGTGCTTGTCCCTCCTCTCTCAAGACAAAGCAGCTTTCTCAGTCATGAGGTGAATTTACAAGTAGCATCTGAAGCAAAGGCAAATGTCTCTAGCGACACAGCTTGATCTGCAGGAGGGAAGGTGCTTGAGAAAGGGATTTTGTTTTGCTATTAACATGACTACATACAGAAAATAGGAAGAGTAGCAAGGCTGTGAGTATAGCAGACACAGTGGACTGTATGTGCACAAATGTGTGGAGAAGGGACCTGTCTGAGAGGCATATGAGCAGCCTAGCCAGGGACATAAACATGTTCAGAGGAGGTAGAAAATGTCAGCTCTGAATTAGGACAGCAGTTGGCTGAGTCCTTAAATATCAGTAAGATTTAAATGGAGACCTAAGCATTTTCCATAGCTACAATTTAACTAGCTGAAATATGAAATATTCTGTTGAATCAAGGTGGGAGACAGTGATCTTAAGCTCCCCACAAGTCTGTAGGTGCTCTGAGATGTGCTTGCGGCCAAGGCCAGGGGCTATGGAGACACCTTGGGTACAGTGTGTCACTGCTGGCTTGAGGCGAGAGCAAGAACTAGGAGCAAGTGTCCTATTGAAGTCCTTGGTAGTGTAATTTTAATTCTTTCCATAGTTTCTTGAAAGGTCATTTAGTGTGAGTGCCACAGGCTACCAAAGTGGTGCCATACTGCTGATTTTATACCTATATGTATGCATATACATGTACATGTACATGTACATATACATATACATATAGTGACTGACAAAGAAAACCCTGCCTGGAGGGAACAGGTCAGAATGATAGGGTAACTTGTCCCTGGATCACTAAAAATGTCAGGGTGGAAAGCAATGGCTGCTTGGAGGTTTTAGGGAACTCATATTTCACGGAGTAGTTCACACCTCAAATCCACGCTGTCTTTGGGGTAAATTTATAATGAGGTGGGATATTGGGGGGATTTTATAAACAGTTACCAACCTGCATACTAAGAGCTGGCAGGGAAGGACGAAGCTACACATCATGATGTGCTGCTTCATGAAATCATAGCAGGTTAGTTTGCTCTTTTGTAGCAAGTATAGTTTGTTAAGCTGCCATCTGAGTTTAACACAGAATCTTCCTGATGTGCTGTGACTCTTTCAAGCTACTAAAAAGGAAAAAGGGAAATCAGAGAAGAACCAAATATGCTTTATTTATAGTTTTCCTACTGTCACATACTTCTTCCCAGACAGCAAAGAGCTTGATTTTTTTTCCCAGCACCTTCTTATAAGAGGTAGACCACTAATACTTATGGGCAAGTAGAAATGTAAAAAATTGCCAACAAAGTACTGTCTCTTATTTTCAGGAAAACATTAGTAAATTAAAAAAAAATAAAAATTAATCTGGAGTTCTTTAACCTCAAGGTTTACGCCACAGAAGATTGTTCCTTTAAAACCGTAATAAAAAAAAGGCTTGATCATCAATATTTTATTACTTTGAATTTAGTCATTTAAAAATATCTTAGCTGAAGGCTGTGGATAGCAGAACAATAGAGTTACAAAGACTGAAAAATAATAACATGCTTCTCAATCTTGCTATTAGAACAGTACTGGTGGTATGAATGGCCTGTTTGTAACATGATGGTCACATAAATAAATGAAACTACCTTTGGAAGTATGAGAGCACTTTATTATAAGATCCTCTGTAAGCTCTCACGGCCAGGGGCTGGTTTTCGTAATGATTACTGATCAGCCCAATGTGTCATTGCAATATATAGCAAACTAACTTCCCAAAGGCAAGCACTGGTGTTAGTACTTCCTGCTTTAGTCACTTTAAAAAAGACTCTTCTCATTCCTTTCCCAAAGCTGACTGCTCTAAACCTCCTGAGAGAAACCTCTGGAGCACAGACACAGTCCAGAAGTGATGCTGGAAAACAGTAATAACAATTCCTGTCTTCAGAGGAAGGAAAAGAAGGACACAGGGAGCTTTGGGCCGGTCATCTTTACTTCATTTGCCTGGCAGAGAGTTGCATGAAATAACTATTCTGTAAGTAATTGGTAGGAAATGAGCAAGAGTTATTATGAATCTGTCAAAGCCAGGTCTTGTTAATCTGATGAATTTCCTTCATTAATAGCTTAATGGGCCCTGTGGGTGAGGGAAGGGGTCCTTGAGAAACCTTTGATCCTGTCCTGCATGACATTTTCATAAACAAGTAGGGCAATAGGCCAGATGACATATACTGTATGGTAGCAGAAAATGTTATTAACTGTCCTTTTAACTCTCAGAGCTTCACTGTCAATATTGGGGGGATCTACAAGGGTTTGTCTGTATCTCCTTTATGGATGGTTTTAAGTGAGTACATGTGCTAAATTTGCAGGTATTACCAAGCTGGTTCTGGTAACCAGCATGTCTGGGGACAGACTGATCTTGACAAACTGGGGAAACAGTTCAGTGAAAACCAAACCAACAACAACCCACCACAAAAGTGTACAGTTCTACATGGTGATGGAGCCTAAACTCAGGCTGAAATCATTATTGCCTGTAACGTTGGGGTAACCCACCTTACCCAGTTCAGGCAAGGAGATCTCCTCACCTGTGGCCTTTGAGACACATGAAGATGTTTTTCTGCCCAACTCAGCATGGGTGGAGAACCAGATTTAATTTGTGGAATTGCATTTTGAGAAGGATATGGAGTAATTATGGAGAGCCTTGGGGAAAGCGGTGGTGATGGCGAGAAGTTTAGAAAACTTAACTCCTGCAAAACAGCTAAATGAATAGAGGTGTCTTCCAGTCTATAATATCAACCTGTACGTAGCAGGGCTTTTAGAAGAAATACCGTTTGCTGCAGATTAGCCTTGCCATTCAGCACAGTGTAAAAGCTCGCACAGAGCAGTGCTGTGAGGTGAAGTTGGAGGAGACATTTCTCCACTCAAAGGCTTTCACATTACATTCTCCTTTTGCAGAGGAAATGACCATGGGTACAAGGGAAAGGCAATCAATGGCAAGCACTAAGTTCCCAGGAGGAATATAAGAACAACAATAAAAACACTTTGTTGAAGTACTTGGGTGATGAACATTGCCACAAGCTGAATCAAATATTATTGATACAACTCAGGCTTGCCCAGCTCCACATGCTGCGGAGAAAAGCAGTCAGTGGTTTCAGTCCTCTGGTTCCCTTTTTCAGCCTCACCTCAGGATTAGAGGCAGTCATAGTGGTGAGATTGCCCTGGACAGACTAGCTCTATTTATATAAGCTGGTGTGTAGGACAGCAGGGGTACAGCTCCCAGCTGCTGGGCACAAGGAACATCCATCTCCTACATCCACCTTCATCCCTTGAAGTGTGTATGTGCCTACATTTCACCCTTTTCGTTTTGCAGGCGTCCCCAGACCTAATTAGCTGGCACCAAAAAAATCCCCAAGAATAACAGAATTAAACACAGAGACATCACAGCAATAAATATAAACATGCTTCACCTCACTGCAATATAAAGGAACGGATTCTGGGGGAACAGTTTCTGGGGGCTGAATGGAGGGATCTTCTGCTATAATGCATCACTGTTCTTCAGACAGAAGTTTCTTTACAAAAAAGACTTAATTTCTTCTTCACTGTTCAAACATTTTGCCTTTGTCCCCAGCCACTGCAAGAAAAGGTTTCAATTTCAGAACACTGGCTGCATTCCTATGAGATGTTATTATCTTTGTGGTCAAGATTTGTTATAAATTGAATTTTCTTGGCTCTTATTTCTAAGGGATTTTAATTTTGAAGACAAGAATTGTTTTATTGTTATGAGGAGCTGGAGGATACGGCAGTGTGATGATGTCCATGTTGTCTTCCCCTGTTCACTGATCATTACTCTTGTGATTTTGGTTTTTCTTTTTGAACATCTAGAACCTGGAGCCATGGTATTACCTAATAATCATATTTTAAAAGAAATTAAAAAGAGAGAAGATAAGGAAAAACAATTTTTATCATGGAAAAGAACCCAAAGAGTGTTCCTTACAATATCAGAGAAAATACAAATAACTTAATACTGGGTACCTTGTTAGTCAATGCTTATGAGTTAATTACATGAATTTTTACTTTGGTTGTCTGTGTCTTGGTTTGTAGACAACTGTGCTCAGTAGAACCACAATCTTTTCTTCAAAAGGAAAAAAAAGTTCCACTCCCAGTTTATTGGAAAAGAAGAACCCTGTCTTTGTTTATTTATTTATTTAGAAAGCACATACAGCGATGCATGGGGAGGGGAAGAGAGATGCAAAACAGGTGAGCATACAAATCCATCTCAAAAGAAATAGTGAGACACTTCCCAGATGATTAGTAGTACATCAGTCTATGTAAGCATTTAAACTGTTGTACCTCTAAATTAAAAAAAGAAACCACAGAGAATTTCTGAAGAACAAGGTAAATGTCGATATTTCAGAAATCCCACCACAATCAACTTGTAGGCAGCAATGTTTTTTGTTCCTGATATTTCCTCAAAGGGGTCTCTCTTGCTCACGCTATGGTTTCTTTCCTCAGTGTCCGCCTCTGGTGACAAGTAAGGATACTTGTGAATGAAGACTTCCCCTTCGTTCTTGACCTTTTCTTTAACTTCTTCTGATGCTTGAGTGAAATTCCAAGCTCCTCCATTATCGCATTGAAAGAAAGACACTGGTGGAAAATGGAAATGGCATTAAAAACTTCTCACTGAAGGCAGAGTTTGACCATATTCTTTCCACAAATGGTGTTTTTTTAGAAGCAGGGACCTGAGATCTTACTGTTTGGGTCAGAAAGCTTCTCTGGTCGGTTCTGCCAGCTTTGAATAAACCCCTGAGGTATAATAGGTAAGTCAGTATAAGTCATGTTTTGCCTAAGTTGGCTTCCACTGAATTTAATTTAACTTTGGCTTAGCTAAAGCTGATTATGAATGTTTCTGAAATTCTACACAGATGCATTTGCAATGTTTTGGTGGCTTCATATCATAAAACTTACCCCTTTTCAGTAGGTAAATTTCCTCCTGACCTTAAAAGAAAAGATATCTTCTTTTTAAAATCACAAATAACAGCCACAAAAAAAAAGGGCGTATACTAGCAAAAACAAAGAACGCAATTTTTGAAGAGTTCTTTGTGGTTTAGTTATATTCCCCTCACAAAATTAACAAACATTTCTAAACTATAGCACAGGTCTCAATTGTCTTCTTTCTTTGGAGAGAATCTTTTTCAAATATTATATGTTGAAGAAACGAGAAAATGACCACAAGAATAAGGTAGCTGAATAATTTAGAAAAAAACATAAATCTTTTTAATTCCCACCATCACAACATTAACAAACTCATTTTGGGTAAGTGGGAGTATAATTTAAAATCTACATCTGGAATAATTACATGTAACAAAATAATACAAAAAGGCAGTAAGTGGAAGTATCTAGCAATGCAAAAAAAAAAAAGTTCCATGCAAATATATATAAATAGATGATTTATATATAAAATGAAGTAACGGTAGCAGTGGGAAATAAAGCTTTAACCACCTTACCTTCATCAAGCTGAATAAATCCTTCCTACTAAACCCTTTCAAAAACTGCACAAATTACCAACTTTAAAACAACTGATTAAAACTACAGCTCTTGTAAAATGGCAGCAACACCATGCAGATGTCGTTCTTTGTATCAAATACAATTTCTAGAGTGATACCAATGCAAGGTAAGCAATGTTCAGTTCTTAACCAGTAATAATCAAATAGTGACCTCAGTTAAATGGCTAACAAAAGTAAAACCGGACATATTATTTCACAAGAAGAAAACTCAAGCTTCCTAGTAGCCAGCAATTCTACAGGAGTATTTTCAAATGCAAAAGAGAGTATGAGAGTAACTTGGATCAAAGTTAAATCATTTGCTTAAGGTAACAAATGAATCCCAGGGAAGTGAATTCCACACACCATGCTTCTTCCTCTTCAGTATAAATCTTCCCTATAATACGGGTAACTGTGGTTCTGCAATGAGCTCAAGATATCAGTACACCTCTGTGTGTGTGTGTGTATTTTAAATGTATATGATCTTGTGTATGTCATCATGTTGATTCATGGGATGGGCTGCAAACAGATATCTAATTTTTGTTCATCTAAAATTCTTAAGTCTACATAAATTAAACTATTGATTCATGACAGCCCAAAAATGTAATAGCATAGACCAGGGCAGGTTTTTTTTTTATTGTTTTATTTTTTTTTCCAAATTACTGTCCGAAATAGCCAGGAATTTGCTGGTGCAATTATCATTTAAATATTCCTTTTGATAATGCACCTCAGGAATCCCAGCATTACTAGAGTTACAGTCAAAAGTGTCTACTGCTGTCCAACGCCCTTTTGAAGCAGCAGGTGAAGCAGGTATCATCCTAATACTGACACTATTTCTAAATTTCTTTGGGCTTTTTTTAGAGAGTAGCACCACTTACTTCCAAGTATTCTTTTAGTGGATGACTTAGCACAGATATTTCTCTCTGCTCTCTTAGTTTTGATCAGATTTATTTTTATTTTCTTTCCCTGTTCTTACTAACCTACATATTATGTGTGTATTTAATAATAGTCATCAGTCTCTGCAAACTGCATACAGGGACGATTTCTGCAGATGAAATAGTGCATTTTAATGCCTTGCTAATACACTTATATTTTATTTTTCCAAATTGATTCATAATATCCGGAGTATGGAATTGTCATTATGCCCTTCCATTTCATATCAACAAAACAGTTCCTTTAAAGATTATTTTACATGTGCAGTTAGATATTTGAAACATATTGCTAACATTAGGTACATGAAGCTTTTAATATCTGACTATGTGATTTGTGAAGTGCCTACTTGTTCTACTTCCAACTCAGTTTTGAATTTTAAAATAAATATTATAAGAAATACTTCAAGCTGTTCTTGGAAAAGGCTTGGATGTTTAGGTCTTCTCTAAGAATTCAACTTTTACCTAGTTGTTCATCAATAGCAGTTACATCTAAAACAATACAAAAACATTACTCTTCTCATTGATGATCTTTTCTGTAAACTGATCATGTTTATCCACCCAAAAAAATATGGATGCAGGACATTCAAAATCTGAAATGTCTCTGCCTTATGGAGACTCAATCCTATCTCACCCTGGCAGTGCAAGGCCCTAGTGAGTTGCTTACCCACGAGAGATGCTGAAACACACTCAAACACACATGGGAATGGACTTGGCCATCCTACAGAGACAGTGGTTTGGGAGAGGGACAGGAATCAGGTTTACAGTGATAGCTTCATGGATCTTACACCTTGCAACTCCTGCTCCTAGCTTTGTAAACCCACAAAAGCAGTTTTACCTTCACAGTTGCATTATGCTTAGTTTTGAGGGACATAAAACACCACTGGCATGAGTTTCATCAACCTGGGGCAATGAATTAAATGTAGATTTAAGACCCTGGACTGATTTTTCGAAGTTATTCACATAACTTTGGACGTAACTATGGCTCTGATCAATTTTGCACATATTCCTGTCTGAGATCCTACCACCTTTGAGAAAGCCAGTTGGAGGTGGCAAATAGCACTACAAATGTGAAAGACACAAGGCTTTCTCTGTCCCTCTACCTTCACGCAGAGCTTCAGATGGTATAAAAGAGCAATCTGAGATGATGCTTTGAACCTTCAGGGGTCTGGTTACTCATTCAGAAGGACAGTTAAATGTGAACTTTCTTTTGAACCCCAGGAAGCACAGCTCAAAAACCTGTTTATCTCCAATCTTGTGCATGCAATTAGGAAACCAAACAGATGTTTGAAAACTGGATTGCCCTGGCTTTCAAGTAGTAGAAAACTGTAGTACAGAGCAAGTACAAACTCAGCCAGAATGCTGTTGGATATATAGGAAAATCACGGACAAGAAACACATTCAGTGGGGACTCCCAAGATGGCCATGTCTGCAGCATAATTACAGTAGCCTTTAAAAAGGGGACAGTGACATTAAAATTCCATTTAAAAGGGCAATATACTGTTCTTTTAGTCACATATACAGATAGCCAGACTGAAAAGGTTTCTTTAAAGAGCTATTTTTTAACATGCTGTTAAGTCCACTTTTGAGGTCTTGACAAGAATGAAAGCAGAGTAGGCACAGAGCAATACATTTAACAAGAGTAACAAGTTTAACATTCTGCTTTTAGTCAGCTTGACTTTCTCATTCTAGCAGTGTCAAAACGCTGCAGGACATGGCATGTGAAGCTAAGAGGAAATGTCATCCTTTAAAAACAGAATAGATTTTGCTCTCCTTGTGATGTGAGACTCTTTCTCTTTGCCCTTTGGTCTTTTCAGTGGACTCTAAAAGCTTGGGCATGAAGCTCCCAATTCCGTCCTTACACTCCCATACAGAAGATTGTGTTAAGCTTTAGGATAATTATAGATTTGGGATTTAAAAAATAACATAAAATAAAGTAGAAATAAGACTGAAAAAAAAAAAAAAGATCCCATACTCCGGCATTATAGATCTGTTTCTTATGCTTCTGGGCTACAGCTGGGGATAAGACTTTCCAAATGCATTTTATCAACACCTTGCAAAAGCAAATAAATAACAACAACCAAAAGATTGTATGTGCTATGTTGGAGAACTGAGAGCTATGAAAATTGAAGGAAGTGGGGCAGATTTTATTCTGGAAGAACACCTGATTGGCTTAGGCACAGAAAAGGAAGTGCAGAAGTCAGGATTTTTCTTCTACAGGGCACTCGTCACTGTGAAGCTGGGATGCTGGCATATGTCTTCTCCTGGAAGAAAAGTGATTTGTTTGTGCATAGTGCACCAAAGGAAAATACCCAAAATAGTTTCTCCTAGTGAGCAAACTGCTGCTGCAGCACATTAAGAATCTGTTTGAGCATTCTGTCACTGATGGCTAATTGCGTGAGTATATCACTAAATTAAGTCTTTTAAACTGTCAGAGTCTATTGAACAGCAAGTGTCAAAACAGTATGAAAATAATCCATAGATTATTTTAATGCTTCCTCAGTTACGTAAACTTTTCCTAAGTTTCCTGTTTACAAGAAAAAGAATCAGTAAAGATACTTGCTGGTCTCACAAACCATCTAAACACAAATAGGATGGCTCACTGAAGTCACAGATGACCACTGTCATGTTTGGAGGCGGGGTGGCCTGAAAATGGAGGAGGTCAAACAGATGTTCATTGAAGAGGTGCAGTTTGTAGACCTGACAGCCTCACAAATATCCTCACTGAGATAGGGAATTTCTTTCTTCTCCCCCTTCTTTGTTTCCAAAGAGCTAAAGATGCGAAGATTCAAGGCTTTGATCTGAGAGAGATGGTACAAGGACATGATATTGTGGCAGTACTTTGAGCAAATATCTATCTAGTTGTGGGAAGTGTTATTTTTATGCCTGATTTAGTTCTGCAGTGCAGGCATGTTGTTCATCCACCTTCATCCTAGCTCTCTGAAATAGTGGTCGTATTGCCTTTTTTCCTCTCACTCTTTTCTCGTCTGGTTGGTTCTCCCTCCTTCCCCCTGTATCATTGCCTAATTGGACTGCAGACTGTTTGATGAGGCCAGGAACTGCCACTAAATAAAGGTAGGCACATTGACCCCAGCCAAATCAACCTGGCAATGGCTTGGGACTAGCTTGTTCACGTCTCCTTTGCTTTCAATGGTAGGTGGCTTCTGTGTGTCAAATTGCATATTTTTTGGGTTTGTTTTTTTTCTTCCAAACAGTTATAAATATAAATAGTTTGGCAGTTCTGAGTAAAATGCAGCAACAGCAGAACAAAAATTAATACAAAATGACATAAGGTAATGCTTATAGCCATTTTTCTCCCAAAATAGGTTTGGCTATGCTTTACTGGTGTCACAGTGCCAGAACTGATGGAGTCTACTGTAGCTCATCCATCACAGGCAGAGTTGTGGGCTCTGTGCTGATTGCACAGCAAGGTACCAGTGCTAAAATACACCTGAAAAAGGATCTGATTTGATTATTGGGTCCTGGGTGCAGTTACAAGGCTGCAAGTGGTGACCATCTGTATTTGTGAACAGAGTAATCTTTTGTGGCCAAATTTCAAAGTACAGCTGACATAGAAGCTTAGAGCACTGATAAGCAGAAAATCCTTGAATGCTTTAAGACTTCTTGAAGCTTGTTATGTCTATGCAGGAGTCCTCCCAGGTGCCATGCACTTAATGGAAGATACAGTGGACACTGCCTTCTCGAGCCTCACCATTAACCTCAAGGCACCTGCCTTTTTGTAGAACCACAGCAAATTTTGCAAAAACTGCCTTTACAAGCATAGATTTATTAGCCCTTGGGTGGCATGCTGGCTCTTCACTGCCTCAGCTGCTGGTGTAACTGCTAAGGAGCAAGTAAAGCTTTTTACTAACTCTTTTTGTCGTTATGTATGAAGCTCTGTTACGGAAAGGAGGAGCTGCTTTGTTATTCCCATAGACAAGTTGAAGTCTATGAGGTTGTCTGTGGGGAAAGCTAGACAAGGGGTAATGATGACTGTTGCTAGCAATGCGTCTGTTTTCTTGACAGATAGGAAATGTTTACCCTAAAAGTGACAGAAACTTTCTGAATTCTAAACATAATCTAAACAGTGATTAGAAAACTGGTAGAACCTGCAGCTCAAAGGATTTCTTGCACAGAAGTAAACACATTAGGAATTATCCTTCTCCTCTGAGAGCTGAGAGAAGATGAATTTAATTAGTTTTAAGTCTCTGCTACTGGGAAACTGCAAACAGCAGTGTTTTGTTGTATCAGGGATGCAGAAGATCTAATTCAGGTCTTTGCTGGCAAGAAGGCTCATTTTATGATGAACCAAAGATTTCAAGGAGCTATTCAAACAATTTGAAGTGCCATTTTGTGAAAGACAATTTTTTGCAGTGTCTGAAGTGGAGCATAAACACACACACATGGATGAGCACTAGTAGAGAACTCGTACAGCCTAGCTCTGAGCAGTACATCTTCATCGCAAAAAATACTTAAGCCTACTGCCATCATAAGTAATGTGAGCAAAAAACTGTAATACGAGTAGAAAGAAAACACAAGTCACTGTATTCTCTGGCTTTTCTCAGCAGCCAGGTATGACAGAAGCAACTCAAGAGGAGGGCAGAGCTTCACCGCAGCACTTCAGCAACTGAGTGTAAAGGAATCTACTCAGACAAGTTTCCTAATTGCAGCAGAGTCTAGAAATGGCCCCTCAATGAAAGAGATCATTAACTTGTTTGATAAGGAGGAACTACAGTAGGCAAGAAAACATAAAGTAGGTGCAAAGGGTGGGAAATGCATTGGTGAAACCAGTGGTAAACTGAGATATAACAAAATACAGAAAGATAATCAGGTTTTGGAAAAATGGTTGTTTGCCACGGTTCATGACATTGTATGAGCTGGCATTTATATACATTCTGTGTATATCAAATTGTTGTATTATTTCTTTTTGTGGCAACAACCGATCCAGCCCATTGTCTCTTGCCCCATCAGACCTCAGACTAGCTGAGGGCTAGAGGAAATCAAACTGTCATACTTTCAGGGTATAAAAAGCATGCAGTACCAACCTCCTACACAAAAGTTTCCTTGCACATTTCAATATGCAAAACAATGCCAAGGCTTTAGTGTTTGATATAAATTGATACCCTGACTTTGCCTCAAAGGAGTTTTCTATGTTACAAAGCCTTACAATAGTGAACATCATGAATTGCTCAAGCTAAGCCAACAGAGTTATTCTGAGAAAGCTATATACTAGGAGTGCCTGAGGGTGCTTTTGTTGAATATGTTCTTAAATGTTAATGGTTACATGGCATAAAATTTAACTGATAGATATGATTTTGTGTTATGATAGTTACTTGGAGGCTTTGGTTAATGAATTTTAAATGGATGAATTAAAATTCATTAAATATTGACACTGGGAATAAGATGTGCCAGCTAAAAGTCTCTGGCTGATTATAAAAGGGGTTCAGAAAGTTAATGGAGCCCTGCAGGTTATTTTCTCAGGTTTATAAAGAACTGCCTGGCCCATGTGCTGAGTGCTTTTGCAGAGATCAAGCAAAATATTTCTCCATGCTTTTTAGTAATGAGATTGCTATTGGTTCACTTAGGTTTGGTAGAAGATGAAAAGGAGGTAAATAGTTTTTCTTACCTGTAAAAGATGAATTATCTCATGAAATGAAAAGATGACAATTGTAGTTAGAGACTGTGATAACTCTTAAAATCTACTACAGTCTATTGCACTAACTCTTCGCTGTAGGTGTAATAATATTCTGTGATATGCATTTAAACTGCCCAGATTTCCAGGACTTTGATAATTTGTATTAGATAAGCTTATCTCCTGCTGAAGCAAGAGGCACTTTGAAGTCATTAACTCTGTGTTGGTGAGTACAACCTTTGCCATTGTGTGCACTATTTAAATTTAATGCTTTCCATTGGACACACCTTTTTTCTTTCCTGACTATACAGTGTGAATTGAGGGCTGTGTTCGAATCCCTCGTTCCTCTCGGATTAACTTTCCACAGTCTAACTCCGTAGATAAGGTGGTGCCAGAGGTAGAGTTGGATGGATGGGTTTGCTTACACTGTAGTCCGTAAAAGAAACAAAAGGCCTTGCATGCAAGAAAAGAAAAATGGAGAAAATAAATAAATGAAAGAAGTAAAATTAAAAACAAACATGAGAATGAGATTCAAAGCTATTTAAATCAAAGGAGACTCTATTTATGGAAACAGAAAAGTAGTAGATTGTATTCAACTCATGCTTTGGATTAGCTTAGCGATAATAAACATTGCATAGCATTTTCCACCTAAGCTTCTTAATTCACCAGAATAAAACCAAAACAAACTGAGAGAAATCAGATAGTAACACTGGAATCACTGGTACTCCACATTCTGTACAATTACTTCTGGAAAAGAACTATGATATTGACCCATTAACTCACTTAAATAATTTAATTATTAAGAAACTTCCTATAATAAACAACACATTGCTGTGAAACATTAGTACAGTTTAAGAAACAGTATATAAATACATATCCCTGAAAACTGTGTTATTCACCCAACATGTTGCTAAGTAAATTAACACTCCCTCGTGATGTAGAGCTTTAGGTCTACTTTAATTATGACTTCACGAATGCACTGCCTTTCCCAGACTTCTGAAGAGTTTCCAGGATATTTTGCACCATATTGGCATGTATACTAAACATTTTAATCAGCTGCAAGTGTTTGCCAAAATGTATTTGAATGAAAGCGCTCCTGAGACACGAATGAAACAGTTATCCATACATTCTTTATACATTTTGTGCTAAAACTTTTCTATAGTGTTAAAGTACTAATCAGAAAGCTGCCACGGGTACAAAATACATTCATCCTTTATCTGTGACTTATTCCAAAACAGGAACACTGATATAGCCTGCAAAATTGCTTCACAGGAGCTGCATCTCTTGTTCATAGATGGTGCCATTGTCTTTAATAAGGGCTTGCTCAAGCACATACGGAGATGTCTGCATGGTCAGGAGCTGCCCTCTCCTGCAGGATACCATGAGGACCAAGTCAACTGACACTGGCATTACGTGTCATGGATGCAATATAGCACAAAGTACCATTTGGAAATGGAAGATTCATGGTAGAATTAAGCTCACTTCCTTTCAGCTCTTTCCACAGAAGGTGAGTAGCTCTAGTTTATGGTGATCCCTTATCAGCAGCAAGGAGATACAGGTGATTTATCCTATCCACAATCAGATATTGTCCTCTCGAGGCCTTCAGTTCTGGTTTTTACTCAGGTGTCAATCCCTCTCTCATCCCAGCACCACTGCTGTGTGCAGTGTGAACTGCACCTCTGAGACCTTGTTCAGAATGCTCTCCTTTTCCTCCACTCATCCCTCCTGCCTTTGTTAAGTTATTTTTATTAAAAGTAATTTCTGGCATCCATGCCATCAGTCTTGCAGGATTACGCTTTGAATGAAAAGAATGAATTGCCCATGGAAAAGCTCCTGCCTTTACCATCTGAAAGTGCAAAGTGAGCTTAAATAACTCACTTGGGAGTAGATGCCTTATGTCTAGAAACCTGAAGTTAGGTGATATGAACCTTTCTCTTGCTGATTGCCTCAGGGGGCACTGATCATGCAGTGCAATGTGACCCTTATGCCTACAATAAGTCCTGTTGATGTGAGGAGGATCAGAGCAGCTATAGCACTTGAGCCAAACGGGGCCACATCAGGGTCTAGGACATGACCAGAACAAGAACCAAACTGGCACCAGGGAAGGCAGCCACAGGAAGAAAGTTGGCATACAACTTAACAGATGCTCAGTTACCACTCATGTCTTGTTTCTTTTACAGTGGCTGCTGGTTTGGTAAATGGGTATTTACACTCTATTTTAATGACTGATTCTATCTCACAAAGTGCTGTAATACTTAAGGTGTGATTTATACACAGTATTTCCTTTGTTTTCCCTTTGTCCTCTTAAATTGCTCATTACGCTCCAGTGGAACCACAGCCAGAATTTCTTTGGCTCCATAATCTTACTTTACTGTGGCATCCATCACGTTTCAGTAATTCTCCCTCCTCTGAGGGGCATGCTTCAGTAATGTATAAACCCCTGGCTGTGCAAAAAATGCTTTCTAGAGCAAGAGAAAAATTACACTTGGGGATTTGGAAGTACATTCCTGTTGTTAGTCAAAGAGTTGATGCCAATGCCATTTAGATAAACTCCAGTTGTGTTTTATTCTTTTCCCATGTAATTTGTACTTGAAGTCTTAAAGATCAAATAGAAACCATTTGAGAAATTAATTGCTCTTGTTCTACATTGCCATACTAAACAGCAGTAATTGGATTGTGAGTGAGGTACTTCCCTGTTCTTATTAATAAATTATTTGTCTTTAGCTCCAGAAACTCATGGTGAGAGTTCAACAATGCAAAAACTGCACTCTGGCAAAGAGACACATAATGCAGTCACATCTACATCCACAAACCTCAGCCTCCCAGAAATAAAAGCAAGCTGGAAATGGATGACTTACCTGCTCAATATCACTGTTTTTCCTTGATTTATATATAAATTCACCAATGGCTACAAACACTGAAAGAACAAGCCCTGCAGCGAGCACTATGAAGATACCCCCAATATTCTCCACCCCGAGCGCGCTGGCTTCTTTGCTGTCCTCCTCGGGGCAGCCATTTCCTCGCCACCACTTTTCCTTCATCATGTGGAGCTTTCCCTCTTCTTGGAGCTGGAGGATGGCGATGGTGATCTTGTCTCTGTAAGGAGACCCTGCAAGGTGAAAGCAAGACCTGTCAGTGCTGGTTGCAACAAAGTGAAGGCAGGCAGGGAGTAAGCTGCTGCTATCTGAAGCAAAACTGCTCCCTTACGGGAAGACTGATTATTCCAGTGAGAAGATCTTGGTTTCTCTTCAGCTGGAATTGGACTATCTGTTAGTGTCTGCCCTGGGGACTAGAAAGCAGAAGGCTCCTTTCGTGCAATAATTTGTTTGAGGATTCATTATAATTTCTAGGATTTCATACTGAGGTTTATTTAAGCCTTGGCAGAGAGTTTTCTTGCTAAGTAATTCCTCCAGATCGTGTTATGATATTGCTTTGTGTGTCCTTTGAGCCTTTCTGCTTTGTATCTCTTCTATTTACTTCAACATCTGTTTATTTTTCCTACTGCATGTAAACTGAGTAGCTGTCTAAGAAAAACCCACAGTCAGTGAGATTCATTCTCTTCTCTTTTATACCTCCATAAGCCCATAACTCCACTTCAGCTGCCTTACAGCTTATAAGAATACAAGGCAGCCCAGTCTTTTTTTCCATGACTTGCAACAATATTGGCACTGCAAGCTGAAAATAGCAATCATTTCATACTTTTTATTTTCAGGCCAACAGCTTGCTACATCATGTGTCTTCAGGCTCAGCAGCATTAATGGGCCTGTACAGGACCTGGCAAATAGCTGGGTCACATTGGGCAGTTCAATCTGCTTAGGTTTGCCGCTCAGGCAGTCTGCTCTGGCTCTCCGTCTTCCAAAATCTCTGCCTCCTCTAAGTCCCTTCAGCCAACTCATGCTGTTCCAGAAATACAAGTCTGCAGCCCTAAAGGGGACAAGGAAGAGGCTTGCCCCTCACCCTGCTTCTGTAGCAGTGCCTAGTGAAAGGGAATTGCTACCAGTTAGCTTGTCCCATAATGCCAGAAGCTAAGGATGTCAACAATAATAGCAGCAATCCTGTGATTAATTATAATAGACAAGCAGGATTTGGTTTTGGCCTTGTGAGAGAGACTCTTCTTCATCGTGCAAGGATTTTATGATGGCAAGCAGGAGAGGTTTACAAGAAAAGCTGTTTGCTCTCAAAGGCATGTATGTGCCCCTAAATCCCATCACATTGGACTTCCTACAGTTGGAAGCATTTAGTGTCTGGGCTGAAATAGAGTCAGTGTCATCAGTCCTTTGTCCATGTAGCTAACTACTATCCATCCTTTCCTCTCTTTTAACACGTTAATAAGACTATTTTCTTAAGCTGTAATTTCACAAAAAGTCACATTTTCTGCAAATTTAAGCAGTTTCAACTCTCATTCTGATCAAGGTAAATGAACTTTAAGGCAGAATGTGTGCCAGAATTTCAGTGACAGCAAGGTGCACATAGATACAGATATTTCAGCAAATCTCCTAGGCACTTATTTTGTGTCTTTGTGCACCTAAACAGCCTTGGAAATTTGGCCTCGCAGCTTCAGTTTTCTTTCTTATATTGCCGTGCAGGACACTATTAAAAAGACTTGTATGATGAATACAAGTCCTCCTCTCTGTTTTCTATTTCCTCTAGGCCACAGCATTGTCTGAGAAGAATTGGTGTGAAAAACATTGCAGTTCTTTATTTGTTGTGCCAACACTCAGCTATTTTTCAGTGTATCTTACTGCCAGCGCTAGGACATGCTGTGACCACAGATGCCAAGAGACATGTGTCAGATTATACAAAGTCCATCTGGGAAGCCAGCAATCAGCAGCCACTCATTGAGGTAGCCAGTTTTGAAAGAAAAATATGCCTGCTATAAGAATGGAGGATTTCTATGCATGCTATTAAAGAATCAAAAATATGCACAACTGTAAACAAAATGGATACCCCTTTCAAAACTGTCTTTACACAGAGAAGTGAATTATTGCAACTGAAAACAGCAGCACCTCTCAGATGAAAAAGGAGAATTTTTTCTCTTGTACGAGAGGTTTATCGCCCCAATAGCTGGAGTCTGTTAGATTGTATGACTCATCTATATTCCCTTGTCTGAAAGGAATTAGCTGTTATGTCTGAGTCACAACACAGGATTTGTGGGGATCTTCATTCTTTTCTGTGATGTTTATGTCGTTGGTAGGATTATCACAAGTCGTCTTGAGGGTAACAGGTACATCTATATTTTTACACATGCTTTTAAAGTTTGTCAAGTGTGTTTGGAGTGTTAGATTGGTGATGTTTTGTTGGTGAGCACTAGAACTGCACACAAATCCATCTCAACACCTCTTTGAATATTCAGCATATCATTTATGGCCCCTGAGCTATTAGCAACCTACCTCTCAGGCCAAGAAATGCATCTATCCACTATTTAAGCAGTCTCCCAAGTAACTGGTAATAGCTTTAGTGTTAGAATTACTAGCGTCAGCACTGGCAGTGATACTGGAATTAATACCTGTTTTGACATCTATAATAATAATGCTTTCTTCGACCAGATTCCTCTCAGGGTGACATTTTGCATAGGTTTTGCTTAGAGGTGTCTTTGCTATAGCAGTACTTCCAGAGTACATTAAGTTCACCACCAATCATTGCTGCAGAGTTTTCATTAATAATGTTTTTTGCCAAGAATTTGATGAAAGCCCTCCTCTCTGTGACCCATCGGCTCCATAATAAATATAAGTGAAGATGTTTGTTGATATGCCTAAACCCCCTTTATCCTAACTCAGCACAAAGAGGCAAGAAGACATCCTGTATCTGCATTTTTTTTTACTTACAGAAGATGCTCTGATAAAATTGTACATTTCCTGGATTCATAGTCAAAAATTTTCCTTCCTGTTTCTTTGGGAGCCAAATATTGACGATATTCAGCCCATTCACTGGAAATTTTTGAGTGCAAGACATTCTTTTGCTGCTGCAAAACCTAGCCATGTGGTTGAGCATTCTCCCGAAGAAACGAATACAGACCAGTTAAGACTTGCTGAAACTTTGGTGTTAAGGGTCATGGACAAGTAATCTTTTTTTTTCCATGCAGCTTCTGCAATCAATAGCCTTGAATGCTATGAGAAAAATAATGGAGCCTTTGGGGTATGTGAACAGTGGAAGGATCTCCATGGCTTATCTTGTTTATTGAATCAATTGTTCAAGACTTTAAGATGCCTGCTGGTACTGAATTATTCCACAGTGCCTTGAGATATCTATTCCCCTGAATTTTGCTGGTTTTCCTTGAGAAAAAAATAAGGCACATTTATCATACAAAAAAAAATCTTATAAATATATTTCACAGCTGTATAACCAATGGATGCCCTCTCTCTGAGGATTACCATCTGTTCCAATTATTCCTTCATTGTTCTTGGTTTAAATTGTGGCAGCTTGATAACTGCAATGAAACCCTTGCCATATATTTGTCTTTATTCAGAATTTTAGTTTTTGTATCTTTTTCCTTCGGGTGAGAAAGCTGTTCTCACATGGCCAGTGGAAAAATATGCTTAAAATATTGTCTATATGACAATCTGTCTGAGGTACTCAGTAGCATAAAAAATCACAATTCAAAATGGAGCAATATTTCTCCCTTGTTTATATCTGGTCTACCAAGGAACTGACGGACAAAATAGTTCACCCATTATATCTGCATAAATTGATATTGCCTTGCATAATTCCCCTGAAGACAATAAAATTGCATAGCTATTTATGGAGCATGATATAGTAAATGCATATGTAAGCAGTATGGAGAAGTATGTTACAGAGGAACAAGATCTGGCTGCCCAGTACCAGTTATTCACAAGAAACCAGCATGAAAAACTGGCACTCCTTCTCATTCTCCACAAACAGAAAAATCTCAAAAAGGACACTGGATATGCCAAAAATGTCTACTGTAAAGAGTTCACAGAGACTGGGAGTCTTAAGACTCTGCTTAAGTTAACACCGGAATCCCTGATGCAGAACCTTGCAATTGCTTCCCACTATTTTTATGTGTTGCTCTGAGGTCACAAAATAATTAGAAATTCATCTGCTTTCATGCAGCTTTTTTGGAGATGCATATGTTGGACATAATATTTATCGTATCCACTTCCATTTTCCTACAGATACTACCTGATTTCTCAAACTAAAATGAATTTCAGTAGAGCGACTTGCACCTCAAGCAGCACAGAGGATACCCAGTTTGTTACATAGGGGATGCTCCATAAGGCAAGCAGGTCATTCCGCCTCATTCTGCAGATGTAGCCTCCACTGCTATATTGCCTCTTTTCTTTTCAAAGAGACTGTTTGCAGATGAGCAGAGGTAAAAGGAGCTATTTTGCCTAAAAGCAGGCTCCTAAGGTCTTTCTCTATGAGAAAGGTTTCTAAAAGACAAGGACATGATTCAAATTGCCATCTAAATTTCTGCAAGGGACATCGCTGGCTATGATTCAGGTATTGACCTGTGCTGGAAAGCATCTTACCAATAGGGGTTCCCACGCCGTAGCCTTTTGAATCGATGAGCCCCCCAATCTGGGTGAGGTTGCAGTTTCTCTGAGTCACATACTCTATGCTGGTGGACTCCATTAGCAGTGCATAGTCTGTTGTGAGCACGCGCTGGATTCCTTCATCATTGTTCTTCACCAGTGCTGTCTGCTGCCTGCTGCTCATGAACGCCCACATCTTCTCGTATGTTGATATTTTCGATTTCTGAGGAGGGAAAATGGGGGCACAGAATCATACCAGCATCCAAATTACACTTGTAAAATATTCCTCAGCCTTTTGTTGTGAATGATGCCAACAGCACATCTAGAATGAAAGAGAATTGGTAGCAGGGTTTTCCTTCCCGTAGCCTTTCTCTCTTACTGTGCTTATGCTGAGGAATCTCTTTTTTTTTTCACTTCTTTTGCAGTGCCAAGAACTTCATTACTGGCACAATTGTGAAATGCTTTGAAGTTTTTTTGAGCTAATGCTCTTGCATGGATTACAGTATATAACCCAGCAAAATTAGTGCAGCTAGATACTGTTGCACTCAGAAGAAATGCTTCCACCTATCAGGGCAAATGCACTACTCCAAAAGCCTGATGATGAATAAAGTACTGGCTCTTTTGTACTGATAACACTTGCCTAGGAGTCATGTACATGAAGGATAAAGCTTGAGAAACAAACCCAAGGTGGTTTCTATGCAAATTTCTGCTTTTAATTGCAATCAGACATAGGGACTTCATCCTTCTCCCACTGAAGTTAAGAGAGAGTGCATACATGTCCTGTGTCGATGCCCAGCTGCAAAAGGAACAGGGATGCCATATACATTCCTCCCAGCTCCCTCCCCATGCTGTGGGAACACTGAAGGACCTGGGTATCCTGTAGGGAAAGGCAGTGCCAGTGCCCCCTTGTCTGAACTTCTGCCTTTGTTGGAGGGTATGAAAAGAAAAACTGAACCTGCTCGGGGACAAGTTGGAGGCCTGTGCCTATTACCCTCAAGATGTGCTACCTGCAAACCAAAACAACATTCAAGCATTCACACAGTACTAAAATGATTAAACCTCTCTTCCTTGTATGCTCTCAAACAATACTGAACACACAATGTTTCTTCTGGATTAAATATCAAGGTAGAACAAGCTGGACCACTAGAAACTTCCAGGACAGTCTCAAGACTGCAAAGCCAACCACTGCTGTTGCTGCAGCCGAGCACTAGTTAGACACACACAAACTGACTTTTTAATGTCAATATGAGCCAAAGATCCTCCACGCACTCACATTCTCCCTGTTCTGGCGCAGCATATCCTCACTCCTTTCAGGGGTCCTAGCTTTGGTTTATAACCATCATAGCTGATTTTAGCCTGACTGTGTGGAGATCTTATGCGCTTGTTAAACAGTAGTGCCTGTGAGCAGCTGATTTTCTGGTTCTTTGAGCTTTAAATGTTAATATGCTTTGTTTGTAAATCAAATACCTGTGAATGTCACCTAAATTTCATCTAAGTCTGGTAAGCCATAGGATACCACTAAACTTTGAAGTTGGTTAAGTGGCTTTATACTAGTAAACCCCCTTTTTTTCTGCTCAGTTGGGAATATTTATTGAAATTAATGATAAATTTATGCCAAAGATTGAGTCTGATATTGAATTTACTGGAAGGATGTATTCCTTATTCAGATGAATTTTCAAGGAAGATCTTATCTCCTTAACTTGCCAACTCCCATTATTTTCAGGACAGATGACATGCCACATCCTGGCCTTTGAATTTTCATTGATTTCAGTAAAAACATGTCTGCACATCAGGAAGCAGGAGCTGGCAAGAGTTGCAACACGAGATTAAGATCTATTATCACAGTGGGGCAAGAAAGCAATGGAAGATTTATAGATGTGTTGGAAACAGCAAAACAGCAGCCTGGAGAAATATGCGTATGTAACAATCAGTGGATGTGAAGCATCTCACCTTCAGTTACATTTTTCCCAAATTTGGACATGCAGTGAATGCTGCCTGAGATCCTTCTGGGTCCTTGCTGGAGCTCTCCTTAACTGCCAAAGCCCTGTTCTTTGGGTATGTTAATCTGGTAAGGCCTGATCTGGAATGGGATCTGTGTGCAGGGAGAAGGCTGACTCTGAGGTTCCTTCACAGTCAAGACTCCATTTCCCCCCAACAAATAATTTAAATTGCTTTTGTTTTCATTCCCACTGCTACCTGGCTGGAAGGCATAGTCACTGTAGAAACCTTCTTGAAAGTATCGCCTCTTTAGCAACAATTTTTCTGGGGACACAATTACAACAGGGATACTGGTGTAAGGCATTCAAAATTAGTGGAAAACCACATCTGCTAGTATATGCATTATAAACAAGACTAAAAAAAAAAAAGCAATGTTAAGTTCAACTACATGCAAACAGAACTTTTAGAAAAGCAGTGGAAGAACTTAGCTTTTCTCGTATAGTTCTCAACCTGCATCCCATCCAGAAGGTACATTGTGTTATATCATCTTTCAAGGGCTTCCTGCTGCTAGTTTAAGCACAAAGTCTTAAACCAAAGCTCTTCAGAGTCTGCTTTGTGCCAAGATCTTTTTCTGCACTTGATGTCTCCAGAAGTCCTTTTACTATGTGTGCCTCTTACAGACTAGAAAATTAGACCCATCTGGTCTTTGCATATTGTGTCCTACATGACAGGCACTTTCTTGTTCCTCTCTCCTCTGCAGTGAGGAACTATCAGGGGCTGTGGTTTTGCTTTAAAAAAGTGGTGGTCTGAATGGGTCTGTTTATCTTGGCATGTCTTCTTTTAAGCACTGGACATAGCCCTTAGATAAATCAAATCTTGCAGCTTAGGAAGCACTTGAAATAATGACCCTTCCTCAACACAACCCAGCCCTGCGCTACACTCCTGTAGGACGTTTTTACTGTTGTTGCACTTGGTTGTGACGATTACTCCTTGCTCTTTCCCTGTCCCCATCACTGTCACACTCCCATGTGGCAGGGCTGTCTCTGCAACACAGGCTGCCCAGCATACAAAGCATCTTTCACCCCAGTTAAGCTGCTCCTGCCCTTGACTCTTGGGGGCACAGCTGTCAGGGAGTACTCCTAGGCACTGGGGAGTCCCCAGGCTCCATCACAGCATGGGGCAGCCCAGGGAAATCAGTTCTGTTCTGAAATTCAGAAGCTAGTTCCTCTGAAGAAAAAAAAAAACAAAAAGCATGGAAGAAGCAGGTTTTGAAAAGTTCTCTCTGATTCTGAATTTGACATCAAAATAGCAGTAGCAGTGACCATCTTTGGGCAGTGAAGAGCTCTTAGATGAAAGAATTTTCCCAGAGTCCTTCAGAAGGTGGCACAGCTGCTTTCTTCTACCTTATATTCCTAATGAGAATCTGGTGCTTGCCTGATGGAGTTTCCAGGAATATCTCCAGATGTATTTCCCAGCATATCTTAATCGAAATGTCAGCTCATCATTTCAGGAACTGACTATAATGAGGCTCTGAAAAATACTGTAGTTTGTGTGTTTCTTTCAGCCAGGAAACATTTTCATTCAGCCACGAGAGAGACATTACAAGGGCAGTTCACCCTTGACAGCTCCATCAGGAATAGCCTACCATCAGATCTACTACATGACTGAAATGTCCTTGATGAGCATTAATTGTTTCAAGAGATGACAGAAATAATTTAGCCAATATCTTTTGTGTGCAAGCATTTTGCCTTCTGTGGAAGCATAAGGGCTTGTGGTTAAATCAGAGTAGGGGGCTCAGGCTAGAGCAGCAGGGCAGGGTGCTCATGCATGGCATGAGTGTTATTTTGCCTCACTTGCTGCTTTCCCACAGTGTCTCATCTGCTTCAAAGGCACTACACACTTGACTGTTTACACATACCATTCTTAGATGGTACAGTGAAAAGCATGACACTGGTTCATTCAATGCTTAACTTCCCTGCTGAGACTACCAATGAAGCTGCTCATTAATTCTAATTGTCACAGGATTTTTGTGTGTATATCCTATATTTATAGCTTGTTGGCTTTTACGTTGACATTTCACAAGATTAACCCATTTTGTATGTAATTAATACTAATAGTGAAAAAAAAAGAGTGCAGTAATCTACAAAGCAATTAGTTCATGTGTGTATGTGGCTCATGTATTAATAATCTGTGCAATATCAACCACAGAGTATCTAAAAACAAGTTACAGCCTCCAGCATTTTCTGATGCAAATGTGACCTTCATAAATGATCTTAGCTAAGCGTCTGTAAGAAGACAAGATCCCACCCCGAGAAACAACCTGGAGGAGAATGTCTCCACGTCCATGCCCTGCTTCCCTTCAGAACCTCCCATCAAAGATGTGGGTTTGCCCCTCACAGCAATACAGCATCGGATTGTTTCTCCATGTATCTTGGGGGAAAATCTCCCATCTTCTACTTTAATATCTCTGAAGGATCCTCTATGGATTTGCAGAGATTATATATTTACCTATTATGCTAATCCTTTCAAATGTTATGATTCCACCTCACCGTTTATTGCTGCAGGGCCGTAAGTCAGTCCGACTGTACGGAGCTGGCTGATGCAATCTTACCTTGAAGAAGGTCATTGTGGATCCATCTCTAACAGCCCCATACTCTATCTTGGTTTGCTTTGCCAAATCATCTGCTGAATCAATGGGGGATTCCATCCTCTCCACGGTTAGGAAGGCAGCCAGGTTGGCAGTATAGGATGAGATTATGATTAAGGTGAAAAACCACCATATTCCTCCAACTATTCTGGTAGAAAGAGCTTTGGGCATCAACTCTGATCCTGTTACAATATCATCAAAACATTCATATTAAAATGATGCTGAAAGTTGCCTTTCCTGATACCACAGACTGTTTTTAGGCACAGAATGCTTTCATGAGCTGTAATGTGATAAAATGATTTAAACAATAGACTTACGGATGCACAGATAACATTTATAATGGTAACATACTGTGAAAGGGATGTATGCCATGATACAAATGGAATTATCCTTGGGTCTAAGCACCATTATATCTCTGAGGTAATGCTCATTGTGACATTAACGTCTCCAGCAAGCTACACTAGCATTTTTGTCTGTCTCCTGAATCCCTTTTTGCCAGTATATTCTAATCAATTTCTTTAACCAGAGATCTTTAGCAGAATTCTGTTCTGCTTATAAGCTGCTTGGCAGAAATACCTTACAAGAGAAACCTGCTCTGTGCATCCTATTGACTGGCAGAAACAGGGTGATCAATATTGTATCAATGAACTCATCAGCCTGTGTGAATCTGAGCTCAAAACGCAGAACACGTGTCATTACAAACATGTGGTTTATATTTGAAAATTCAAAGGATGAATGGATGCATCCTTTGGATCTACAGGGCAATGTAAAGTTTTGGACAGTGTATTTAACACTCATTACTGCTGAAAATGTTTTAGCAGATCTGCCTGCATGCCACACCGATGAACATAAAAGTGATCTACCATTGTCATAAACCCCCACAGGACAGTACATGTGGGTGTTAAGTGCACTGAAACAGCTTCTAAACAGCTTAAACTGTATTTAAGCCACACAGGTACTTGTATATCTAAGCATTCACAAGTTTTCTGCTGTTTTTCCCTAGAGGCACCTGACTGAACTCAGCTCATTTTGTGGGATTCAAGGACCTGGTTCAGCAAAGTACTTAGAAAGTTATCTGAATAGCTCTCACTTCGAAGTTAAGCCTTGCATAATTATTTTGTTGAGGAAGGATGGACTTATGAAAGTACTTAAATGCCTGTGAATGGAGATAACCAGCACGTGGAGCTTTTGGTATGACAAACATTTCTATCACTGGACAACTATGTTGATATATCTTCTCTCCCCAGCTATTTAATGATTTCTGTGAGAAATTTAAAAATGTTATGGAGACTATTTTAAGACTTTGCAAAATCTCTGAATGTGACTTTTGGGGTAAAGACTTAAAGGGCAAAAACTTTCAAAACAACCAGCAAACAGATTTAACTTAGCTTTGTAAACATATAGACATGTCTCTTAAAGGTCAAAGCTAAGCATAGCCCAAGGGTTTGAGTGGGTTGACAGAATTACCAAACTGCTAGAGCAGATGCTCTGCCTGTGCAGCCCTGTGCAGCCCTGGTGCTGCACGGATTTCAAATTAAGTCAGCAGCCTGAAAGCAAAAACTCTTGCTTGAAATTTTCTGGTCAAAATGTTCCTGTTTCAGGACCTGTAGCTCTATCTGGGCTTATGTTTGTGGTCTGTTGTACTTTCTTGCTTTTCAGATTAGGGTTTTTTTTTCAATACAATGAAATCTTTTTCTTTTTTGTATTGTTGGTCTCAGGAAAAGTGTGTGTTATTTCTAAACTGGGGTTGACCTGCAAAAACTGGCTTTAGTGGTGCTGGTTCAAGTTATCCTGAAAGTATTTTTTTTTTTAAGCTCAGACAACTGCAGAAATATAATTTCTACACGTGGACCATGAGGTAGTACCTAGCTGTAACATATATATCCTAGTAATGCATAATAGCCAGATGCCTTGCAGATAGCTTAACAAGCAACCACGATATCTGCCAGTGCAGCCTTTTGGTAGCACAAGAGAGTAGGTGGAGAAGCCCTGTATGCTACATCTGTGGGGTGAGATGCCAAATCTCTTGCGTGATTTCCTCTAGCAAAAAGTTGTTTGTGAAAATGCAGCAGAATACATTCAGTTCAATTAAGCTCAAGACACCAGAGCCTATTAATTATGCAGTGAGCTATAGTTTTACTTTTGTGAGATGCTGAGCACACTCTGCTCCCAGCTGAACCTAGTGGGCCCAGCGTCTCTTTTGATCACTCCCATGATTATTGCAACATTCATCTTTTTGACGGCCTTGATTCCAGTGCAAAGAATTAATATCTGCACCATGCTCACCTGCTTTGACCTAAGTGCTCTTCTCAACTGTATCATCCTGGTCTGAGGCTTCAACAGATAGCTTACCTTTCTGAAAGTGATAGTTTCTGCGAATGGATTGGATGAAATGTGCCCTGTTTGGATGCTTTCAGAGTATGCATAACACATCTGAGACTTTCAGGGGAAGAACAGGGGAAGTAGTGTCTAAATAAAAATGTTACTAGCAAGACTTGGGGTCAGAGACAATACTTGCTGAAGTCTCTCTAGTGCCTTTTTATGGCAGACATGACAGCCAATCCTGATCCAGACTTTGCTCACGCTCTGTAGAAAAGAGAAAGTCTGATCATCACATTTTAAAATTTAATAACAAGTGGCTTCCAATCAAGCATAACAAGCAGCTGCTGCCAACAAGAAAGAGCGTAACGCTAGATGCAGAGTTTCACAACCATTCACATCATGTTCAAACTCTTCACATTAACAAAGATGCACTTACAATCACACGCACCACAAGTTTGTACATGGAAACATTTGTGTTGCCTTCCAAATGTTTTTTCTTTCTTTCTTTTGTTTTGTTTTTAATCTTCTTGAAAGACAAGCAGAGTCTGGTTGGGGCTGACTGTCATGTACCCAAGGTAGTGGTAACGAGCAGACACTGCATCCCACAGTTTGCTGTGGATGATGGTAAACTCCAAAAAAGGCAGTACATCAAAACACAAGATCCTGGGGCACTTTCACACACAGGGCAATCACAGTTATATACACACATCTGCCTGATACTGTAAAACCTCAGCCTGTGTTTTACTGATATATTGGAAAGAAAACAAAACAATAAAGCAAAACAGAACATCTCTTCCTTCAGTCAACGTCCTTCAACTAATTTCTATGAGGAAGCTCTATATCCTGTCAATACCTTAGTGCCCCAGTAAAAGCAAGTGCATCTTAGGTACAATACCAACTTCATTCTCAGCCATATCTAGAAAAATATCCTCCTCTTTTTTTTATTTTTTTTTAATTTTTTTTTTATGGCTACTCGTATCTCTTAAAGAGGGAAGAATAAACTGTACCTGGATGAATGCAGAGATGGTTTTATATTCCTTACTCAAATGTTTAGGAATTTAATACCAAGGTACTGCTGGGCTTTCCTCTCAATTGCCTTTTTGGTTGTTGTCATGGGGTTGGGTTTTTTGTTCAGCTTTTATTCAACTCGAAATGTTTGTCAGAAAACATTTTTTTTTCTTCTCAGTGGACCTCAATTTTGGTGAGTAGTGATTTAACTGGAAACCTTAGAACATACAGGTCACAGACAAAAGTGTTTAGTACACATATCTGACTTTCCATATGGATTAAGTTTCACTGTCCTTCCTTGTCAACTAAGTAAAATATCAGCAGTTTCCAAAATCACCAGCAATAGGTACTTGTAAATGGGTTAAGCTAACACTTCTAGGGTTGGATGCATTTACAACAGGATGGGCCTCATATTTGCAGATAAGCCATGTAAAAAAAAGGTTTGGTTTTGGTTTTAAACTAAGTGTTTGACAAGTGCTAACAAACTTAACAACCTTTCTGAAGAAAGTACATCTTTTTTTTGTTTGGCTGTTAAAACAGTTTTTCTAGGGTAGCTAAGGCTGTTATGTTTCTGTTGGGATGGAGCCCAACATTTTCCTGTTGCCAAACTTCTTATGCCAATAAAACTCAACTTCAGCATGATGCACTTCACATCCCTGTTGCAATTATTTTACATTTTGGCTCCAGAAACTCCTGTGTGGCCCTGTCTGCTTCCTTTTCTCTCAGATGCTTCCCCTCCTTCGTCTGGTTGCAGCCCTGTTCTGGGTTTCACAAGTTGCCCTCTTCTGTCTGCTCCCAGTTGCAGTGGCATGTCGTTTTCTTCCTTTCTTCTATTGCTTAGTTTCTGAGATCAGGTTTTACAGTATATGCTGTATTTACAGAGGGTGGAGTTTACCAGCACAGAAGCCCTTGAGCAGACTGTGGGACGTGTGCAATAATGAAGTGTAACCGGTGTACCTTGCTGCATGAGAGCTCCAACTCCAAACCAGAAACTATTTAGTAAAGTAAAATTGTTTTCCACCACATCTGAGTCTGGGTTGCACGGGTGGGGGTTATACCATTCATAGGGTGTAAACCTGTGGCAGTTAACAGAAACAATCTGTAAACATCAAATAAGAGTACACACAGCGGCAGCAAACCTGCTGAACAATGCACAAAATGAGGTTAATGAAGGAAACAAGAAAAAGAAAACCTCAGCTGAAAGGCTGTCCGCGGGACATCTTGCAGCTGCCTCAAGCAAGCTGTGGAGCTGCGCTGCAATGCCAGGAACCATTCTCACAGTCCCGGATCTAGCACTGGGTTACTCCTTGGGTTGGAGACCTCGGGGGTGAGGCTTCTGCAATGCCCCACGGCCTCCCTGCCTGCACTGCTGACAGACAGACAGACACTTGCAGGTGCGGGGGAACAACTGGAAGCCACATAGCAGGTCCTCGGTACAGCGTTTAGAAAATAATGAAGGAGTAGAAGCCGCCTAAAGGCAACCATTGTCAGCTGTCTGTAGCTGAGATGCTGGATGCTGAATGTGTTCTCCCTGGGTGAGGCTGCGGCAGCAGCAGAAAAAAGGCTGCCAGTCCTTTGAAGACATTTGGGAGCAATTACAGTGTCTGAAAGCCGTAGGGCCAGGTAGTCAGCATCGCAGGGAGAGTGTTAGGCAGAGGATGGTCTTTAATGGAAGAACTCTGCTCTATTCTCTATGCACTGGTCTCCAACTGCAAACCGTGCCTGTTCTGCTCAACAAGACACTTGGCAGAGCTATGTTAAGGACCATTTCTCCCCAAGGTACCTTGCCTGCTGTTGCTTCCCACTGCTTCATGGCTTGCTGAATACCTTCTCATGACGTTTATGAATATAGCTTTAATTGACAATGTCATGCCAATACATTTTAATTACTGTTTCAACAATATAATTACACATTGAATTTATGCACGGCTGTAAGGAGAGTGCCTTGCTTAGCTGAAGTAATAAACTCTGATACTAATGAACTCACTAACTGAAACAGTATGTAGCTTAGGATGCTTTTAGCTGCACAATATTACCATTACTAGTACAATAATATTAAAAATTACATCAAAAGATGTAGTTTTCAGATTAAAGATACAACAGTTGTGCATACACCAGTGAAAAGAAAAGCAGTCATCAAGTTATATGTTTAAATTATTTATAGAATAATGGAAGCAACTGTTGTGTAGTAATGAAATTGTTCCCAACTCAGTTAATGCATATGTGGGGAAACATGTCTTTAACAAGAGACCCAGGATTAGGATTTGTAGGTTGCCTAAGTTACCAACTACCGTAGAAGTGAAGAGGTCCTATGTTGAGTGTTCATTCACAGGGTCTCAGAGTGTTAACACTGGACAGTAAGAAGGTACAAATAACTCTGCCTGACCTGACTGGTAAGCCCAAGGCTGGAATCTTGCATCATTTCAGACAACCACCACGTTCAGTAAGCTGGACATAACTGTCTCCATCACCAAAAGAACGAACTGGTGGTTGATAGAAAGTAGCAATGAAATTCTGGCAGTAGCACTCTTTCTGTCAGACTGGAAAGATTTTTATAGCTCTGGGTATGCATTGTGGTACTAGTTTGTGGAGGCATTTTATGTTTCTTTTATTCTTTGAAAAAAAGCTGATTTTTTTTGTGTGTTTCTGTTGCTGTGCTGAGCTCTAAGAAGGACTTGGTTTACAATTTTGCTCTATTTCATTGCTCGGGCCTTCTGTTTTCCTGTACATTTTCCCCTGATCTACTTTGGACCTTCAGCCGTAGCTATGGTGAGGTATCTGATAAAGATGAGATGCTCAAGGTCACCTTGAACATCTTTTTATATAGACTCTGTGTGACATCATTCACCTCTGGTGGTTCCTATCCACCATCAACATCAACAACATAGCTGATACGGCCTTAGCAGTAAACGGAAATTTTGACAGAAAATGCCTTGATCGTTCCCTGCCAGTGTACTTAGGAAAAGAATCTGAAATCCTTGATAGTGTTGAAAACTTCAGTGCTTGAGTTTAAAAAATAATATAGCGATGCTAGACCTACATAAGGCTCAAAGACAAATGAGAAATTATTCAGCTGCTGAAAAGTCTGAAGAAATAACAGAAAGATTATCACAGTCTATGAAAATTATTCCCAAGTATTTGTCTTCCATGAATTGATGTCAAAATACTGTTAACCTTTCAGTTTACTACAGAAGTGTTAAGAAGTGAATACTTCCTGGCGTTCTTAAAACCAGTCTATCCAATATTTGCTGAAATGCTTGACAAATCTTACAGAAATCTTAACTGATTTGGAGATGCGAACAGGTCTAGATATAGACTGTATGTATAAATGACTTATGTTCTTGTAGTAAAATAAAATTTATAAAGTCGAAAGTAAATTAAGTTGACATGTGAATGCAGTTTTGTGTCCTTCAGCCTGTATAGTCACAATCTAGGCATAATATATAGGCACAATAATTAGGCACTGGGTTTAGGCATCAGTTCAAAAAAAGAATATATGAGAAAACCTGTAAACATTCAGAAAAATATTTTAGCTATTTTGCTGAACTAGTGGGTTCTTTTCCGCTTTTCCTAAAATACATGGGTTATGAAAACAATATGCAAACTTGATATATTTAAGTTGTTACAAGTCAGGGTTTGTGCTGTGTGTTATGAATGTGTGTGAGTCTATACACTCAATGACATGTAAGCCTTTTAGATAATTTTGGCCACAGTTGCCAAATAGGTAGAGGCCTTAGGGGCTATTATGCTTCTACAAGTGTTGTGAAACATTGCAGTAAGAAACCCCACTAGGAGAGAAGCTGCAGGATGAGTTTGCAACTTGTTATATATCAGTTAATCTGCATGTGGAAGATTGTCTAGAAATCCTTCTGCTGCTGGGGAAACAAACACACAAACAAATTTCACCTGGCAATCACAATCCACCATGACACACAAATCTGCAGGGAAATCAGGCTTTATTAATTATGCTGCTTCTGGAACTACTGCTTTTTTGAAAGATTTAAGAAACAAAACATAACAAAGTTACACAGGGTGAACTTATGGCTTTACCCAAAGGCTACCCTGTGATTTGGAGCAACATTTAACAGCCAAGAGAGAAAAGCAAACAAGTTTCACAGCTGATGATTTGTGAGCACTGTGCGTTTCCCTTTTGTTTGCTCTTGGCCATGTATCTGCATGTAGACAGCTCTGCGAACAGACAGAGGATCCTGAGCTTATTTATTCCTGCAAATTTGATGCTGTTATTTTAAAAAATAGAAGTGCCGAGGATAACTAAAGGCTTTGTTTTCACTTCCACTTGTTCCGAGGTGGAAATGACTGTGGGATGTTTTTAGTTTTGGCACACAACTCTAGAAAAGTCAATCTGTCACAGTTGAGCAGATTTAATATTAGTCATGAATGAGATCATGATTTGGGTACAGTAAGAGTTATTATTTATGGTACAGTGAGCCACTGCAAGAACTTGTGGGAAGTCATGACTAATTGCACACAGTCCCATAGCTGTCAGGGATGGATGAATTCTTTCTTTTTCCTATGGCAAACACTAATAAGTTAACCCATGACCTCTCCTCCTCTAACTCCCTCCTTCTTCACAGAATAAGCAATTTAAAGGGAAAAGCAAATCCCACAAACTTCTGTACTTTGGTACTGGTATAGAAACATGGAAACAGACAAAGCATTCACATAGGTTGTCCATCAGAAACAAAGGTTGTTCAGTGGACAACAGAGAAATATATGTTTGAGGCCAGTCACTCTCAGCAGAATTGCTCTTGTGAATGAAGCTTCTACGGGACTGTGTCTTTTGATTAAAAGAAAACAGTGAACTGAAGGAAAGGCAGTGAGAGCTTAATTTGACATGGCTCACACAGAAGTGAAAATCAGGCACAATATTCTACATTGTCAGAATGAATGATTCAGATTACAATTAATTTATGACTTTTGAATGAGGTATTTGTATGTATACATTGAAATATATACATTATTGCTGACTTCTTAAAGTTGAATGCCATAATTTGCAATAAAAACTGCAGCATTTATGTTACTTTTGCTGTGATGTGAATATGTGGACTCCCAATGATCACTTCAGTTCTTATATTTCATAGTGTAAATGTTTTCTCAGGCTGTTTTCCACATACTTTATTAATGTGGAATGTACTGTTGATGCATATACAAAACAATACATAAGAGAAGTAGGGAAAGGCTTGATGAGGGATCTTCAATAAAAGAATCAAAACATTAATCTTTGCGAAACACTAGCAAAAATATTTATGTTTTAAATTATGAAAACGCAAAAATGAAGGGTAGAATGAAATCAAATGAACAGAGTTGGAAATGAAATTTTGAGGCCACTATCTGAAGAAAAGGGCAATAACTGTGCCAGCTCAGAGTCCTGATTTATTGAGGAGTATAGAAAAAAAAAATGTGTATGTGCTTATTTCCTGCTGGTTTTGAGTAGGAACATCACTGGAAGCCTGCCACTGACAAGCAAGGTGCATCTCAGGACAGCGTTGGGAGAGAGTTTTTGATATGCTTCACCTTGCAAATTGTCCCCTCAGGTTCCCATTCACGTTATATTGTATTTCAAGAAGAAATTAGCTGAAGTAATTAACATCCTTCAGCAAAAAACATGCTCACATACTCTATCTTACCTTTTAAGTGCATGCACTGTTAGTGGAAAAGAGATGTGCCTACATACACGTGATAGAAACTGATTTCCAACATGTAGTCTGCTGAGGTGTTGTGTACTGACAAAGAAAGGCTGACACATTTCATCAGGTATTTCTCTCCATTCAGCCCTTCAGGAAAGTAAAATCTCATCACATTGCAATATATAATAGTGATAGCATCATAGAGGTGAAAATACCACGAGACTTTCTAGAATGTTATGCTTTAGGATTGGATAAAACTCTTAGGATGGTATTTTACATATCTACATTGCAAGGCTCATGCAACACCTACAGAAAGAGAGGTAGTTCATGTGGATGCGTCTAAAATTACGTCGTTGACTTACCTTGCAATGACAAAGAGGACACAACTGACTCCAAGGCAGGCTAGGAGAACATACATCCAAATATCAGGAGAAAGAGGGTTTAAAAAGGAGAAAACACCAGGGTTTGTTCCATTTGGCTTCCGGTACAAGATACTGATTCCCAGTGTCATGAAGGGCTTTGAAAAATCAATTACTTTCTCTCTTACATAGGTAATTGTGAGAGGAGCAACGGCCAGATCGGCTTTCTGTAAACACAAATGGGAAAATACTTAATTCTTTTCATGTTCAGCAAATGCACTACTGTACCTTCCATTTCCGCCCCCCCAAGTATTAAAAACTAACCCAAATTTGACTATAAATCTGAAGCGTGAGACAGAATTGCTAGGGTATGACTTGGTACATGATGTTCTGTCTCCTGTTTTGCAGGTAAAGAGTCATTTGTGACTTTCATGTGAGCAGGAGAGGTATGACCAGCGGCATGGGGCTCACTCCTGTGCACTGGGGCAGACAAGCAAGGATTGCCAGAGCATCTGGACAGGGACTACATCCACGAATCAGAGGCTGCTGCAGGGCAGAGGCTAGCTGGAAGCACAACCTTTGCCACTGGACTTTGTAGCCAAGGGGTGGACAGGACCTATCCTATCTCAGTACTTTCTGCCTTACTGCAGATGGAAGTTCCCCCAACATACACAAACCGTTCATTCAGATGTACGGACGTGACTTTCTACTCTGACAAGTGTAATAAAGACAGACCAGTGGCTCTAAAAAACTGAAAGCGAGTGCAAACATTTCTTTTGGGTTGACTTCATATAAAACACCACAGCAAAATGGAGAATAAAAAGAGAAGGATTATTCAATCTTACATGATCTATGAGCTCTTTGACCATCCCATTCCACTCTCCTTTGTCGTTCTGGGCTCCATATTTACCATCAGAAACTAGTTTGACCTCATAGATGAAGCCTAAAATATTTGACAGCTCCTTTAGTAAGTCCAGGCAATAACCCTCAAATCTGTCATTTCCATACAAGGGCTTGTCAGACTTCTTGTACATAACATAGGGATCTTCCTATAGAAAAAGACAGGAGACACGCAACAACAGAAGTGAGGCTTGTTTCAGATTATATAGGCTTCTCTAAATTCTGTATTTTATAAATTGATTGTAATTAAATGGAAATCAGTAATTTACTGTATCCATTAAAAGCTGTTCTAGGTGTGTTAACAAATTGACTGAATCAATTTGTGATACGCATAAGGGCCCTAATTTTCAGTGGAATAGACCATTCAAAGCTCCCATGAGCTTTAATTAAGCAGTGTTTAGCAGCTCCATAATCAGATCCAAGATCTGTACTCTACATTGTCTTACCCTAAGGGATAAGGAAGGGATGTTGAAGGAGAGAGAAGACTAAATAACAGAAAAAGGAGAACCTAAAACTGGTTATTTTCTGAGAAATAAATCTTTATTAAAAAAATCTTCAAACGTATAACATAGCTGTGAGCAGGTATTCACCTGAGAGAACAGAGAACAACATAGGCAGATTGCAAAGTACCTTGTTGCTGTTCTTTTAAAAGGATTTTGGATAGGAGAAGATCAGGGGAAGCAAGTTTCTGCAGTTTAATGTGGCAAAAGACCTGTGGCAAAAGTAGAGCAGTGAAGAGAGAGCCTTTGAGCTCCTTCCCTCCTCCTGAGGAATCAGGTAGAATTACTGTAAAAATGTGGCATTACTGGCCAGGTGGAAAGCATGAGGCTGAAAAACTCATGAGCACCCAGTTGGATATTTTCCATTTATCATAGTAAGGACATAACTCAATCTGTCTATCCACTGTTTGGTACATTTTTTTAGTTCTCTTCATCTCATTTTCATTAAAAACAAAGGATGTATGAGCACTGACTGAAATCCTAGAATTTGTATGAGTTAATTCTTCTGAGAAGAAAAGAATTCAGGGTTCATCCCTGAAATACAGAAATAACCTGAACAATTTTGGAGGTGGATGTTCCTGAAACTCTTTCATTGGCAATGGTGTATGTTTTAATCCATCTTGTGGATAGATTAATGCGTATGTTGGTTCTGAGTCTAAATCAAGAAATTTGCTTGAAAACAGGCTAGCTTAACAAAACATTATTTAGTGTGGAACAAAATAACTGTGGGGTGCAGAGCAGAGGTTGCAAAGGTAGCCACAGACAGCCCCAAAATCCACTATCAGTAACACCTGCATCCTACAGCGGGGCTGGTGGCTTCACCTCTGCCCAGCGAGACTTACCAAAATGGTGGTGACAATGAGTGTCCGGTTAGCCAAGGAATCTGTGATGTTAGTCGATCGGTCCTTATTGCTGTCTGTCATGTTAAGGCCGCTGTATGAGTTCCAAACCCCAATCTGCACAGAAGAGAGCAGGTGAGCGGCTACCTGGCCACAGTGAGCTGAAACATTTCCCTAAATGCTCACCACCTAGGGAGGGTGCACTGGCTCTAGCCACCACAGAAAGAGACACCAATTGCAACGCTAGAGAAGGGACACGGCTGTAGGTCTGAGTAAGGCAGCAACATCAGATGGCTGATTTAGAAAACACAGGGAACATACTGCCCTTTGAAAAGCAGGTGGAAATGAATAAGCTGCAAGAGTATAAGGCACGTCAATACAGCGGTGTATTAGCCAATGTTCTGCAAAAGCGGAACATGTTGACTTTGTTTCCTGCTAAAAAAATGTCAGATGTCTACTTTGATGACTTTTTAAAATTTTGTAAATGGTAGAGTTGAAACATATAGCAAGACCTCTCTCTTCCAATACAACAGATTAAAAGCTTGAATAAATATGCTGAAGTAGATTGATGGATGCACTGGCCTTTTGCTTCCACTGTGCCTTCAGCAGGTTTAGCAAAGATTATTCTGTCACTTCTTGACTACTATATACAACAGAGCTAGCAAGGTGATACCATTTTGCACACTGATCAGTATTTGTTCAGTAAATATAAGTGGCCAAAGGAAAATTCCCTTCTAGCCCCAGAGATAATGAAGAATTCCAGTATTTAATGCCCAGTTCAAGGCCTCAAGGGAAAGACTATCATGATTCAAGAGGATTTGGGTGTATACCTTGTGAGGGCAGAAATTATAACCATGTTGATTTATTCAGATAAATATTTAAATAATATAAACACAGCCTGGAAGCACCTTCAGGGGTCTTTTTAGCCTTTGGATTTACATACACAGCATGTCTGAGGGCTGATGTGAGAAAACTGCAGGCAAAGGGCTGGCTCAGGCAGTTTCGTTTTTATTGGGCATTTGGGGAGAGCATGAGACTGACTGCTTGGGGGACTGATACTGGCCAGTCACAGAGCCATTCACATTGCCTCATCACTCTGCCAGCATGATTCAGCTCCACCTGGGAGGGGTTGGATTTCAGATCCTCCCTGCCGGGATTGCCAGCAAAACTGCCAAATAAGTCTGAGACAAAAATGCACTGACTTGTCTTGTGTACTGAAGGTGTCTATCTCCTGTTAGATGCTCAGCCATTTCAGATCCAGGCTGGATTCTTTTTCTTTGGTTGTTAACTCAGGCGGAGATGGTGTTGCCTTTGTACCAAACCCAGAAGATTAGTTTGTGCCTGCTGAGTGTGGATTTGGTGTATAAAATGTGTCATTTCAAACAAACTTTGGGTTTGTGTCTCTGGGTGTCATTGCTATTGCCTTTCACAAACTTTTTTCAAAGTACGCTTAATGGGGATCGTCATGCCAATTTTTTTTTTTAAACTATTTTTCAAGTGTTTATCAGTCATTCCCTTTGTTTCTAAAATTAGATCAGGTTGGGAAACTGATCAGGAAAGTACAAACAAAATAAAATGTTGCATATTATGACAGCCTGTGCCAGAAATATAATAAATAACCAGTGTCCTTGCACTTGCACCAAGCTGGCTGGATTAATAAAAAAGCCATTCTACTTCTTGCTACTGACTTGACATGGCTGACTTTTATTGGCTGGCAGCAAGGAAGAGGAGAACAACCATGAAGAACATGGAGCAACACAGTCACAGTGCATACAAAATACACCATTCTATGTCTGGATAAAAGAATGACACTGCAGGTCAACCTTGATTAGAGTGATGGAGGAGATCAGAGGGGCACTGGAAGAATGAGGCCAAGGTAGTACATCACTATGGTAAATCTGGGGGATTTATTGCAGTTTAGTGACAAGTTTGAGAGGTGTTATAAGCCCTTCTCAGCAAGCCTGTGCTCTGAACCAATTGTAATTTGGTTTAAATCAATTCAGCATAACACAAAATGCCTAGAGTCAAAAGTGAGATCGGTTCAATAGCATTCTGCATGTCAGGTAGGATGATCTATTCACCAGTAATGAGGAAAATGGGGGCCTTTGTGCTTTATCCTGATTCATTGAAGATTAAAACAAGATTGTTAAGTATGTGCTTTATAATAACAAGAAAAGAGAGCAACAGAAAGTTTTTCACTGGTCTACTCTATAGCATTAAAATTCATCTCAAAACAACACAAAACCAAAATGTTTTTTAACTGTGTATGTGGGAGGGGTGGGAATAATAAGATCTGTATGAAATACATACAAAATATAATGATAAGTGTTATGAGAAATTTTTATCTTGTGACTCCAGAACACTTTAAACATGGTAAATGCAGTTGTTATCTTCTCAATACAAAATGGCAACCATGGGTTGTACCTCCAATGGGGAGCAGAGCATGGAGCAGATCTTTTGACTCCCACTTCTGTGGCTAACCCACCAGGCAAAGGCACCTCAAATTAAAAAAGGACTGAGATTCCTGGGGTAATTTAGTTCTTTTATAAACAAGCTTAGTTACAATTTCCATGTGTTAGTGAATGACAGCAACCACTTAACCATCTATATTATTTTCTAAAGGAGCTAATAACACATTTGCCAAAGGTTTGAGTCAACAGCGCTCAAACATAGCCTGCACAGGCAAAACCCCCCAAGCCTGAATGTTAAAGCAATCCTTGCAGCTGATGCTCATACACATTCAAAATGCTGCAAATTTACAACCCGTGGTGACTCTTAGGTGAATCAGGAATGATAACAGCTGAGAAAAGGAGTGCTAATTCTGTAGCCAGGAGCCTCTGCTTTAGCAGGAGAGAAGCACAGCTTGCAAGAAATAAAATAATAATTAAAAAATTACTTTGGCATTAAAGCTGAATCCTGCCAAGGTATTTTTACTATTTGTAATTTGACTTGGGATGAAACTTATCCTATGATAAAATTTCATACTCTCAGATGGACTTGTGTCTCTAAACTGCAATATGAGTCACTATCAAAACCTAAAAGATGAGTCTGAAGACCCATCCCAAAGGTTTTTTGCATAACTCATCTGTGTACAAACCTTCTTCCACACTTTATATAAATGATTAGAAACCTCGCCAGCAGCCTTGGTATAGAGAAAAACAAACAGAGTTCTTTATTAAAAATGAAAAGAGAACCAATCTGGAGAGCTGTGTGGGAGCAATTACATTTTAAGTCAAAATTAACCCATCAGCGATTATCATTCAGAGACAAGCCAGTATACACAAAGCAAGGGACAATGTTGTCTCCAGCTATCATGAACTGGCAGTTATACCTGTGTTAGGGATTTTTGGACATCCATAGCAGGTACTTCCTAGGCAATGGTGGAGGAAGGCCTGTGGTGCCTATTGGGAGTCCATGTTTGCTGTTTGAGGGCTGGGGCAAGGCCATCCCACCTTCACCCAGGGTCCCCCAAGTCCTCCTCAGTTTCCAGCATGGGCCCCAGGTGGCAGTGGCAGGGTGTGGATGCCAGAAGCATCGCCATCTGGCTAGTGTGAAACATGGCCAAATGCATCTGTGGCTTTGGGGTTCTCCCTATGGTCTCTGTAAGTCAAGGTGCTTTCCATGCCTTACACCTGTGTACCTTCAGGAGAGTTTGTAAGCGGTAAAGTAAGGAAAACAAGATCTTTTTACATGGATTTTTTTTTTCAGAGGCATGCATCCCTGAGCGTCCTGAAGGAATGTAAATTTCTTTTGTCTTTCATTTGAATCATAGAATCGTTTAGTTGGAAAAGATCTTAGAGATCATCAAGTCCAACTATACCTGCCCACTACTAAATAATGCACTTCATCTACCCATTTTTTAAGTGCCTCCAGGGATGGTGACCCCACCACTTCCCTGGTCAGACTGTTCCAGTGTCTTTTGGTGAAGAAATAATTCCTGATATCTAAACTGAACCTCCTCTGGTGCAACTTGTGGCCTTTTCCTCTTGTCCTATCACCTGTCACTTGGGATAAGAGACCAACATCCACCTTGCTACAACCTCCTTTCAGGCTCCTTTTCTCTAGGCTAAACAACCCCAGATCCCTCATCTGCCTGTCATAAGGCTTATTCTCCAGCCCCTTCATCAGCTTTGTTGCCCTTATCTGGATGCACTCCAGCCCCTCAAAGTCTTTCTTGTAGTGAGGGTCCCAAAACTGAACACAGTATTCAAGGTGCGACCTCACCAGCGCTGAGTACAGGGGCAGAATCACTTCCCTGGTCCTGCTGGCTGTACCATTTCTGATTCAGGCCAGGATGCCATTGGCCTTCTTGGTCACTTGGGCCACTGCTGGCTCATATTCAGCTGGCTGTCAATCAACACACCCGGTTTGTTCTCTGCCAGGCAGCTTTCTAGAACCAATTTCTGAAATTGTGTCATGCAGAACTTTCTGCTCTCAAAAACAGATGCTACAACTAACTTAGTCCCCTGTAGTGTCACCATTTGAGCACAGTTTGTGATAAGCAGAGATTTTAGGTAAAAAGAACCAATCTAATCTCAAAAACATGAAGAATTTGTACATGTCAACTCTTGTTGAAGTTATTAGTCAAGCATCTTCTTTACTTTCTCTTTCATATCATGTTTATTAAAAGCAGTATATGTAAGATAAGTCTAGATTTTATCTACATATATGAATTTACCACACAAAGTTACAGTGGCAAGAACTTAAGATTATGTGCGCTTAAAATAATTATTTCCATTTAGACAATTATTTCTAGTACCAAATTTCTAACTTATCCCTCAAAATGCAAAGTACACACTGTAAAATAATAAAACAATCTTAGTAGTTCTGTCTTAACTTTGACTTAAATAATCTTAAGAATAGTGATTTTAACCCCAAGCACAGGAGATTCAAGTCTCTCCTACACCTTTGAAAATTACCTTTTTGTTGTAGTTTTACAAAAGATCTGGTTACCTTTTCTGTTCCTTCCTCCTTGAGGCTAATAATGTCCAAATCAAAATCCTTCCGTAAGCCATCTGTTTTGTTGAAGGTTATGCGCCCTGTCAGGCCATCCCATCGTGCCTGTGTGAACACAAAAAAACTCTTCCTTGTAGCGATTAGTAGGAAATACTCTGAAGTCATAATAAATATTGCATTTTAAATTAACTGTCGCATTGAATCACTTCCAAATATTTTTTTAAACATATGTGGCTTTGTTACTTTGATAAAAAACACTTTCTTCATTTTTTTTCTACAGTTTGTCTTCAATATGTTTAGGGATTTACAATCAGTCACAAGTCTGTGACAGTTTATATATATTGATTTACATATGTCTATATACATACTGTATATAAAAAGATATACTGAAGAAAGAGACAAGGAGAATAAAATACGTATTACACACGCCTAGACAAGGCAGTTTTTTGCACTGCATGAGAATTCACTATGAAACTAAAAAAGGAGTCTGCACTGTCCATGCTTTGGGTCTGAATCTTGGAGTACAACTGCCGAAATGCACCAGCCCCACTGGAGTGATCCTCTTTACCCCGGCCCAGGTCCTGTTAAGTTCTCCATGATGAATGGGTAACAAATGGCAATCGGTGCTGAATGGGAGTCTCCAGAAGGTCCTTAACTGAAGGAATGTAGCTAACCATCCCAAATCACCAAAGCTTTCTCAGCACTTGAGTTGTGTATTTCCTAGTCTTGTGTGATACATACTCCCTCTGTTACTCAGAGCCCAGAACTCCAGATTTTTCCAGGAACACATAAAGCAGAGAAGGGTTTTTGTCATTCTTGCTTGATTTCTTGGACAGATTGTGGTTAAATGTCCCCCCACCAGCACCGGACTCCTAATGTCCTGGACTTTGCTGAATTGTTTCACTAACGCCCTCATAGAAGAAGACACAAGTTCCCAAGTAAATAAATGAGGTGCATCGTTCCTGTAGGAGCACCACCACTGCCCGAGCTCACGGGTATTGATGGCATGATGATGATGGCTCTAAAAGCAGGATCTCTGGAAAAATGCGTTCAGTCAGACAGACCTAAAAAAAACTTGTAGTGTAAGGTACACTCAAGTCTCACAAGCTTGAAGTACAGTGTGCAAGTTACATGTGATCAGTTTCAACAACATTTTACTGTTCAATCATAATTAAGTGAAATCACATTTTCCTTGTTTTAAACATTGGCATCAGGGGTAAGTTAAAGCACTTAAGATATCACTCTGTATAGCCATGATGATTCCCTGTGCTGGCAAAGGCTTCTTTAGTGCAGCAGGACCACTGTCCGCAACTAACTTTCTCTGCAATTTGTTTCCTGGATCTCATGAACTTTGCAGCAAACTCGCTTTCTTTTAAATGAGATCTATCTGTCTCTCACATAGGCACCATTTTTTCCCTAGAGCTGAAGCTTATCTATAAAAGAAAGTACTTGATGGATTTCAAACTGAAGACAATTTTTATAATCTATTTTTGGGAGCTTCCACATTAGATTAAATTCTTCAAAGATACAAGAAAGGTTGATGATAAATGACGGCCTAGTATCTTCACGTGTCAGACAAATAATTTTTAAATGACAAGCTTTTCTACTGCACATTGTTATTTGCTTCATCTAATTTGTTGTAGATGGACGACATAAGGAAAGCTGCATTAAAAATCAACATACTTACAGAATGGTGTCTCCTCTTTCTGTTAAATCTAAGTTCTAGCTCAGAATCTGAAGGATTTGATCTCAGATGCTGGAATGTTAGCACCATGTGTCTCAGACAAATCTGGTGCATCTAGAATTTTGTGGAAATATAGCAGGATTTTGAAGCATGGAAAAGCACAAATGTAACCAACTTGTTATGAGACTTTCCATCTTAATAACACAGGAACATATGAAAATCTCAGCTGTAAACAGTGAAACATTTCTGGGGTTTTATGCTGATATAATTAGGACAGCAGGAGGGAACACATATGAATGCATTTCATTATATAATATCTCTTTTCCAGTTTGTCTTTATTACTCTGACATGACCCCATCTCTTATTCATAAAGATGGAACATTTTTTAAAATATGATCTTTAGAGATCAATTCCTCCTCAGAGGGCAATTTGCTTCTGTGAAATGCTCACATTTATTGATTACATATCAGATGCCCAGCTTCTCTGTTAACGTGATATGATCTTGAATAAAGGAACCAATATGTTATTTTTTGAAATAGTACCGGCAGCCTACATCTCCAATCTTGTAAAAAAGATTTATATGGTGAAATGCTAGATCTCCTTTGAAAATCAGCACTGATGCTTCTACCTGCATACTAAAAAAAAGGGAAAGAAAGGGTGTTATAAGCTGCATATGTGTATGCTCAAATTTCAGTGTATCAGAGAAGAGCATATGGCCATTGTCTAACTTAAATCCCACTTAGACCACCATATAATGACCCAAATGTGACTTAAATTACAAACATGAGTCAGGGATTGTGTTTCAGAAGAGTCAAACTCAAATGCTGAACAAGTTTTTCAGATCCTATTTATAAGGTACATGAATTTTAAAATTAATTTTTGATTTTTATTTTATTCATTGTACTTATTTCAAGTAAAAATAAAACACTGGGCTTGAGCCCAGTGAGCATCTTTGTTTCTGACTTCAACACAGTTGTGGCACCTGCGTATGAGCAGGTCTAGACAGACAGGTGATGTTTCTTTCCTGATCACAAACAAAAGTTTTCCTTCAGAAACAAAGGGAGAAATGAGCTAGAAATCTACAGTCCAGCCCAGGCCTTTGAAAGGCTATGGTAAAACTACCAAGCTTTTAATATAATTTGAGTCCTAATACAGAACTCCCTGCTACATGCAAAGAAAGTGAAAGGTATAATTGCTTCAAAATCAAAGCTGTATACAACCACTTCTAGATGCCCAGCAGGTAAACCAAGGATGTGAGTATCTTTAGGTCCTGTGTTCAGGCAAACAGGATAAGCAGCAATCGCACAGTTCTCATATGCAATTAATGAACAGAAATGAAGCAGAACTGTGAATAGTCAGCAACCACACCGCTGTTTAGCAGAGCAATGAGATTTCATGCTTTTATATGCAGAATCTATAGCAATTTTAATGTTTCTAGTGACACTCCATGTTAAATATTAGAGGATATAATGAAAGTTGAATCAGAATCTAATCATGTAATTCATCAAAAGTAATTGCTTTTTTGCACTCTTTCCTCGCTTTAATATTAGAGGAACTAAGTGTACAATTTGAAACTCTTAGGGGCAGTATGTATTTTTTATTCTGTTTGTATAATTTTGAGCAGAGCTTGCAGCTTAGTTAAAAAACATTATTTTCAGTGGCTTCTGTTTGTAACATCCTTTGCTTGTCTTAGATCTCATTTATGCAAGGTCGCAGGCTGCCTTTGACATCAGAACTGTGATGAGATGCTCTTTAGGGAGTTTTGTTTGCAGCAGTAGTGCAATAACAGTGTTCAAAATAAGGTCTCACATTCTTCAATACTGTGTTTTAACAGATAATTATTTTTCCTACTTCTAAGTTGCAAACATTTGATGACTTTCTCCTGTTTATTAAACAAAATGAAGAATTAACCCAATATACTGGTTTCTTTTGGTAACTGAGAAGCAAACCATACAGGACCAGCAGCTACTCAGACTGTTTTTGCTTATCATTGAAAAGGTGGTAAATAGAATAGATTAGAGATTCAGCCATTTCTGAAGGCTGTTAGGTACCTGACATGGCAAAAATAGGCAAAGCAACCTAATTAAAACTGTGAAACTACTTTTTACTGCTTAAAAAAAATTAAGATTGTGGCCAAAACAGAAACTGAAATGTGGGGTTAAATACTCATATTACAGTATTGGTTTACATATAAATCTCTGGGTAGAAAACTATAGCAACTGGAAAATCATGCTGACTCAGATTCTAAGAGCAGATTCTCCAGAAGCTTGCTATCAATTCACATCACCATCATGCGATCTTTATATCAATTTTGAGTTCATCATCTTGAATTTATTAGTACAGCAGCCTTAGTTTCAGCCAAAGCCAGTCAAGAGTTCAACCACAGAATCAGTTAGTTCAGCTGTGACCAGACTTAATAAGGTAAAATAAAACGTACATTTCATATTCTATTTCTTTTGTCTCTACCAGACCTCAAATTTCCAGATTTGTATTAGCAAGATACGACTAGATCAAGAAATCATAATGCACAGTGTATAAAATGCATTGATTAAGTAAATATTCAGCTTTGTGATAGAGACTCAATGGGATATAGCAGGTAATACATTGCACAAAAGCATGTCAATCCTTCTCAGACAAATTGATTGTTTTTATAACGTATTTGTTGTTTCTTGTTCAATATAAATTTATCCAAGCATTTGAGTTAACCGTTTATCTGCCTACGGCATATTTTCTCTTTCTGAGCCTAGTGACACACTGACAGATACCAGATAGTTGTGTTTCAGATTAGAAAAAATTAAATTTTTCAAGGTCTTTTTTAATGTGTTCAAAGTGCCCAGGTATACAAAAATGCAAAGGCATAATCTTGTTTTAACTTTTAACACTATTATGTTTAAGAATGTTTCATAATCTGCAGACATCTCTGCTCTTCTATTAGTATTCCACTTATTCCAATAATCTGTGAAATAAGAGTTTTCCTGAATCTATTCTTTACACCTCCACTTATAATTAATCAAGCAATCTCTTTTAGAATTTCAAACTCAAGTTTTAAACTTTTATTGTTCCCACTGTTCAACAAAATAAGAACCCCCCTATTTTGAACATAGGCCGAGACTTAATGTTAGAAGAAAACACCTGAGACACAAATAGACGCCTCCAAATTAAAATAAAAATGTGACTGTATCACTTACAAAATGTGTACATATTGAATCTGTTTTAAATGTTATAAGGAAAAACTTTTATAACTCTTAACAAACTTTTAAAGTATATAGACAAAAGGAGTTGATAAAACTTCTGAGTGAAGAGCCTAGAAGAAAAGTTATTTTAGCACAGTATTGTGGCAGAAAATTAACTGTTTCGTTGTTCAGCTACAAAACCCTGCACAATACCAGGTTCAACCTGACTTTGTGCAAGATTTTCAGACACTTTACATCTGCTGATGAAGCCTGAATACTTTTTAAATAGAAAAGTATTGTAAATTGATGATAAACAACATCTTATGCAAAAACTATCCTTGGATATAAGTGCAATGTTAAATGACAGTCTTCTTCATTCAAAAGCCCTACAAACACATCTAGGCACATAAAAAAACCCAAACCTGCTGCAACTAATTTGAGCAATTCCCCAATTAGACAATATTTTCCCATCTACTCAGTTTTCCTGTTAAGGCAGTGGAATTATCTTGACCTTTGGTAGGTTTCTTTCCCAAGCATTTTAAAGGTAACCTACAAAGGCAAGATAGTAGACTGATTTTTTTTAAACTTTTTTAAAATTATGGATATATACGTTGAGCATATTTGTATTTTCAGTTTTTGGTGTTTTAATCTGTTTATTTATTATCAGAATTTACTAGGCAAAACTGAACATCAGTTATCGATTCAATTTACATTTCTGAATAACCACAGTTTTGAAATAAAAGGTATGACCTTACACCTTACACCTTACACCACCATCATGCAGTTGTTTGTTTTGGTTTTTTTTTATTTAATGATGAATGAAGCAATGGGAAAAGATATTGGCAATCACCTGACCTAGAAGCCAGGAAGCACTCAACTCCTCACATTACATTTGCTCACTTATCATTGCACAATGGTGCAGACAGGATAACTTCATAGTCTTTTTGGACATATATGTTCTAAAATGAATGTATTATGCGTCTGGATTGAGATCAGGTAAATCTTTCTGCTTCTGTGCTAGTCTACCAAAATGAGCAACTTGAAAGGAAACTAGTCCTGTCCTGAACAGAGACTTCCTAATTCTCTTTAGCCACCATTTCACTAGAACGTTTTCCTTCAGCCAAACAGCAGCAGCCTAGAAAGCACGACAGCAAAGGAACCACCCCAAGTGCTGCTGTCTCCATGCCACTTTGGTTAAGGCATCTTTCAGCTTGCAGCAAAATGTGGCAGATAAGTACATATGGGGATCTCAAACAGCATGTCAGGAGTACCAGAGCGGCAGACCTGTTCTGTTTAATCAGCATTGCCTGCTTATAAAGAAGGTGAAAGTCTACTTTAATTTTAAACTGATAATCAAAACTTTCTGATGAAGGCTGTGGTGCTAACTGGCATCCAAATGCAGAGGTGGCAATGATGTCTCTTCGATTAGGCCTTAGATTTATTAACAGAGCAGAACTCTGATGAATAATTCTACAGAATTATTGACAATGATTAATGCACATATATAGAGGACATTGATTATATTGCTTGATGGCAAGACACAAGACAGTGAGGGAACTCTGTTTTTCATGTTGGGTATTTTCCCTACTCCAAACTTTTGCTTCTTGTCTACAAAATCAGATATTAGAAAAATGTATAAAACATAGACATACCTAAACTTACTGCAGCCACATGCTCAGAATATCACAGATCACTGTACTACAACAAAATGTTCCAATACCATAAATAAAGATACCACTACCTACTAACCAAAATGGTAAAGACCAAGGAAACGTTTAGTTTAATTTTCCTTTGGTTTTCTTTCCTTTTGGAATAGAAAACTCTTTCTTTACTACAATTGCATAGACAGTTCATAGATTTAAGCAATAGTGATATTTCTTCCAGTTACAGTGGAAATCATAACATGTTTTGAGCCACACATCAACTTAACAGCTTTTAGAATTAATCCTCTTATTAAAAGAGATCTCCAAGGATTATGGAAGTGAATTAGTGTATGACTTTTCCATTATCCTAGTCCAAATGTAGCATAACAGATATAGTAAGAAGAATTTCAACATTCACCATTACAGGGTCTTATCTACCCCTCTGAAAATCATGACACTTCACAGTGTCTTTACTCAGAAGAGGTCCAAGACTGGAACAGTCACAGGCTTTTATTGAGCAGCGCTGGAATGGAAAAGAGGTGTGGGGGAGGCTTGCTCTTGGGAAAGGGTTTAGGCATCTGTTAGAAGACAGCACACCACTGTCTTGAAGCAAGAGAGAGAAATAGCAGGTAAATAGAAAAGGGAGATTTCTTAGGAAAGTCACAGGCTGTTCTGTGAGCCTCTCAAGAGCACTCATTTCCAGAGCAGTAGCTGAGCTTAGTGGCATTCAGGGATAGTCATATGAAAGGTTTTCGGTGTGACAAATTTGACAAGGAACCCTCAATACTTGAGGATGATGGGTTAGGTGGATTCATCTCAGAGCATATGTTTGAAAAGTGTCTGAGTTACTTTAAAGCTTACATCTACCAGATTGCTTTATATCAATACCAGACATGAGGGAGTGGGTGTGGAGAATTAGAAAGGAAGGTCAGACTTTGCCAGTTATTCTTCCTAATAAGAGCAGAGTCTATTTTATGATGCACAAACACAACTGTCACAAAAGTGTCTGCGTGGGATTACTGTTGACTATGATCTACCATAACATTACACTACTCTGTTAATGGGGATTAGGATCATATTGTAACAGTTGCCGCTTGTATAGGTGAGACAGCATGTAGAGAAATCCTGTTCCACACAGATAACAGACTAAATACATTAACTAGAGAAAAGACGTCATCTGTCTTTTACAGAAGGGAATCACAGCATTTCCAGCTACAGGACTTCTTCACCTAGACTCTAGGCCCTGCTGCTTTTGTTTTAGAGTGATGTGATAGCTACAAGCATGGATAGTGAACGGTTTGATCACTTCAGCACATTGGAAGCATCTACGCAAGCAACGACCAGTTTTGCCGCATCAGGTAATCACGACATAAGTTTTGCAGCTGTCCTGAAGTGAATTGCTCATTCTGGTTGCACAGAGTCTGTGGCAGGGCCAGGAGCCAAAGCCAAAGGTCTGGCATTCCCACCCATCTTATCTTGAGTGGGAAATATCCTCCCCAGCTAAGCTGTTGTCCTATTACAGTGACATCAGCTCACTGAACAACAGGGATGACAAGGAGCCAGTAGGGGCTTCATGTGGTGCAAAGCACTGTGTCATTTCCACTGAGGTAATGAGACCAAAGTGCTGGCAAACCTGTGAATGAGAGAGTAGGAGGTTGTGTGGCTGAAGAACAGGTTGTTTCAATAAGAGTACATTGCTCCAAAACCTAAATCATCTGCATTTAACAGTTATCTTGTAAGCTTTTTGTAGGAAAGACTGTGCACAGTGAATGGCTCAATGGTGATGTGAATCGGGGCTTCTGAGAGCTTTTCCAGTACAAATAAGTATCATCCAGTTTAGCCCATGCACTAAGACTTAAATAAAAATATCAGTGTGGAGTAAATGATGAGCATCCTCAGTAGGCCAGGACATATGAAAGTTCCAAAAAAGGTTTTGCGTAGCAAATCTAAAACATCCCCCACATACTCAGATAAAATAAATTTACAGTAATTCTTGCTCATTTTTTAATAAACAAATCTACTTTCCAGCTAATATTTAAGAAAGTAAAAAGGAATGGAAGAAAATATGTACTATATAATCTTTTTGTCAAATTTCTGGTTTTGATTTTAAATATCACAGTATCAGAACCTTGCATATATTTTTTTTATTAATTCAATATGTATTTATTCTTTGCACACAAGTTATAAGACCATTATTTTGCAAACTGTGCAAACTGCAAATTTAAGGATCATTCCTTAAATTAAGTGATTTTCCACTTAAAATTTCATTTCAGAATAGGAATTCCTATAGGCATTAACCTCGGCCATTAACCTCATCTTCCTGGAAAGCTGACCTTTTTTGCTAATAAATCATCATGGGATGCAGTTCTAGCAGTTGTTTTGTTTACTCTTCTACTGAAGAGTTTTCAGTTCAAAGTAAAAGATAGCAACAGCCTTGTATAAGAAATACATTCATTACTTCATAGATAAGAAGTACATTTTAAAAAATAAAGAAAAGAAAAATGTTTGTTTTAATGAGAGTGGATCAAATCCTAATATCAAATTATCTGGTAAGAGAAGTCATATAAGAAAAATATAACTATTTCTTTCAATTAATTAAATATTGCAGCACCAGAGACGAGGGAATAGCTACAGCCAGTATCTATAGATGCTGTAATCAACTCAAAATTAAAATGTGATGACAAAGATGCAGCAGCAGAGATGTTATTTTATGTTTTGGAACTGGAATATTGTCATCTTTCCCACTACATGCACAGAGATGTCTGTGCAGCAAAATGACTCGGCAACTGACACACAGATCCCTCCTCAGACAGCAGAGGAGAGTTTGAGTTCTCAGGTCTTCTGACATCCAGAGTTTTGTACTGCTCACAGCTTTTTCTGTTCCACTCTGCAGATTTTTTAGCCTCATGAAAATAATATTACATTTTTACTTTTTTAGCAATAGAAGGCCATAAAACAAAAAGAAAGGTCCTGCTCCCTTACAAGGTGTTTTGTGCTCCTCTGTTTGGAGATATTGCCAATTTTGACCAAAAAACATTGATTAATATCTCCCCAGATGGATTGCTTTCCCTTATGTGTTACTTCAAATTTTTACTTTTCCTGTAATGAAAAACCTTCAGTTCCTTCTTCTTCCAGTGTTATTCTATGTTTGGTTTAGATTTAGTTAGTTATTATCAAGAATCCCCTGAAAATTACATCCTGTGATTTGCTACCAGTTAATCAAGACTTCGTGCATTCTTGTCTCTTTCTCAAAATGTTAGTCGGCTCATTAAATCTGGACAAACCCAATCTGGATGTGGTTGTGCCATCATCAACTCATTAGTTCTGTCTTTTGTTCCCTGCACCAGAAAATCTAGCAGTCTGGGGATGGTTGCTTGCTTCCTCTGTGCCAAGAGAAAACCAAACCAGTAGGATCTCATCTGCACCGGTGGAGTAGAATGGGAGAGTAGGAACCTGCCATGCATCTGAAGTGCTGAGTAAACATCAAACAGTTCAGAGGTTTAAAGTATGTAAAATTTTAAGCATTTATATGCTGAAGAATAAAATACAAAAGCTGCAAAATGGCACAAAAAAATGTGAGAAAACAGTGAAATCTACCACCTTCTTATTGTAGATCAGCCAGATCTGGAACAAGTGTGTAAACAGCAGATACTTCAGGACAAATAGGAGTTTCTAAATCACTTGTACACTCCTTGCACAGATGAGGTAGACATGCAGCTGGTTTTGGAGGCAAGCAAGGGCTAGCAAGAAGCTAACACACCAAATCATCTCCGTTCAAAAAAATTATTATAAATAAGTTGAGCCAGAGGCTTAAAAGTTACACAGTTGTGGTAGTCCCTGTATGACAAAGTCCACCATCCTGTTGCTATCTATGGTCATTAGTCTATGTGAAGAAGTGGTTCCGCCCAGCCTTTCTGTTTCCCAGTCTTTCTAATAATGCTGATGGAGAGGTCTCTTTCTGTACAGAGTCAGGCTGTCAATTGCTTAAATGCCCTGAGTTTTGAAAAGAAAATTTCAGGATTTATACTCTTCTGTACCTATATAGATATAGATAAGGTTTGGGTTTTTTTTCTATTTTTGTAAAGAAGAAACATTAAATAAAAAAATTTATAGCCAATGTAACCAGAACACAGAGTATCACACCCTGAACATCACTGTTTCAAAAGGCAGACAAAATAACAACACAAGATAATAAAGATGGCCTTGTTGCATAATTTCACTTATTGATGCTGAGTCAGTTGCTGTCCTCTTGTAAAGTGAAAGACTAGATAAATCTTTTTCTTTTTTTTAAAATAATTTTACTCATCCACAGACCAGAGTCACGCAGTGCTAGACGCTTTAAAAACTGTAAAACGTGTATACAAATAAGCTAACTGAAGGTCTCAATTTAAAACTTTAACAATGAAAAATGATGTGTGAATATAAGCAGGCTTCTTTAGAGACTTAATTTTACTAATCTTTGTCTTTGTTGCAGACCAGAGACATTCCATGAGGCCTGCCACTTCTTACTTGTGGAAACAAGAATCAACTAGCAGAAGGCTGCAAAACCCTTTATAAATTCTAAGGAAATAGTATCTTGAGCCTAAAGGCATTTGAACATGACTGGCTTTCCAGTCCAACTGGGACATCTTCACTCAAAAGAATTATTACAAACAAGTTGAGACAGAGGCTTGAAAGTTTTACAGACATGATAGTGCCTGAAAAAAAACAACTCCACTTATCTTGTTGCTTTCTGTTTTCATTATGTTAGCCTACACAAAGATTTGGTTCAGCTCAGAGGATTTTTGAGAGCTTTTAATGTCACACCATGAAAAGAAGTCTGTATTCAATTACTCGATGCAGAATCTAGACAGACTGTTTTCACTCCTGGTCTCTACTAACCAGATGTGCTTGAAATGTACCTTGTCAAAACTACAACATAAACTGAAATGTAGATGTAAATGCTTCAGGTTTCTTTTAATCTTTGAGATTTGTGTGTGTGATTCTGTTTGAAGGGATTTCTGAAATAATTTTCTACGCAGTCATTCTTTTACATGTTTCTGGATTTGAGTGAGGGGAGCTCAAATTGGCTTAGATGATAATTGAAGTACAGACAATCAGTATTTTGGGGCTTCTCTCATGCTTTAAAGGGGACATGATCAGGGAATATGATCATTTGATTATAAATAATTGTTTCATATTTACACACATTTTACTTTTAGGAAAGATGTACTCATCTTTTCTCTCCCTATTTCCTCTCTGGAGAGAGACAATGACCTCCTTTTTCTTTCTGGGCACAAGTAAGGTGTACTCTCTGCAAATGCTTCCATAAGGGCTACAAGATTAAAATATCAGTTAGATATGAATGGCACTAGGTCATTGAGAGAGAAAAGCTTCTGACAAGGATTTATTTTTCATTAAAAAGATCTTAATAAGCTACTGTAGAAATGTCCTGATCCCAGGAAGTGTATTTGATGTAATATCCTCCTTTGCGAGACTTAGCTCATGACCTCTCTGACCTCAAACATATCTTCAGGCCTGGGGAGCTTTGGACAGGTTTGCTTTTCTCTGCAAATTTCCAAGTGCTTCCTACAATCAACATTGGCTCATGAGATCTTTAAAGAACAGAAGATTACTTTTTTTGATTGCTGTAATTGATTACTCTGTAGCCTGAGACATTTTTGCTATTGCTTTTCTTCTATAGTCTTGCTAGCAGCGCTTCAAGTCTTGGTCATTAAGAAAAATAGGCAATGGATCTGTACTGCTGTTACCTGGTACACTTACCTGAAGGCCTAAGGTCGAAAGAGGAGGAATCTCACATTAAACTAGCTATCTTGTGTTTTCACGTACTCTGAAAATTCAGAAATCAACTGCAATGTGCATGTATTCAGATCAGCATGAATCAAAAGGCAATATTTTGCCCTAGGATGTGAACTTCCCAGTTGCTTTTGGGAAAAAGCTAACCTGAGAACCAGATATGACCTGAACTTTGACTTCACAACAAGACAGTGACAAGCTGAAAAAAAACCCAACTTACAATCTGCTGAGTGAAGAAAGAAGCAGCCTGTCAGCTGCTATACAATCCAGAGGCTTTTCACCTTAACCTCTACTTATGTCCAGGCAGTTTCTGAGGTCCTTTCTATTATCACCAGCATTGCATTTTATAGCATTCATCGACAAAGCAAATGAGATGACTGCGGTTCTTATCACCACTAAAATAAAATGCTAACCCCCACCACGGAGCCATCAAGGTACTTGCTAAGCTCTAGCACCTGCAAACTCATTGCAGGCAACCTCTCTGCCAGAAAATTCTTTATTTAGATTGCAGTACAGATATTTGTCTTCAGACCAGTTTGTAAAATGCCTTCACAGACTGTCAGCACCATGTCACAGAAGAGTAAAATTAAATTATATTTCTGTGGGCCCAAACTATTACTCTGCCTTGCTTCGCTTTTTTTCCTCCAAACCTATTCATTGATTTGTAGTTTATAAAGTTTATCTGCCCTTGGTGAGCAAACCAGATATTAACACGAACTAGAGAGGTCAAATATATTTGCTATTTACTTTCCAATACCTTTTATAGCCTTTACAGGAAATGTAGTATTGTAAAATTAAACCCTATTCTCCACTTGTAACAACCATCCTTTTTGACTACAACAGAAACAGGAAGATAAGACTCTTGGAGTACTTTAAATCAGTGTTTTACTGAGCATGAAAGACACTATCTGCAAAACGATCAGTAATTAGCTCACATATGTCACTCCGTGAAAGAGAAGCCACCTGTACATGATAAATGTGAATTGTATAACTGTTTAAGCTGTGAACTGGATCTGCCTAGATATGTCTGGTACTCTTGGTAGAAGTACTTCTTCTGACTTAGAATTCAGGACCCTTATGCTATACGTTTTGCATCATCCAAAATAAGTAGCTTACCACTACTGAATTATGCAGGTGTGTTCACTAATAAAAGGTCTTCAGCTAACTTTCAATTCCATCATTATTATTCTTAAAATGTACCAGAAATTGTATGAATAGCAATGCTACGTCATTTTGTTTGAGGTTAAGGAGTAGAAGAGCAAAGGTTCCCACTTAGATCAAATTAGAAGGGAGGGAGAAGTTTACCTTTATTACAAAAACTTCTGAGACAATTTTATCCTGTCTTTTACTGTTGCAGCATGAATGCAGCATGGCTGATGTTAGTGAGAGAAATCTTTACCAGTGCTACTTCCCTGTCTCCTCTGGGTGTTCCCATGATTGTTGCAGTGAGGAGAGTATCTCAAACCTTCCTTAATTCTTAAGTCAGATTTCTGAGTACTGGGGTAACTCTTGTCTTTTCTTTATACTTTCGAAGAGAGAAGCTTAGGAGGAAACCTTAAAATTCATAAAACACCCTGTGTGGAGAGTCCTGTTTCAGTAACTGGCAATGCTTTCTGTGTAGGTGAATCACCATGTCATATCATGCCTGTAGCAATTCTTAAAAATTTACTTGGGAAGGTTTGGGGAAGGTGATGACAGCACTTCTACATGTTCTGTAACCACCACATGTCTTGTCTTTCAGTTTGCTCCTACTATATTTCTTGATTCAGGTGTATGCTCTGACGTGCTGCCACCACTTACCTTGTACCTCAGCCTACAAGTCCTGTTTCACCTTCACAAGTGCTAATGCATGTGACTCTGGTAGGAATCACACTGTCATGGACAGTGTGTACATATATATATACACACACATACACACACACGTATAAGTATAGGACACTCCACATAATTTCCAGTTTTCATTTCCACACCCTAAAGGAAAAGCTTCCATTTCAAATTCATAATAAAATCTGAATTTTTGGAAGAGTGAAGGCTCTTCCGCCAAAATGTGTATTTTTTAGAACATCTGTGGATCAAGCTAGCTCAACGCTAGGTTCTTATGAGACAGTGCATGATTTCCTGAAGCATTTTACCACTTTAGAAATACTGTCTGCGGCATTTTCTGGATACTGATTACCGATCAAACAATGTGCAGAACAACTGGAATTTAGTGTGAAAAAAAGACAGAGCTACAGACACACTTTTCTTTCTATCTCTAGAATGGCCATTGTTAGTTATATCATATTTTTACAAATTATAAATATTAACTGAGAAAAAAAAATGGTAAGTCTTAAGGTCTGTTAGTCTGAGATTTTACCACACCTAGGGTTTAGCAGTTTCTTTTTTTTTTTAAAGAACAGATAAAGTCTCCACTAGAACACAAGCTGCAGCCTGGTGTCTGTAAGTCAACATTTCTCGGCTAAGAAGCTGAGGGAAGAATTGGATAACTAAGTGCCAGAAACCATAAAATAGCAAATGAAAGAGAGCAGGAAGCAACACAAGCCAGTGTGGTAAAGAAGGAAGGAAGGATTATGCTGACCACAAGCAGATGGTCTACACTTGCCTCTTTTATCAGATTCATAAATCTGGGTCCAAAACGCCATGGCTTGTGTCTGTGGCACTGCAGGGAGCTGACAGTCATTTGGGAGGCACGCTGGGAGGCCACTGCTACCATGTAAACAGCATCGTACATCAGAGCTGCTTCAGTCTGCATGAAAAAAAACAAAAAGATTTTCTTTAATGTACATCTTTGTGTCTGATCTCTGCTTTTCTCTACTGTTTTCCCAGGTTGCTGTTATGGAAAAGGCCACTAGTGGGCTTTCCATGGGAATCTGAGGTGTAACAAAATCCATTTATTTGGAAGCTTATATTAATTTCAAAGTATTTTCAGCTGAGCATTGGGAAGAAAATTACATTGAGTAGCTATAGGAAGAGATAAGTCAATGGATACAGTGCAGGAAGCAGTGAATGAGTAGCTCTGCAACACGGAGATTTTAAGATGCTTCAAGTGATACAGCAGCCCATGTCCCACTCCCCAGGTGTATTTGAGGTCAAACACATCGCAGCACTCAGTCTTCTAAAGTTTCCTCATAGGATTTGCCAAAACCTCTCAGCACCTCCAGATGTGTCATTGGAAAGCACCCTGCAGATGCACAAGCCAGTCTGTCCAGCCTGAGGGTTGGTAAGTCATGGTGGCATGGGGGCGTGTGGGAGGGTTTCCCACATGTTGCCCGTACCAGCTCCCCATCGCCGCTCTTCTCATGAAGTTTGTGGGACTGCTTTCTTCCCCATGGGGTAAGCAGGCCCTGCTTTCCTGGCTGTTATCCCACCAGTTATCTACTGTCTTTTAAGTGTCTAGTGCCCTTAAAGATTTTGGATTTTGGCACACATGTCTCAAATAGCCCCACTGAGATATGGCTAGAGCTGTTCCCCTGCCATAACTCACCTAGAGACAGGTGAGCTGTTTTCTTGAGGTATCATTTTTGGTGATTAATTGGACTTACACCTAACTTCTAGTTATCTAAGACAGGGCAATGCAGCCCTTAGATGCTCAAATATTACTAAAATTTCTACATGCCATTTGTGCATCTGTGTTTTTGAGAATGGATTTATTTGTTTAAAAGCATGCACAGTAAGGCTCAAACTGAGATCACACACCCTGCCACCCTCTACCTTTGGGAACTTCTAGAAAAATCTTGCTTTCATCTGCATTGTGCTTCAGTGCTTTAATGTGTGTGGTCAGAATGGCCATGTTTCACTTAATGCACAAGGATGCTGTAAAAATGAAGTGCTTACCTTTCTTGTAAAGCTACTCAATAATTAAACAGGCAAAAAAAAAGTAGTAACTCCATGGGTGAGAAACTGGACTCATTTATATGAAATGCAAAGCTAATCCATTTTTTATTCCTTTCCCATGAAATTCCTTTGGGAAATTAATAGATTTGATTCTTTGCCTCTTTCCTTTAACGAAGTAAACTACAACAGCACCAGATATATCAGCATTGGAGGTTTTTGCTGGCAATCAAATGTGATCTGAATTTATCAACTAATCTTAGTATACTGCAGAGGAGGAATCATCCCTTTCACACTAGTCAGTATCTGCCTAAAACAATGCTCCCACAATCAGAGCAAATTGGAAACATAATAAATGGTGAGTCAAGCAGGAGAAGACAATAACAGCTGTTCTCAGCATCAAGTGTCTCAAAACAGATAGTTGTTCCAAGCGGACTGAGGTCTAAAAGCTTGATCCAAAATGCCTCAAAATCAATGGAAAGATTCCCATCAATGTCAATGGACTTCAGATCAGTTTTTACTGATTAAAAGACTTTTAATTAGAGTGAGGACATTAGAACGGGGTGCGCATGGGGTGGGGGGGCCATGTCCATTCAGGACTGAATTTTACTTGACCACTGGAGTCCCATTCTGCCTGTGTCCCAGGCTTAGAGACTCCAGAGATGCTTGGTGAAAATGCTTCAGTGCACCTCAATTTGCACTCCTATCTGGGAGCACCGATGCTTTTACTTGATAGCATGGTGCATTCCGCACTGTATTTATGTTCACCAGACTTGACTGTTTGAATCTCATGCTTGTGTAACTTATTACCCATTCATCCTGCTGTGAAGCAACTGGGAAATTATATTACCTCCCTTAGCAATTTATTTCTCTACTGACTGTGTTTGTGTTTTAGGGCTTGGGGTTGCATGGAGTAGCAAAAGTTCACCTCATTTTCTGAAGCAAGCTGCCTTATATTGGTGTCTGTACTTGTGCATAAGAAGAAAGGAACTAAGGGTTAGTCCTGGAATTTGTTATTCTGATTTTCATATTCTATTTAAATTACTGCAAAGAAACCCAAAGATCTCATTAGAACAACTATGCCTCTATGTGCAGTTTGAGCATTATGTGGGACATGAACTGAAAACTGTTTGGGTGATACCCTGCTGACTTCCCACAAGCTGATATCAGGGTAAAACATATAGCTTGAACCAGAAGGCAGAAATACTGAGCTAGGATACGTAGACCTGATCTCCTTACACTGTGCAGCTTGTCATAGCTGTACTGTCTAACAAAATACAACAGCATTGCAGCTCTCCATCAAACTGAATGAGCAGAATTTGCTATGAATATTTAAATGACCACAACCAACTAGGAAGATGATTTCCTTGCTGCTCATACTGTTTCAGAGCATTAAGGACACAAAGACATTATAGAGATACAAAGGAGATGATAAGAGTCAGAGATGCAAAGGAGAGCATAAGATTCTAGCAAGAGCTTTGTTTTTCCTAGTTTTAAGGTTGGTTGAATACATGTGAATCACTATGTGCGAACAGCTACCTTTGCAGGTTTTGTGTATTCACAGCAGAAGTTCCCAGGGACAACTTTCTCACCTGCTTTGCATGTGAGTAAGCACAATGGCACTGCTCAAACAAGCAACATTTTTTTAAGCGCTAGAGATAGCACACACAACACATTTTTCTTCAGGATGTCTCAAAATTTTCCCTGCAATCATTTGTAATAAATCTATTTCATACCACTTTGAACTCCACTCAGTACATAAGATACGTTATCTTTTATTGCAAAAAGATGCCAACCCTTCATCCCACAAAACTGAATGGAGTCATGTTATCCCTGTAATTTTTCCTGTTCTTTCCTTTACTTCTTGGGGGAGTAATAGGAAGGAAATCCTGATTTCCTGGCTTGATGATACCCTTCATTTATCTCTAAATTACATCTTAAAAGCCAGAGTTGCTGTAGATGATGGAAATGAAGAGAAAGGGCATTTTTCCAATTTAAAAATGTTATTACCTGTCCACATGTACAATATCTTTCCCTGCAGGTTAAAAATCACATATCTGCTCTGAAAGATTTTATTTCCTGTTTTGTTCTTCACTCCATCCAGAACATTATTAGAGAAATGAGGCAGCAATATATGCATTTGACAACAATAAGATGAAAGTATTAGCTGGACAGCACCATGACGTAGAATGGTCACTCATTGCTAGAGCTGCCCAGCAGTTTTGTCGCACATTTGAGGACATGGGGCAAATTGATTTTTGTGTAGAAGAGGATGGGAGAAGGAAGTTTGTTTTGGGGCTGCTGCTTCAGTATCTTCATTGTGAAATAAAGTAGTAATGGGATCTGTTCACACCCGCTAGAACGGCCTTGCAAAGCGTGCTTGTAGACGTTCATGCACCATTGTAGTTGTTCACTTACTGTCATCATGCCATCGAGGAGGCCAGTCTCTGGTTTTGGTGGTGCCTGCAGACGTTCCATTGACCATTTCTCAACGACTGAGGAAACATGAGGGTTCTCAATGTTGAGCAGGCGAAATCCTGTCATATTTACTCCACTGTATCTGTAGGGTTCCAGGTCTAACGCAAACAGATCCTAAATCACCATTAAGAAAACAAACAAAACCAAATGTGGTATTTTTAAAGTAAAATGTTTGGAAGGTACAATTAGGCCAAAACTGTATTCAACTCAAGCTCTTTTTTTCCCCCCGTGAATGCTCTGCTTGCCCTCAAAGCCTCATCATGACTACTTCAGTTATACATCTGAATAAACCAAAGCTGTGTGAAATTTATAATAAACCACACATCTGCTTTGTTGGAACATAAAAATCTGTTCCCACAACAAGACTATTTTGTAACCAACCTGAACAGCAGTATCTAATTTTAATTTATAGCAGTCCTCTAACCGTGTTACAGCTCTGACAAACCAACATGAGAAATTAGCTGGCCAATGTCAAGCTTATTTCTCAACTTGGGGAAGGAAAATTTCAAGAGATGTCAAAAGCGACACATTTTTTTTGCTACTTATGAATCCCATTTTTCTCCTGCCTTGCCTCCTTCAGGTGACTTGCTGCCAGTATGTCTAATGGATGTGTCAGGCCAGTGCATGGTGAGTCCATGTGCTTCAGTGCTCAGCGTTTACAGAGCAGGAAAATAATGGATATTCTAAGTAATGTAATTGTGTGGCACACTCTATGGCTATATTTATCAGACAGTGGAAATATGATAACTGCTTTTCAAAGCCTAAAGGCTGTTTTTCAAATCAACTTCTTGCTGATCCCAGCAGGCCAATAAAATGACAAATGCATTGGTCATGGTTTAATACTACAGTAACCATCAAAATGTCGACATTTACAATACCACAATGCCAAGATACGACCAGCATTGTTTACTACTCTATACTATCTCATTGTTAATTGTTTTTGGTGGTTACCATTTTATGTTAGACTGTTGCTGTATAAAAATGTAAATTCCACAGTAAATCCTAATTTTTCACATTCTCCTTCATGTTAAAATGGGCTCAAAGAGAACTATTTCAAGCTAGTACTTCAAGTTCCAAACAGCTAGAGAGTCTTTTCTGACTAATGAATTGACTATTGGATTCAAAATGATTTTTCACTTCCACATAAAATTTTATATGGAAAGGAAATAAAGAATAAGCTGGTGCACATGAACAGATATAATCAAGCCCTCTGGGATTGTTCTAGAAATATTGGGTCTTTGCTGTCTTTTTACTCTACAATGCAAATGGACTTTAGGCATGAATTGAACTATATTTATGTATAGCATATAAGTTAAAAAATAGGAGAAATGTACTGAAATAAGTATTTATAGATTTGCACCATAAAAGCAAACTTAGGGTTTTTCTTTTGATATAAATTTTACCAAGTGATTTTATATAGGTATGATTTTGTGTTTTTATAAATAAATGAAATATTTTGTGATGAATTGCACTGCCTGCAGTGCTTGACCTCAGCTTCACTGCAAAGTCAGTCATTCATTATTTTGTTTTACACTGATCCACCTGTACTGATGGCTTTTCCTTGAAAACAATACTGCAATTCATTTTCATGGTTTTAAAGTGTTAGCCAACTCCACAGACAGTACAAATCAGATTCTTTACAAAACTGTGACTCCTGGTATTACTATGGAGTAAGATCTCTGTAAATACATAAAAACATTTAAATTCTTAGTTGTAAACTAAGAAAATGTATAAAATCTTAGTTGTCTTTGCCACATCAGAGGAATTGCACTCCCACGCCTTTAGTGTTCCTTACCAGTGTTGTAAAAAAGTAGTGGTAGTATTCAGTCATCATTCCCATGGAAAGAATCTGTTGAAAGAAGTTGAAAGGTGAATGTACTTCACACAGGATGCTCTCAGTGTCCTGCACTGTCTTTTGAAAAGCATGGGTTACTCCGGAACGTTATGTTACAGGTTATGAAGATGATTACAACAAAACCTACATTTTTCTTCAGGAGAAAAAAATATACTGTATTTAAATTATGTTTTTATCACCTCTGCTCAGGAAAGAGATTAAATATTGCAAAACTTCTAGGACAGGAAAAATGACCAGCAATAATGGCAAGCTGATTTTTTTAAAGTGTAATTCTTTAGTTTGCAATGTTAAAAAGGAATTTACTAGCAGACAACAGAATTTGTAGGGAAAAGTACTTAGGTGCAGGGGTTTTTTTTATTCTGCATTACCATGTGAGAACAAGGCACTGGGTAAATGCTTACTGAAGCAAAAAAAGCAAAACAAAAAGAAGAAAGCTTCTATAAGCACCTTTTGTTCCACCTGGGCAGTGTAGGTCTGCAGGAGCCTGTCAAAACAACCAGTAGGAAAGGATTTCTGGCCTAGATTAATTTTCCAGAATCAGACCTTTTGAAGGTTTGCAAGGTAAGATTGGCATTTAAATGCATATTGACCGGCCTTCTCAGGTAGAAAAGGATGAAGTTTTTCTTCCCAGCCCTAACATTTCTGGAAACTTCTAGAGGGATTTTTTTTTTCCTCTCAGTCCCTGTACAAAAATAGTTTGGAACACTTATATAAAATACCCAGGATGGTGTATAACAGGATGCTCTACAGTTTCTGCCCAGCATCACCTACACTTGTCGCCATATCCACGTATCCTATTACCATGATGCAAGCATTTTGCCCCCTCTGGGATCTTGTGAAGAGGAGGAGGAATTATGAGATAGGAAACTACTGAAGAGTTCATTATGATAACAGTAACACAGACAAAGGTTAAATGTTTTTCAGTCTTGATCATAGTAATGTAAGCATCTGCTATTAGTAGTATTTTAAGACACTTCTAGCAGTGCCTGAATAGCTGTTTGAAAGACAGGGGAAAATAGTGTGATTTGGCCTACTAAAATCCTCATTCATGGCAAAAGCCTCTGAAAATTAGTTGTGTAATTGTGTATGGCAACTCCTCACGTAGGCAAAGGAACAGACCTAAACTTTCTAAGCTGCAGCAGATAATAAAAGCATCTTAGGGTTAATCACAAACAAACAGTCCATTTCCAACTACTAAAAATCCAGCCAGAAAGCAAGTATTTTATAGAAACACTCCACTGAATTTACACGTTAAAATTGCTCTTTTTTTCTTATTAATCCTTTTTTATTTTATTTCTTAAAGTTATTTTATTACCTGTAGCAATGATCAATCTAGTAATCCTGGAGACTGATGTTCCTTCCCTACTTAAGCACGGAAAATTACACACGCCAGTATCAATGGAAACCTATGCATGCTGTGTTTCCCAGCTGAACTGTCTGGACTCATTTCTGCTTCCTGGAGCCGCTGAATTTCTGTGTTTATGGTCCTTGCCATGAGAAGCAAGTGTCAGCCAGGATTTTTATGATGCAGGTCTCTTTCGAGCTAAAACCATATTGAAATAACCCAGTTGTTTCACATGGGTCACAGATCAGCTACTAGGTTATAAAAATGTGGTTTGAGCCCAGGTAATTAACTATATGTCTAAATTTATTTGGTCCTCTACAGGAAGTTTGCTGTTAGTCCATAGTATCATGACACATTAGTATGAAACCTAGTTCATACTAATAAATTTAAACAGGAGGATAAGGACGCCAACATTTAAATTGATTCATTACAGTTTTAATTTTAGCTTGAGACAGAAGATCTGACATCAAGTCATTGCACTTAGTTAACAGAAGATATAAACTGCAATCTGCCTGTGTAGAAATCGTATGGCAATGGAGAACCAGGAAAATGCTAAGCCTTGTAATGCTTTAAAATACAACTTGACATTACAATTTACAAATTACAATTTGTTAATATACAATTAACAAATACATTAACTAGAATGATTAAGAAGTGTGTAGCCTGGATTTTTGGGAAGCACTACCTAGTTTGTGCTACTGCAGCTACACTGCTGCTGGGTAACCAGCTAGTTAATCCATGGTAGCACAGTTACTGCTTTTCTCACAAATACAAGGGTATTAGCCTGAGAGGAGTGTTTGCCTCCCAAACACATTTTTGATTAAAACTTTTTATGAGAATATTGATTCTCCAATAATGCACTATAAACAGAGCTGGCAGGACACACACATCCCTGTGAATAATAATGATTCCAAAATACATACTACAGGATTATCTCTGAAAACAAAACAGAACCAAACCCCCTGAAAATCAAAGGCAATTGCATGTAAAAAGCAAGGTTCGCCCAGCAATTTTATATGCTATAACTAAGACACAGGTTCACAACAGCAACTGCTGGAAGGGTGCCTTGGATTTGCCCAGGAGCTTGCCAAGGGCTCCAAGAGAGATGCTCGCTGAAATTCTTCTAAAGAAAACATTGCAGCAGCCCAGGAAAAATTAAGCAACATCTGACTTTTGTATTTTCTATATTAAGGATGACTCAATTAAGATATTAAGATATAGACAGCAGGAAGGGAGCTCGTAAGTGACACGCACATGTTAATAATGTCCTTGTCTAGTTAAAGAATAGGAGTTGACATTGGATTTGTCCCATGCTGGGCTCTGATCTAACACTGAGCTCTACCTCTTGCTTAGCACTGATCACAAGAACAGACTTAACTGTTCGCCCTCTCCTCTAACAATCATTAAGGATAATAATCAGTTATATAGCACATAGACATCACAGTGACATGTGAGTTCGATCTATAGATTGACCTAAATAGGGTGCTTTTTATTCATGGATTGTAAAGACTTTGCAATAATAACTTATTTATGCTTAGGCTAACATGTTGCTAAGTATAATTCCTAATAAGCGACGATTTAATGACTGCACCAATTGCCTACTCTGATGTTTCATACTAGGAAAACAGGAGATGAAGACAAATTAAAGCAAAAGTAAGAGGAATACTGAGTATCATGCTGGAGATTTCAAAGCATTAATGACTTCCAAGCCGTAATGACTTGGATGATCCTATTAGTGTAAACAGAAGAGTTGCAAGGAGTTATCTTCTACTGTGTCTGCAACACAGCAGGTACAGAGAAAGCTGCCTCTAGCACCTACCAGAAGAGAGACAATAATATAAGCATGTTAGTAGCAAAGACTCCTTTTAGGTTGGGACACCTCTGAAGCACCTTGCAAAGCAGCTCCACAGACTCTTCCCATAAAGCAAGCATCCTCCCCACTACAGAAAATGAGCAGAGCAGCCCAGAAGAGAGAAGGGAAGGCAACAAGAGTGGTTTATGTATGTAAAGCTACCCATAAGAAACTAGCATGAGATTTCTTTACACATTCATACTTAAATAACTTTGCATGCATTTATTTAAATAATTATTCATCTGATATAAATGTCCTATTTAAACAGGAATAGCTTTTATTTACTATGCAAGTAAGCTAGTGAAACCAGACTAAAATATTCTCTGTTCTCCTTCTAGATCTCCCACCCATTGTACTTAGTATAAAACCTGTTAGTTCTTCAGCCACACTCAGATATGCTTGAATTGTGGATTAACTCGGAAATAAGATAAAGAGACTTCCATCTCTAATTATCTACGTCAGATGAGAATTTTGGGTCTTGTCTTTTGCAGACCTATGCTTTTAGTTGTGGGTAATAAGCAGTAATGTGAATCTGAAAAAGTATCAGTAATCAAATCATAATGACAGAAACTGGATACAATTTTTCTCTCTTTTGTTTTTAAATCTCTTTGGGTGCCCTGTACTGGCTTGCACCACGTCTCAGGTCCACCATGCATTTGTTCATCTTTTAGAAAAATCACCTCCTCATTTAGAGCTGGTGTCAGTGTGCCTTTAAGGCGGGATGAGATTAGATTGATGGTGAAGCATAGTAGCAGGAACCGCATCAAATACTCTGTTTGCTTTCACTTTGCACTTTCCTCACTCATGCTATTATTTAATTTCATGACCATTAAATGAACACATTCTACTATCCAATTAATTACTACGACTACTGTTTTCTAAGACCAGCAAGGTGCATCATAATGAATAAAAGCCCCTCTGCCTCTTTGCCTCTCAAGTGTTTGATATAAAAAATGCTGTATTTTGTTTACAGTGCTTCACTGGACTCTGTGTTGACAGCTTTACTTGGACATGACTGAACTCACTGGGAATCTGCATCCCACTCAGTTACAGCAGTGGTCCAGCTGGAATGGTATAGAGTTCCTTTAACATGGACAGGAGCCATGGCAAGAAATGAGATATACTCTGTAAATACTTCGCTAGTATTGCAGCCAAACTGGAAGAAAGGGCCATAGCAATAGGGCAGAACAAATGTGGTAGCCCAGAGTCCCAGTCTGCTGTAGTTGGCTCATTCTGCTTCCTGAAAGGATCCTAGGGGGCTAGGGCAGCAGCATTACCTTTCAAAGTCCAGCACGGACATTATCTCACAGTACCAAGACTGAAAGCACTCTTTCAGTTTGCAAGTCTACTTGCATTTGCACCACCCAGTGAATCTTCCAAGGAAGCAAAGAACAACTACATGTGAAAGATGTAGCATAGATTGCACTGCACTAGGTTTATGTAACTACTTTAGCTTTCCTCTATATAGCACGGCTAACAAGAACAGAGAAGTAGAGGTCTTGGCATGAGGCAGCTATGACATTACACAGCAAGGATCCCAAAAGACTGTACTCTGATTCACAGCCCATGCTGTTGTATCTTTGAATCTCAGAATAAAGCGTCTAAGGCAATGACCACATTTAATTCTAGGGAGACCCACATTTAGATTCGGAAACTGAAGCACACTGCCAATTTTCAGGATGAAACACCCCTGTCACAAAATTTCTGTGTCCATGGTCTTTACTGATGCCTTAACCCATGTCTGTGCCAGGGACCAATGCTCTTGCCATCTGATACCATTCAGCAGTAACCAGGTGGCCAGAAGATGTCCTCCCATCAACAACCCCTTTATAAAATCAATGAGAGGAGAATACGTGAGACGAGTATGTCTCTGCTTCTCACTGTGGGACTTAGGGGCATCTGGAGGGATATGTCACTGGTATTTCTGCCACAGCAGTGAGAACAGAGCTAATCTTGCCTTTTCTTGGCACAGAGTACTAAGAAAAGCACTCTCTTTTCTTAGCAGAGCCTACCTATCAAGTTACTACAAGGAATATAATCAGGAACTGAAGTTTTATATTCTTGCATTTATTATGTACTTAGAGTGTATACTAGGGTGACGGTTTTCATGCTTCTGTAAGAACTGGATTAATTATTTTTTTCTTTGTCTGTCACATAGTGCAAGTGAACATAGAAGTCTTTATGAAACGCTCTACAAGTTCCTAAACCTGATTAAATATACAGTACATTTCATAAAATTTATTTTAGTTGTGTGAAGGTAGGAGTAGATAATTTAAGGCTAGTAGCAACATAATTTATGAGAGATAAGTTTGCCTAGGAGTAAAATCTAAGTCAACAGTTGTTGTGTTAGAATAATAAATTGACAGTTTAACCATAACAACTTAACTCTTGAACTAAGTTCTGCATACCAAAAGACAGTATCAGACTAAATACAGTATGACAGTATCAGACTAAATACAGTATCCGCATGGTATACTGGAAGATTCCTGCATAAAACAGATTGCATTTTGCAATAGCTAGATATAACTGACTTGTGGAATTGCTTACCTTGTCTAAACAGAGCATCGAATATCTGCCCACAAAACATTTCAGGTAAATGTTGTAACTGCCAGATTTTTCCTTGTGGAAGTGTTTACTGCTTAGTCGTGTAAGGGACTCAGTCCTGCTGTTCTTAAGCAAGTTTGGAAGCAGCCTTATCATCACACACTCTTTCAGAGACACCTATCTTTCAGCTTGGAAAGGAGAGAGATGCTAGGCACCCTCACAGCAGAGCAGGACAGGCACTGCTGAATTCAACAGGGAGGCTCTTACAGAGGTCAAGCAGATCCTGAGCAGGACTTTGGCAATCACAATTTTACCTTAGGAAGCCACAGCTGCTCTTAGCTCCTGCTTTTGACATCCAGTTCTATGCTATATCTCATTCTTTTTTCAGATGATTTGTTCAGTTTTCATGAGCTTTAAAGGTACGGGAGCTAAGATTTACAAGTAAGACTATGGGAGTGACAGACGAGCTGTGACTTTTTCTAACAGCTCTGCTAGTGCAGTACATCTTATTTGAAAACCTGCAGGCATAACCTCCAGTTCAATTGATTTTGGGATATCCTGATCCCCACGGAGTGGGTCACCTAGGGCAGCAGAGCTGCCAGTTTTTGTGATTATCTTGTACAGGCAACAGAGTTGGAAAACGCCCTTAGCCACTATGCACAGTCACCTGAGGTTACCAATCCTCATGAGGGAATATGCAGAGAAAATTCGAAGTGACTATTGTAAAAGGCAGCAATTAATAATCACAATTTCCTTGTTCCCTGCAGATCTGGATGATCAGAGGGTTAGGCCTCATTAAGCTGGTCCGGTACTGTGAAAGGCTGGGCTCTCTGCAGCATGTCAGAAAGAAAGGGAAATGTGTGAGCTTAGGGAATAGGTTATTCAGCTGTGTTCAGGCTTTATATTTTGTTTAAATTAGGTTATCGATTCGCCTGTTGTTGTTGTGCACAAGGAAGAACTGTGGCTCAATGGTATTTTAGCTGAAGCTATAAATAAGCAAAAGAGTCTCATTTATGAGAAGAAATATGTCTTTTGTGCTGTTTTGTAAACAGTAAGTTGAAGGAAGCAAGTGAAAAGGTCACCTCTACTGTTCCCAAAGCCCGGTAATCCAGCTGGGTCTTGTAGCTCCAGTCTCCCCAAACCAGCTCCATATGTCGAGTCTTTCAAGACATAATTTCAGATGTGCTAATCCCTTCACTCCCAGAAAGAGTTTCTAGGCATCCCTTGACCTCCCTTCTTTGGAAACAAGCCATGCTGCAGCCAGTGCCTCCTGAGCACTGGCACAAGGAGCTCCTGCTCGCAGAGCCATTGCTGCCATTGTCAACCTCAGCAGCATGGGCACCACTGGAAGAAGGGCAGTGAGGTTTGGAAGAGGAGAGGGATGCTGCCCACCTTGGCTGGGGGCTGTCCAAAGGAGATGGGGCAGACCCTTGTCCTTTTTGAGGGGGAACCTGGGCAGGCTTGGATGGTGAGCAGAACAGAGGAACCAAGTAAAAGCAATGGTGAATATGTCCCTGTGTGATCCTGATGCACTTTTAATCTGTAAAATGCCCTCTCCAACCCAACTCACAACAGATCTCCATTTCCTTTATTTATCTTCACCTGCATAGGCTACTAATACATTATTGTAAATACAGGAGGCAGACAAGAAGTTGTTTCGTGGACAGATTTAGGTGACCATGGGCTCTGATTCCTACTCCTATTAGAAATCTTACAAAATTTAACAATTACAGGTATTTTTACTGTCATACCTTCTGGATCACTTACAAAGTAAAAATTACTATCTATTAAGGTTGGAGGGTTTTCTTAAAATAATATCTATAGCATTCCTTCTAATAGGTTGGTTTCACTTATTATAAAATCACATAGAGTCTTCTGTCTACAATGCTGAGAATGTGAACCATGGAATTTCATTTAGCTAACATATATTCAGATAAGCCCCAAGTGAATTCATAGCCCTCCACACCTTCCCATTCACAGCTGCCTTTTACAGTGAGGAACTTCAACACCTGAGTTACTGCTGTCAGCATCTAGATTCTGCTGCAGTACAATCTCATATTACCTCAATTTTCCCTTTCTTCCTAGCCTGTACTTATGTTGCTTCCTTTCCCACAGCTCTGATCCACAGGTGTACCTTTCTTAATTTGGTTTTCTTCCACACTGCTATTCAACGTCCTTCTCTGAGTTCTTAAGGCACTGAAGAGCACCATCTGTATCTGCAGCTTTTCAGTTTTCTCCCTGATCCATTTCCCACACAAACTGTTCTGCCACTTTGCCCTGTCTTAGTGCATCTTTTAGCGCTTCCTCTTCTTCTTTTAACACTAAGGTTATTTTTCTCTTTTTTCATACTCAACCTAGTATATTTGAAGCATTGCACCTCCTGCAGTGTGCCAGACATCTGCACTTTCTTCTTGCAGATCCTGGAAAATTCGTGTTGTCAGTTTAACTCTTCCCCTACAAGTCTCATTTTGGAGCAGCTTGTACACGCTGTCATGTTTTAATGCTTTTGGACAGCCCTACAGGGAGCAGAGTGAGGGGACAGCAGCGTTTCTGTCCACCTCCTTCCCAATTAATGCCATTTGCTGCAGTGTGCTCTTCATTGCAAGAGAGGGCGGCTGTGTGATTGCACATCCTCCCCTTGCTCTTCCCTTCCCAATGCCATGCCTGTATTTGGCCTGCTGTAGCTTAAATTTATAACATCTACTGAGAAAACCCTAAGATTTAGTACAGGCCAACTTTCCAGGCATTAATAAATCTAATTCTAACGGCTCATGGGAACTTATGTGTTGTTCTCAGTTGTGTTGCATTTAGGATGGCATCCTGCATGTTTATATTCACAAGACCAACATTCTCTAGTCTGGAGAGGATGGTTTAAGGCTCTGCAGACTAAAGCAACCAATAGGTTCTTTTACGTACTTTGATACAAAACATACCACTATGGAAACATAGTCTTTAGCCTTCATGAGACGGCACATATCTGTACAGCTAGAACACTGGAACTTCTGGGATCGTTGGTCTTCTGGGATCAGTGTTTCCCATTCAACTGACTGACAATAAAACTAAAACTCTCTCTTTGCTTGCTGCAAAAAGGGAAATGCCTTTCATAATGTATTACTTGTTTGTTATTTCTTCTATAGGTCAATGAATTGCAGGAGCCAATGCTTTAGATTTTTATTGTCATCAGTGAATTCTAATTTACACCACTCTTTGTGTCCCCCTGGAAACAGCCCAGCCCATTAACACCAGACTTTGTGGCATTTCTTCTTGCCTTGTGTGACTGTCCAACTTTCACATAAAGGCCAGGGCTATATCAACCCTTGCACAATAGCCTCTCTTCCTATTCTAAAGTATAAGGGTTTTTTTCTGATATGCTCTCCATTCCAGCTTCTTGCTGTAGAAGAGTTTGAATGTAATGAGGTAATGCCAGCAGATACTGAATCTTACTTTATTAGAAGGATGTGAATGCAGAGCTATACTTGTCTGCAGTGGCTTAATGCCCCATCGTTAACTGTAGCCAGTGCTGAATCTGATGTGCTGCCTCTGTGGAGGCAATAGCTCCGAGTGAGCTGCTCCCCAAGCACTCCAAATGGTCTCTTTCACATAAAAACTGTGTTAATTAAACCAAGAAAAGATAAAATAAATGCAAAAATCTTCCAAGTCAAACAGAGTCTGAAGTATCAAAAACAAGTATTAAAAAGAAATACGTATTTCCTTCTGCAGAATATCTATGGTTTCCACTTCAGACATCAATACTTCTGCTGGCCTTATGGTTTTGTGAAGTCTGGAAGTCCCATTGAGTGCTCAGGTGCTGTTGCATGTTCTTCAACAACTTCTGTCCCTCATATTTACAAGCCTATGTCCTAATTGGCAAATGCATTCAATTTTAGTGTTTCTCAGACAATGAAAACCAGAAAGGCTGACAATATTCAGGATACAAAACAAATATTGTGCTTTTCAACCCTTTCCCCCTTACCTGCTTAAGGATTTCTGCTGCTGTTTCATGTGAGCAATCAAATATCACGTAGAACTCCTTGCCCTTCTTCATCTCCTTGAGTAAAGGCCTGGCATCTTTGTTCCCAGAGGGCAGCTGGCGGATTTTGATTTTAATGTTGTATCTGGAAGGGGCTTTGATGAGCTCTTGCAGGCGAATTAGACCTGAAGAATTATACAATTAACCATTTTGTGCAATAAGTATTTATTGTCACTTAAACAGTGTCTCTTATCAGTCCAAACATAATTCACATATCCAAAGGGCAGTTGTTAGCTTCATATTTGTCAGCCTCCTAACTAATATTGTTCCAGTGTTTTCTTTTTGTGGTTATACTTGGCTTCAACATCTAAATATTCTGAAACTATTAATTTAATTGATTGACTATAGAATATGTTTGTATTGATGCTACAGTTTATTGCAGAAATGATATGATGCATCTTCCCTGGGAGCTAATTATTATTTCAGTATTAAACAAGAACACAGAACTGAAGAAACCTCATTACAAACTTTCCTACCTAATGTGAAGCATGAGCAGATGAGGGAGATAAGAGGAAGAAAAATGTTAAAATCTTCAATGGCCAGAACTTACATTGTGGCTCATTGTGGCCAGTGGTTAGCCTGAGTGGCACTTATCAATAACTATTCTTGATAGCCATCCATATGGCTCTCATGGTCTGCATTTCAGCATATGTTAAAATACCCTGGAGGATGAGCCTTAAATTTTTCTTATCATCAATTTAGAGACAAATATCCTGAAGGTACAGTGACTTGCATAAGGTCACTTAGCAAGTCTGACATATAAATAACGGAGATATTTTGAGATCCAGGTCTATGCCTGTAAATGCAAGAACATGTTTTCTATGACTATGTCTTTGGCTGGTACAAATCTACATGGTTTATTTGGAGTCAGCGGAACTAAACCAGTTGAAGATTTGTCCAAGTATTTAAGCACAGAGCAATTCTCCTAGCTAATTCAGCACTTGTAGGTAATTTGTACTGCCTCCAAAGCCTAAGTAAGATAGTTAAGAGGTTTTTTTGAGGTGTGTGATTATAGCATCTTTCTCATTATCCATGAATGTAATTTACCCACAAAAAACCCTTGTGATCTCCTGCTGAGTGAAAGTAAAAGGTTGCCTTAAAAATATGCCTAAGGAGAAAGAGAATATGGGCAAGAAGCACTTCTTGAACAAAAATCAAACAAATTATTAATATGAAAAAACTCATCGTTCTCCTGCTCAGAGTGAGTATATATTTGTCTTGTGTGTGAATGTCCTTGGCTGAGTGGTCCAATGGTACATATAAAGCAAGATGAAGCATCACTATTTCTTCTGAGGTTTGTGAGTGATTGCTATGTTGAGAATTGTTGGCTTTCACTCAAGTACTGGCAATGTGTTTTGAAAAAAACCAATCTTTCCCTTTGCCTGCAATGCTGGGTCTGTTCTTTGCAGGTTTTCAAGTATAAGCAATCTATATAGAATATTAAGCATCATGAGAATTCAAATGTAAATTGCTGCACATGCTACAAGATCAGAGCCTGGCTGGACACCGGCCTGTGTAAATATGAAATAATTTAAGCTCGTTATTATGATAACCAGGCACATGCTTCTAACACTGACTAACAAATAGGGGAATTTATGTAATCTGGTTGTAAAGATGTAGCTTGGTTGTACCATGCACTCAAGTGTTCAGCCCTTCACTGCAGTGCCTTGGCCACTATAACCAATGGCAACTCTAAGAGAGAAAACTGAGACTTGGGAGGAAGATCCCAGCAGGCAGGGAGTCTTGCATCTTATCTACAGCCTCAGACTGAGTATTGTTTCTCTTTCCAGGAACAAAAAGTGTAAGTTTTGTGAAGAGTAGAAGAAATAGATCTGCCCATCCACCTCCAAGTCCTTTGTTGGGGAAGGAAAATGCTGTGTGCCTTAAATTACTTACTTCAGCCACATGAGACTTGGACCTCACACTCCCCACCACTTCCTACTGCCACACGAAGTAAAGGTAAAGCCTAGCTGCAGCGTACTGAAGAAGTGAAAGAAGCAGTGAAAACAACTGCAGTTATTTTTCTGGAGGACCAGGCAAAAGCCTGAATCAACTGACTGCCAACATAATTAATTTCAAAGGGGGATAACCACCAGTGCTCTCCTTCCTCTTTCTCACAAATCCAAAGTCTTGGACATGATACCACCCAGTCTTGACATGGGACAAATCTTAAATGTGAAGTGTTTAGTCTGATTCCTGGGGGGAAGGGAGAAGGCCTGGGCAAATGCAGTGCTTAGGGCAGTCACTTCCCTCTCTCTTGGTGAGACCATCTGGAGCTCAGCCTTCAAGAGCAGGCAGAAGGTATCACAGACTGTCCACGAGGCTGGGAAGGAAGTAGTGTTCAAGCTGGGAAGGGCTCAGAAGTGACATATCCTGGACATCTGCAAAGTGGGTGATGTGACCTCAACAGTGATGCAGGACTGCGCTAGTGCAGGAACTTGGATGGCTAAGATGTTGTAGATTCTGGCCAGGTGGAAGCCGCAGTGGGTAAATGTGAATTGAAAAGGGCCTCAATTTAGGGCTTTAAAACAAGATCTACAGGGATGGAAACCAGATTGGTTTCACTGACTTTCTTGGCCTACCGTCTGTGTTCTGCTGCCTGTGTAACCACTTTCTCCTTGTCCTTTGGAAACAGGGTTGGGAATTTGCTTTATTGTTGAGAAAGTATCTTATGGTCTCTAACTTTGAGGTTGGATTTCCTACCACAACTAATGGTTTGATTAAGAGAAATGGTTTGCTCTGACACTTGAGTAAAATATTAAAATATGTGACTATCTCTGAATATTTAATTTAATTTCATGATGTCTAGAACCACTTCAGATTGTATGTGACATGTTTAGGTGTTCAAACATGCCTACCATAAACACAGAGTTCTAAGAGGCAAATAATACACGTTGGCACTAAGTGTGGTAGTGCGTGTTGGTAGAAAGTGTTCACCTCCCCACTTCCCCCCCGTGCCCCCCCCTTTTTTTAATTAAATATAGACAATTAATTCAGCCAGACTTAAAATTGAAGAAATGCTTCTACTGCTTTGGGAGAAAGTATCTTTTTATATTGAAAACTCTGTTAGGATTAGCAAAGTTACATGTCTCCTGTAGCTGCAAGTTCGAAGAAAGCAAATTCAGCTAGAACTCAAATTCTGCCCTGTGCAAAATAATTGAACTAATATTATGCAAATATTTGGTTCCCCTGAGCCTTAAACGAATTCTCGGAGATCAGGCCAACAAGTGGGGAAAGGCAGGGATTCTTAGAGAAGATGAGGAACTTGATGTAGTTGCCTCTCTCAGCAACTGGTAGGTTAAAATTATTGAATTCAGGGAAGACAGATAGCTCAAAAGCAGAGCCAAACCTGCACCGGAGGTAGGGTTATTCCTTTTGTTTGAGTTGATAACTAAGGAAGAGTCATGTGTCCATTACAGGTCAATGTGCCAAATAGCGAAGTGCAAAAGTAAGGTATTGGAAGGGATATATTACAAAACACTAAATTAAACCAAAGAGCAGTATGTCTACTTAGTTCTAGCATGGGGAAAGATAAGCCATAATTTATGGTATCTAAGTTTGGGAAATGCATGCTTGATATGTCATGCAGTCTATTGCAAGGCTTCATCAGATTGTCTTTAAAGCTCTGGAGACGTTTTTTTGCCTTAGACAAAGACATAATATAAACTTGGTACAAACTAACTTTTTTTTTTAACACCCTGATGAAAAATAAAGACGAATTAATAATCAGGATGAAGACTGATTATGTACTGGGGACTCTGAACATAACCTGGATTATGCTTAATATGGAAAGAAAGGAGCACAGTATCAACCTGAAAAATAAATATATTTGCTTAGGAGACTTATTTTTCTCTAGCATTGGAAAGCTTTAGGCATTAATGAGCAGAATGAGAAAACTATGAGATGTTTAAATAAATATTTACTCTATAGCCAGAAGCTATTAATTTACTATCAAGAATGATGACTCTGTCTGAAAGTCCATCTTTCAATGACACAGTAAGGACAACAATTAGAAATAGAAGTCAGCTGTAGTGTGCTTTACTATTCTTATTCATATTGAAGTATAGGAGAAATGAGGGTAAAAATCTGATCAGCTCAACTCAGGAAACAGGAAGGAATTTTGCAAATGTATTTTATGAACAAAATACAAGCTTTATAACTGCTGTAGGTCACTTTGGAGGACACAGAAAATTTGTTTAATGTGGTACCATTTGATAGGAGCAGGCTGAGTAAGTACTTGCTATTGCAAATGTAATTTTTAGCACTATTGGTTATAGGTATCCTAGACCTGCTTATGTAAAACTCGTTTGTCATTGATAGTCCTATAGAGTCCACTCAGTAGATTACTAACAGTCAGCAACTATTGTGATAAATACTGGGACTCAGAATGGATTCTAGAAGATCGGAAAAAAGTGCTAATGCTTTATCAATTACAGAAAGGGTATATGAAAAAACACAGAAGAGCTTACCCCAGTGTAAGCACCGGACAAGCTAAGAATTAATCTGATACAGTGGTAGAATGCCAAAGAATAAAAATTTGGGATTAAAATTAAAAGACATGTTAAGATGTCAAGGGAAGACAAGGTCTATATCAAACCAAGTGCCTTCATTTGGTGTTACAAATTATGTTGACACAGGCAGCTTCCTAGTTGTAAAGCACTTGCCCCAGAATGTGACACCCTTCATACACCATGCAACCTACTCATGAAAAATATGGGACTTTAAAACAACCATTCACCAAATCTCAAAAAGCAGATGTCAATGAGAAAGCCTTATTAAACAGCAGAGGCCTGTGAAGGCTGGTGATAAGCCATTCAGACATTTGTAGAGCTCTTGTCTCTGTATACACTCCAAAACCACTGACTGGAAAAAAAATATGGCTGAAAAACATTTAGATGACAAAAACTGGCAGCATGGTAAATAGTGTTTGAGATGAGGAAGGTAAGCACAAGTGATTTGGACCATATGCCAGCAACAGAAGCCCAGAGCCTGAAGAAGGAACACAGGAGGAAGGATGCTTACAGAGGGTGGAAGCATGAACAAGTAGCCTGGCAGGAATACAGAGAAATTGTCTGAGCAGCCAGGGATCAGGTTAGGAAAGCTAAAGCCCCGATAAAATTAATTCTTGCCAAAGATATCAAGGGCAACAAGAAAAGCTTCTATAGGTACATCCGTGATGAAAGGAAGACCGAGCAACATGTAGACCCTCTCTAGAAGGAAAAAGGAGACATGGTTCATAGAAGCATCGAATCACCAGATTGGAAAAGACCTCTTGGATCAAGTCCAACCATTCCTATCTGCCACTAAACCATGTCCCTGAGCACCTTGTCTACCTGTCTTTTAAATACCCCCAGGGATGGTGACTCGACCACCTCCCTGGGAAGCCTCTTCCTGTGCCCAATGACCCTTTCTGCAAAAAATTTTTTCCCGATATCCAGTCTGAACCTCCTGTGGCGTAGGTTGAGGCCATTGAGGTTACCCAGGATATGGAGAAGTCTGAGGTACTCATTAACTTTTTGCCTCAATCTTCATTGGCAAGGCCTCAAACTGCACCATCCAAGGTGCAGAAGGCAAAGGCACGGATGGGGAGATCAAAGAACCACTCATGATAGGAAAAGACCAGGTTTGAGACCATTTAAGGAACCTGAGGGTGCACAAGTCCATGGGATCTGATCAGATACATTCATGGGTCCTGCGAGAACTGATGGATGAAGTTGCTAAACAACTATCTATCATATTTGAGAAGTCGTGGCAGTCCAGTGAAGTTCCCACTAAGCAGAAAAGGGGAAACATAACTCCCTTTTTTAAAAAATAAAAAAAAGAAGACACGGGGAACTACAGGCTGATCAGTATGCGTCCAGCCAGATCACGGAGCAGATCCTCCTGGAAAATCTGCTGAGGCACATGGAAAATAGGAGATGACTGCTGACAGCCAACATGGCTTCACAATGGGCAAATCATGCCTGATGAACTTTGTGGCCTTCCACAACAGGGCTACAGCATTGGTAGATGAGAGAAGAGTAATTGATGTTGTCTACCTGGACTTGGGCAAAGACACTCTCCTACACAACATTCTTGTCTCTAAATTGAAGAGACATGGATCTGACAGACCACTTGATGGACAAGGAATAGGCTGGATGGTCACACTCAAAGAGCTGTGGTAAATGGCTCAGAGTCCAAGTGGAGACCTGTGACAAGTGTAATTCTGCAGGGTTTGATATTGGGGGCTGGTGTTGTTTAACATCTTTGTCAGAGACATGGACAATGGGATTAAAGGCACCCTCAGGAAGTTTGCTGACGACACCAAGCTGTGTGGCATGGTCTACATGCTGGAGGGAAGGGATATCATCCAGTGGGACTTTGATAGGCTCAAGATGTGGGCTTGTGTGAATCTCATGATGTTCAACAAGGCCAACTGCAAGGTCCTGCACCTGAGCTGGGGCAATCCCAAGCACAAATACAGGCTGGGTGGAGAATGGACTAAGATTAGCCCTGAAGAGTAGGGCTTGGGGATGCTGGTGGATGAGAAGCTCAACATGAACCAGCAATGTGTGCTTGCAGCTCCACTCCTGTGAGACCTCATATAGAGTTCTATGTTCAGTTCTGGAGTTCTCAACAGGAGAAGCAGATGGATCTGTTAGGGTGAGTCTAGAGGAGGCCATAAAGATGATCAGAGGGCTGCAGCGGTTCCCATATGTATACAGGCTGACAGAGCTGGGCTTGTTTATCCTAGAGAACAGAAGGCTCCAGGGAGAGACATTAAAACAGCCTCCCAGTACTTAAAAAGTGCCTACAGGAAAGATGGGGAGGGGCTCTTTGTCTGAGACTGTAATGATAGGATGAGGAGCAGTGGTTTTAAGCTGAAAGAGGGTAGATTCAGATTAGATATTAGGAATTTTTTTTTCCTGTGAGGGTGGTGAGGCACTGGAACAGTTTGCCCAGAGGAGTCAGGGATACTCCATCCCTGGAGGTGCTCAAGGACAGGCTGGATGAGATTTTGAGCAACTTGATCTAGTGGAAGATGTCACAGCCCATGGCAGGAGGGTTAGAACTATATGAACTCTAAGGTCCTTTCAAACCCAAATCATTCTATGATTCTATGATCAGTTGGAAACATAAGAAGCTAACTCAGATGAACTGTTTTGGTTTTGGTTTTTTCAACATTGCTCAGTCCAGACTCATAAATGCATTTGTATGGGTAGATGCGTCCATGCAGCAGTGAAAACTTTAACTACAGGAGGTAAGGGAAAGCTCAGTGTGGCAAACTGACACAGGGTGTAGCCTCTGTGCTGGGGCTGGCCACGATGGCATGTGGGTTTGCAACAGTGCTGTTATGTGAAGGATGAAAACAGAATTTCCCACACTTAATCTTAAAAATAAACTGTTAACCTGGAGCAAGGCCTATCCCTACCAGAATAATCTTGGTATGGATCATTGGAAGTTCACTGTTGCAGCTGTGAGTTCATTGTTTGTTTAGGAATGAGGCTGCTCTTCACAGACAATTAGTCTCAACAGGTTAATATATTTTTTCTTCTTGTACTGTAACAATATCAAATATGAGACATAAGGGAAAAAAGGAGCTGGAGATAAATGGCGTCACTCTTAACTCAAAGTCCAAAGACTATTGATCAGTGCTGTTCTGTTTACTTTTGTGACTCAAAGTTAATAAGATGATTGCTTATTAATTTACTTTATAAGTCTCTTTAATATCAGTAAATTTTGTAGCTGAACACTTATACAATACTTAGTGTTTTGGAATGCTAATTTGATAATAGAGTAGGCTGTAAAAGACATCTACTTGTTTATCCACGACTATATTTTGGAATACAGTGCTAGAAGCCCAGCATAAATTTTGCTGAGCTAAACCATTATAATTGAAACACAAAAAGACTGCTGCATAAGCTCAGCCTGACTTGTTCTTTCTCTTCTACCTCCAGCCTCCTGGTGTGATCTCTGAGTCTAGGGTGAGTAGAATGTTAGCACTGAGACCTGCTTCTTGGATTCAGGAGGGAATGGCTTCTTTTGTGCAGTCAACATTGCAGAAAGAAATAAAACAATTTTATCCTTAAAATTGACGTTTGGCTCCTTTTTTAGCAAAATTCTGTCTTCAGATATCTTTTTACAACATGAATTTAATAGGCATGACTTTTTTTGCATACTCCCTTTAAAGACTTAGGGAGATCATCAGTTAGACAGTTAATCCAGATTTATTTTATGATTTAATCAATTTAAATGTCATTTGCACATCTGTAGAGCTCAAAAAGGTATTATACTTCTGTGAGCAATGGGAAGAATAAGGAGCATGCAAGTCTCAGAGTGGAGTTGACAGTGAAGTGTTTATTCTGCACTAATGAGCAGAAATGGGTATGGTTGGTCCAGCTACACCTTTACCATAAAAAGTAGAGTTCAAGGATGGCAGTGAGAGTTTACACTGGAATTTCAGTGCAAGACTTATTTAGTTGGCTCCATTTTCTTCTTCTCTACAGATATCAGATATGATATCTCCAAGAAAATCTTTCCCACTGTTTAGAATGTGCCCTTACCTGTACTATGTTCCCTGCAAATAATAATCCATTGGCACCTCCCCTGCTTAGTCCTACCTCTGTTCTGACCAGAGAGCCATAGATAAATCTGAGCTTTTAATGGTTTGTTTACATGCAAACCTTTTCTTGTGAAGACAGACGACGAACCCTTAATCCATGACTCAGTCTACACTGTAGGAGAGATTATGTTCTCTGCTGTCATGCTTGGAATAAATTTTGACGTATAATCTTACTCGACAAGACTCCTTCTGAGAGCACTTTAGTTCTCTCAGTGACCAGAACAGCTAATACATTTCTCAGAAACAAATACAGTACAATATAAGGTATCAACTACAGGGGCAATAAAGTCTATGTACAGACATGCAACAGTGGCTTGGACTTCCTTACAACATTGACAGTCTTCCACAATTGTTTTTTAAATAATTTGTACCAGGGAATGAGTTTGTCATTATCTTTTTCTTTTTTTAGCCCTCCCCGGATAGAAAGGAATGTGTTACTGATATTGACTGTCCATGGTATGTCACTGGACAGCTATGACAACTGTGCGCCCCAAGGGAAGGTTATTGTCACTAAGAATGAATGATCTCTTTGAATTAGGACTCTCAGGCCAGAAACGTTTACATGAATTGCAAGTTTCAGCCTTCAGTACCCAGTTGACAAGGGGGACAAGGGGGTTGACTGTTTCTGTGACAGTTTCAAGCAACAATATAGTCTCCACGTTAAAAATCCTGCATCTTGAACTTCTGTAGATGCATTCCTTTAAAGATCAACCACTCACTGAGAGGGAAACCCTAATCAGCCCCACACTAGAATATTTATCTGTTTTAAGCTGTGATATTTGTTCCAGAAATAGGAAGCAAAACATGACTGAGTATTCAAAATCTAGGAGCTACCTCTTGGCGACTTTTTAAGGTCTGATGAAATAAACAGCTTTCCAAAAAGAATAGCAACAGAAAGATAGCTGAGCCTTTAGAGACCTTTTTCTTCTATATTCTGGGGAAAACAGCTGTAAGTATGCAAAACTGAACTATCACAGCCACTCTCTCTCTCTCACAGAATTTATGCATGCATGTACATTTAAAGAAGTATACGATCTGCAGTGCAGCAGTGCTACTTACCTGTGCTGTCTTCATATACTACTGTTACTATTTTCCAGTTGTAGTATAGTACAAGATCCAAAACTGCTCTGCTGATGGCTGCATAGTCGGGATAGAGGTTGATATAAAATGCATCTTTGATATCCACTGTTGGGTGCTTCCATCGGGTCTGAATATGTGGGACTTCAAGTGCATTGCAAATGGATTGCACTGCACTGACAGAGGAGCTGTGGGAAGGTCCAAACAGAGCAGCTACACCAAGAGCAAGCTGGTCACATGCTGATGGGGAGAGAAAGAGAGAGTAAGAAGCTAATAGCTGGCAAAAAGCAAGCAACTTGTGTGATGTTTGTTGAGATTATTTATTCTTCATCGATCCCCATAATTTCAAAGTGAAAATGGGTGACAATGTTGCTTACAAATCCATTCAGGTATTTGAAAATGGTTCCTGAAAATGGCTTTACTGATTAGCATTATATGCTAGAACCTGCTTCCTACAAATGAAAATCAAAATTTCTCTGCTCATTACCTTCAGATCACATTGATTCCTAAACTGCCTTTCTCAGAATGGCATTTCCCTAGAGAAACCAAGAGCTTTCTGGCAGTGAGCTTGCCAAAGGGATGTCATATGAATTAAGTTTCATGGCAGCATGTCAGGAAATACATATGTTCACAGAATCACAACAGGCACTATATGGATTCCCTCCATGACTGGTAAGCCTCTACCAATGTGAGTTGCCTTAATTTCAGGCTACTGAAGGAATATAAACAGTAAAGGGCACTATGATTCATGGTGCTCCATAATCTCTGTTTATACAACAGGCAGTAAAGCCTAAAGCCCTCAGTAATGACACAGGGAAATAAAGAATCAACACACACTGACACTTTAATACCTTTCCTTGTGCCTATACCTCAGTCAAAAGTATCTCTCCCGTAGGTGTCTTTTCATTTTTCTTCCTCTCCTATGTCTTTTCAGGGTAACAGAAAAAAAATGAAGCAATATTAATTACTTCTGTCCATTAACAAAATTCACGGCAAGTGTTTCTAATAAGGTCTTTGTCAACTGGGACAAAGCCCCGTGCTGAGCTGCAGTGCTGTACTCTTTGTAAGGCAGTTCTTTGTGGGAAATTTAGACATTACAAAGATAAAAAACTAAGTACACAAACATCCACAAGTTGAGATTTTTTAAATTAGAATTTATCTCTCTGATAGTAATAGAATATGAAAGAAAAATTATTTTCTGTTTTCAGTCTACAAATGAGTGTTTTACAGGCAGCATAAAATGCACAGGCTTTCAAGGTTTAATTCAGAAGGCTTCTTAAAGGATCACAGGGTTTAATGTGCAAATTGCATAAATAATATCAATAATTCATGATGAGAAGAAATTACTACTGTCTGAATGGATTCCTTGCATGTAGTTTTACAAAAATATTTATAATGAACTCCTTCCTACAGATTAAATGAATAAAGTACTTTCACAATAGTCACAGAAGAGATTCTCACTCTTCAGGGAATCTAAAATCCTGTCTGTCTGGATTACATGGATCATAAATCCAGCATACTTGATTTCTGATAGCATGCAGTTCCAGCATGTATCTGATATTTGAAAAATAACGCAGTAAAGAGAATTTAAAGCTCTTTTTGATGTTCTTTCAAAGTGTTTTCCTTTTCTTCCAGTCTTAAGTAAGAAACCGGAGTACACAAGGAGAATTTAGTGATTTAGACATTTGGAAGGCAACAGCTCACTAGCATTCGAGCATGACTTGTGAAGTGAAACATGCTTATTGTCCAGCCTTCATTTACCTCATAGCAGACAAATTTTTTGCCTTAGAGCAAGCCTATCTTACACCATTTACGATTATAGATGTTATAGTAACAGCAAAGCATGTCTGCAAAGTCTTAGAGACTTACGGATCTTTCTCCAGACTTGCTTGCGTGAGATTGTGTGCACACCACATGATTCTAGTTTGAGGAGCTAGATTGATGCATACAAAATATTAGCAAACTTCAAGATTGCCTCCTAGAGGTGAAGAAATACACTGTGCTTAAGGAGACTTGCAACTTTTTCCTCCCTTTCTCTCTTGGTCTGCAGATAAATTAGTTGCAAGTAAACTGGACTACAATTTTCCCTCTGAGAAAAATAAAAGAATAGGCAAATGAATTCCAAATTTGTCCACTCCAGTCCATATAGCTGTTTATAACAGAGAAATTTATTTCTGTCTCTAAGCTTCTGAAGCATTAATATTTCAGGACTGGGAGGCTATTGGCCTCTGTTCTGTAAAGTACAACAGAAATAATTTGTTACAAATAACAGATATCTCCATAATGTGTGCTGATAATGGGTTGTGACATCCCACTGTGCTCCTTGTTAGTCTGTGATCATATTCTGCAGAATTCCAGGTGGCAAATCTATTTTTTGGAAAGAAAAATGGGTTGGACTTGCCACCTTCCATCTGGGGGTCTTAGCATGCAAACAGTATGTAGGTGTTTTATCAGAAACTAGATGACAAGTCCAAGTCCAGCTTTGTTCTTATTTCAAATAACTTTGAAAGATAAATTTTATGTTACCGTTTCTATGCACATATTACAATTGTAGCAAATAAAGGAGACCAGGCTGGGGAAAGGTAGTATAGAACATGTGAGTTACGGACACAGTAATTGAGATGATTACCTCTTCTTGAGGCTTCAAAACTATCAAAAAGGTTAATTCTCTGGATGTCATAGGTTAATGTGGTATTAGGCATCAGTGTTCTGTTTCTATTAATGTTGGTGACTGCAAACTTGAAAGCCAATTCTTCAATATTAACAGGTTCATTTTCCACAGTTTCAAATATCCCTCCTGTTGAAACAGAGATAAATGAGAGGTATTATTCATGTCTTCATCACTGTACATAAAAAGAGAAAAATAAATTATGAGCAATAATAATCTGAGAGATCGTAAAGGAAAACACTTAAAATTGTTGTTAAAAGCAGTACAGTAAAAGCATATGGGTTCATTAGTTTTTATGTATGATGCCACTGTAGGTTAACTCAATATTATGAATCTTGCTTAGAAAAACATCTGTGAAAGATGATTCATGTATATTAGTCAGGCTTTTCAAAGTAAAAATTTTAAATGCTTGTGAAAATTTCTATCAAGTTCCCAGCTAACAGAAGCAGTGATACTCAGAGGTCTTGTTCCCCCTGCTCCACTCCAATCTATGTTTAGAGATAAAGCTTGTGTGTAAAGTGTTTCTGCAGATCTTGGTAGTACAATATCCACGTTCAGAAGTGACTTAGGAGTTTGAGCGGAAAGTTTCCACTCGAGGTCAGTATCTTGGTAGTGTCTTGGTAGAGCTTTGGTTTTTTATAAACCTTCAGCAACATCAATGGCCGTATCTTACTTTGCTCAGGGTGAGGTGCATCCTTTCACTTTTTCAAAGCTTGTTGCTGAATGAATAGAACTTCTTGACATAGAACACTAGTGAGCCACTCCTGTTCCCACAGAAGATTTTACTTCCATGCCAAAGTGTGGAGTGATCTCTCCAGTGGCACAGTGTCTACAAGTACCACGATGGGACTGGTTTAAAATCTTTTTCCAAGGACAGAGCTGGATCTAGCAAAATTGCTCTCAACTTCCTATCCTTCCTCTAGATTCTTCTTCCAACATCTGTTTTGTACTATTTGTACAAAGACATAACCCACCCCATTCTGTGCAATCCCAGCTGGGCAACTGCTCTTTGAGTGCAGCTCAGTTTGTCAGAACTTGTTTTCTACCTTTCAAATTGAAATAACTGAAAATTGTGTATGATCGTCTAGTTCTTTTTTTTAAAACAAATTAGGGGAATCCAGACTTTTCTTTAACCTGGAAGCAGGTTTTCTAGAAGACAACCAGTAACTAACCAAACAGAATTTTGGAAGCATTCTGAATGCTTTTGCATATAGTCTGAGATGGTAAAGGTGGCTGTGTTTCAAGTCAACTGACTGTCCCACTTATAATGGGGTGTCTACTCCCTCTAGCCTCTAGAGACTTTATTGTGCCAACAACACATTCAGGCTGTCTAGGAGCATTGGGATTTGATGAATGCATAACAAACACAGCTAATTTGAAAAAAAATAGCTCCTTTAAACAGTAATCTCCAGCTTCAGTACTTGATTTTGCAAGTATAATTTACTCATTTAGTGGAAGTCACTAGAGAATACTTTGGATTTCTCAGTTACATATTTTCACATTTCCCTATGTGAAATTTGAGCCCTAGATATCACTTCATATTTTCTGAGCATCAGAATGTTTTCAGCTAATGTGCTACAATCTCTTGCAATTTTGATGCCACCAGTAGGAATAGTGCAGTCATTAGCTGACAATCAGGAAATGGGAACACAGTGGAATTAAAACCTGTTTCGAATTTTAACTCGGCAATGAAAACACTGGAGGCTATCAAAATCAAGTTGGCAATGTAATCTCTAGCTACTTTTGAATACACAGCATTATATTACCTTAGCCTGGAGAAGAGGAGGCTGAAGGGAGACTTTATCACTCTTTACAGCTACAACTACAACCTACAACTCTCTAAAACCTAAAAGGAGGTGGTAGAGAGGTGGGTGTTGGTCTCTTCTCCTAAGTAACAGGTGATAGGACAAGAGGGAATGGCCTCAAGCTGCATAAAGGGAGGTTTAAATTGGACATTAGGAAAAAATTCTTCACAGAAAGGGTTATCAAGCACTGGCAGAGGCTGCCCAGGGAGATGGTTGAGTCACCATCCCTGGAAGTGTTTAAAAGGCGGGTAGATGAAGTGCTTAGGGATATGATTTAGTAGTGGACAGGTACGGTTGTAATTCTAACATAGTGATTCTATTCTATGATTCTATGATCTATAAAACCCATATATAACAAAACTTTAAAATGACTTAAGCAGTTTTCCTGTTCACTACATGTACTTCTTATCCACTATGTGATTGTATTAGAACCTTAAATAATTTCTTTTTTTTTTTCCCCACCATCACAAAACATACAAGTGATTACAGGAGACTATGACAACAGAATTAGCTGGGAAAAAAATTCTGAGTGTTCGTTTTGGAACCAAATGTAAAACTTCATATGGAATTCTGTGAGTCAGCAGGATTTTCCAGATTTGCAAAGTACAGAATTACCAGAAGGAAGGAGAAAAAAAAAAAAAAATCTAATGTCTGGTTTTTTTCAGATCCTATAATTCCTCATTCCAATGATGACACCAACAATTCTACTATTCTGGTTAACTAAAACTTGCTTTTCCTCCTTTCACATGAGGATGACGAGTATTTTCAGCTAGCTGTAGGGTCAGTTTGAGCTCCAGCTGGCAAGATAAAACTGCTGTGTTTTGCTTAGACCGTTACTAGAATTAGCAGAACATAGTATCAAAAAGGAAGGTCCAAGTCACTGAGTATAATGGATAGCCTGAGATAACTGTTTAATAAAGCAGAGTAATCACCACCTCTACCTACCAAATAGGATGGGTCTCCTACTACTCGATCTTGGCAAAAATCTTCTCCATTTTGCTGTGCTTGTATTACTTTCTTCCTTTGAGGTAAGTTTCATGCCTGTACATACACAAGCACTTTCTCTTTTTTAGACTAGAACTTTCTCCAGACCTCTAATTAGTTGCCTATTACATGTAAATTTACTTAAATTGATCCAGTTTTGCAGATTTTTTGCTTGGTTCACTTTAAAAAAGACTAGGAACTCACTGGTCAGAAGAAAGGAGTGTAGGGTGAAGAGTAGTGATGGAAAGAGTAAAAGTCTTGTATAGATGTGTTTCCTAAACAAATTGATCAAAACTTCAGATGCATCATCACCTACCCTTCAAATGCATTCATTTAGGTCTTTCTGAAAGTCAGTTATATAATCAGTATGTTGGTACCCCTTTCCAGTTTCCTTTTGTACATGTTAACATAGCAGTAAAACACTTCCAGAGAAGTTTGGTTTCATGCTTTAATTTGCTGGTGAGATACTTTGGATAAGTCGAAGTAAAAGTGGGAAAGATTGTCAAGAGGTTCATGATTTTACACAGGAAACTGAACTGGTGATACTAAGCAGGGTGCCATTTAGAGTCTCTGAAGGCTAGTGTTTCCCCCCCACCCCCCCAGGATGGGTTTAAGTTTTAAGATCACAAAAGTCATCCTTCCAAATGAGTAAATGTTTACTTGACTAAATGTTCTCTTGATTAAAGCCTAAAGTAAGCACAAAGAGAGGTGCTCTACTGTTTATGAACAAAGTTCAGGCCATAGTTTGTGGAGGAAATTATTTCTTACTGTGAGTGAATTTTGGGATAGTTGTTTTGTGAAAAGTTTGAACTGCTACCTATGTGAGCTTAACTGTTCTGTTGGGACCTATGTGTGTAAAAAGAGTCTAATTAGTCCATAAACTTGCATTACAATCAAGCTAGCAGATAAAATCTGTCTGTTCTATGTTGTTGTGTTTTCATCCATGTATCCTTAATGACACACAGCAATTCAGTAAATAGTTTCTCTTCTCCTGTGTTCTGCTGGTGATTTACAGTCAAGCTTAGAATTTATTGTAAGGTCCAGCTTAAAAGAGAAATAGTAGGGTGACAAGTTTGATGAGGAACTAGGTTGTCAGATGATTCATTTAAATAAAGTAATTACCATACAATGTCTTAAAAACAAACTGACAACAGGATTCTGAAAGGGGAAAAAAAAAATCTATGTTACCTTAAGATACGAGACTCCAGAAATGAGGTTATTACTGCTAAGCACAAAAACAAGCACTGGCTTTCAACGCAGGCTGCTGTTAGCATGTACACGATACAAAACTTTTTAAGTCCTCCCTTTCATCTCCCTCCCCTTGTCCCCATACTTGGTCAGAGAGCGAATCCGCTGCAGTAGCTTTGGCTGACCAAAGGCTGCCTAGTCCTGGTCAGCAGCGCACCTGACCTTTCTTCTGCAGAGGCACAATTTCTGCTCCCATGAGGAGTGGGATTGTCCACCTATAGTCAACAGGAAGCTGCCTACATGGAACGAGGTGAGTGCTAGAGCTATAGGGGTTGCCGTGCTTCACATAGATGTCAACATCTTCCAGAGGCTCTCTCACCATGTACAGCTGGGGAGCAATGACAGACACAGGTTACTTGATCCTATTGCACATAGGGAGTAACTCTGCCTGTCACATGTGCGCAGATCAACGGGAATACCCAGCATTCATCTTCAATTAACTGATAACCCTGCTTCAATGCACATGTGTAAGGAAATCTTTCACTTTCAGTATTTACTTTATAAAGTGACTTCTGCAAGGATGACGGGAAAAAAGTACATATCTGCCCCTACTTTGAATTTAGCTGTGGAAAGTAAGAGGAAAATGACTACTTGGCTAATGTTGCTCTGACAGAAATGAGAGCTGAGCCACATGAGTGCCTGCTCTGCAGAGGAGAGAGGGATGCAAGTCAAACTGACAACTATGACAGAGCATCAGCCCCGTTCATCCTCTGAAGATAAAAAAATTCCATAGCAAGTAAAATGTCAAAAATGTAAAAGCACACCTCAGTAGGCACATGTGAAAAAAGCAGTTGCAGTCCTTCTAAGCAAGCAAATGTTTCCATTTAAAGGGGTCATCATGGACTGAGAGAGTTTTACAAAAGGTCATAGCTGAATCAATTTCCATACCTCTCAATGGGTCTCAAGATTTTGATTCAAGACAAGGCAGAGCTCAAAAGCTTCTTACTGGAAAAATTCTCTGTTCCTGTTTTAAAACCAGTCATAAACAGCAACAGCTAAAAATTGTTGACCTTTCTGATGGCAGTTATTGGCCTGTCTCCCTGGGCTGCTTTGGACAGGTTTCCTCAATGCAAAGTATTTCACCAACATATTTCAGTCTCAATATAACTAAAACAGAATGCTATTTTAGCTACATGTAAGTAGAATTGTCCGAGTAGCCTTGAAGGAGTTTCTGTGATTTCAGTCAGTGGTATCACTCTGATGCTTTCAAAGTAAAATACTAATTTTTCAAAACAGCATTAAAACCTGTGCCTCACCTGCAGAGAGATTTTCCTTACCTCCTCCGCAGTAAATATAATAAAGAACAGTGTCTTACTGTGTTGGTGTGGTTTTTTTGTTATTTGTTAGTCTCTATTATATACTGCAGAAAGTCAGATGAAATAGGAAATAGGCTTATAGAAGAAAGACAGCACCAATAGTCTGAAAACCAGAGATGTATAAATTTTTGAGGGTGGTCTGTATTTCTATCCTTATTCAGTTTCCACACTTCAAGAGAATCCTGTTTCAAAACAAGTATGCTGACCATGAAGTAAAAAAACCCAAACATCTGAAATATTAAAACATACAGACTAAGAAGAATGGTAAGAAAAAAAATATAGCTAAGATTAACAACTTAATTTTTCCTCATTTTTCCCTTTACTAGACAAAAAGGGGTTTATGTGGTTAACAACTCTTTACGGTTAATGCTAAAACTTTATTTCTATATGTTTGACGTCAAAGTTTCCTTTCCTTGCTCAAAGAATATCCTAGTTTCATAGTCTCATCCACCTGGGGAGGTGCTTTTTGCACAGGACAACATATTGACTAAGTGATGTGGAAGCACGGGGCCCATATCTATCATAACAGCTACCTCCTGGAGGGATTTATGTTTTGAGAAGCCACCCCTCCTTTACACAGCACCATCTGAGCACCAGGAGGTCCATGAGACCTCATTAAAACCCACCTGTCAGTCAATGAATAGAAATGAGAGTTAAAATTCTAATGACTGTGCAGCTATGTGCCACTGGTTTCCTAAAAGGGAAGCTGTTGCTGATGCCAAGTTAATGTAGGAGACTCATAAAACCAAATTTGCATGCAGTTTGTCCTTGATCTCTGTTGATACAGATACGGACTCTCATCACTCTGCTGCCCGTATGGCTATAGACTCACATACACCTCTGAAGCTCAGTGGGGTAGGGTTAGAGCTGCTGACCCATAAAGGAGCAGGGCAGGACAAAAAAGTGGTTATGAAGGTTTTCTCTCCAGATACCATTCACTTACAGAGTTGAAGAGCATGCCTCCTGAAGTGAAAGCACTCACTACTGGAAATCCCATCCTCCAAGCGTTTTTTTCCATTATTGCCTCTTACCAGAGAATAAATTCTCCTGTGCCACAAGTAGTCCAACCAAAAGCCAGTGCAAGTGCATTCATTATAGACCGAAGCCTGGGCATTCATCTCACCCCAAAAGAATAATAAAACAAGTTATTACTTGCAGTCTTACATTTAGCAGGCAGTTTAACAGTGTCTTTCTTTTTAAAGTTAGCTCACTAACTGTGTAAGATCAGTCCAGAAATTGGCTATTAATTCTAATATACGCATGTACACATGACCTATAAACTACTCTGTTATGTGTGTATAAAAAAACCCCATTTCTCAGGAAGAATCATTAACAATCAGAATCCTCAGAAAGTTAATTTTACACTTACAAATCCAGACCGAAGTGAGTTTACTCCCCTAGGTTTTCATGGAATGAGATGCATGGGTTTGGGATTTGGCTCACGGAATACAAATTAAACACATTAGCATTCTCTGCACGGGTGAATTTAGCTTTGCAACAGGGACCTCTGAGTTAGGCAGCTATTATCACCCTCATTTTACAGACAGTGAAACTGAGAGTTTGAGCGAATTTCCTACCATCACTCCCTCTCCAATCTGTTCAAAAGCTGTTTAGGAAACCTTCCACACATTGTGCTCTATTTCATCCTGTTCCCGCCAATTTTCAAGCCCCTGTCCTTACCTCCACATTTACCATCTTTGCATTCACCCAGACTGGTTCCTGTTCATCATGTCTTCGATTTTATCTCTCATTGCTATATCCTGCCAAATGTCACTGCCATTTCATTGCCTATGCCAGATCCCTCTGTAACTCATCATCTGCCTCTGGGCTCCTGCTGTTACGATGGACTTTGAATAAAACTCAAACCTCACACCCTTGCCCTTTCTACACTCTACCCTCAATTTTTTTTTTTAGCCTTCTGAATCTAAAAGAAAAGAAGAGACAGTGGGCACAGAAAGGCAAATGTCTCGCTCTGTTTCTCACCTGTATTTCCTGCCTTCCTTACCACCATCTCGGCCCTGGTGTCTCTGTAGATTGCAAGCTTCTCCAGACCACAAGAAATTTGCAACTAAACAGAAAAACTGGGAGCAGGGCTGGCTTTGTGGGGTCAGGGTGATGGCTGCAATTTCCTTTCCATGACCGCATGGTAGCACTGGGAAGCTGAAACATTGGACAGGTTCATGACCTGAAACCTGACAAAAGAAAAATGGAAGGGAGCGCAACTCAAGTGTCAAATTCAGCAAGCAGGAGGACTATTTTTTTAAGATTAGGTTTGTTTTTAGAAAGGTCACTGAATATTTGACAAATTGAGTTATCTCCTAGGTTCAAAACCGCATATCTGAAATCCACCTCTGGGCACGTGTTTAGGATTGTATCCCAGTTGCTTCTGTGAAGATTTTGTTCTCAGCTTTAACAAGACGTGAGGTACAGCTTGTCAGGCTTCGCAGTCTGCTTCAGAATTTGCTTGATTTAGACTGAACTCTCACAGGCACTCAGCCTTTCTGTTATTTTCATGCAACATGGTTAGTGCTTAATTACACAGCAATGAAACTGGCAGAAATCACATTTTTATTTCAGCCCTCATGCAGACAGGTGCGAGTTCTGTGACTGCAAACCCTCATACCAGGTCTGAATACATAACTCACAGCAAACAAGACCTAGTTAAAGATTGAGATGAAGAACACAAAAGAGGAAAAAGGAAAAGGATCTTAAACAGAAATTGCTAAAGCATTTCTCTATGAGAGTTAGGAACAGGTTTTTACAATTATCTGCACTCTAGCAAGGTACTGCATTCAGCGATGCTTTTATCCTGTGGAAAGCAGAGAGATGAAAATATGTATGTGTGTATGTACGTATATAAAAAATTGAGCTTATTAAGATACAAAGATCTGCCTTTTCCAATGGGATTTATTTGAGTTCAGCTTGTGAGTTTGGAGATATTTCCCAAAGGCTCAGCCGGCATGATTCATGTTACTGAATTTCTAAGTAATGAACTTTTTCTTTTTTTTAACGGGGAAAAAAATGGTTGACCTGATTTAGTTATCTCTTGCAATACAGTGGCAGTACTAGCTGGAAACTAAAGGATCATTTTAGATACAAAGACTCTCTATTTGATAGAAATTAAATAAAAATTTATTCTCTTGCTGTCTGTATTATTGTTTTCACTTGATGCAGAAGCTAGTCAGGAGGTACTAAAAATGCAGGATAATACATATGTTATTTATATTGTTTGCTACTCCCCCCTAGCCCCCACCCCCCAACCTTACATACTTGGGCAAACTATCTATCTAGTATTGCAGCATTAATTTCAAATGAGAGAAAAACAGGAGAGGGAGAAAATTGGTTCTAATTACCCAGTTAAACATGCAACATTAAGTCCCATCTGATGCTATTTTTGGCCATGCAGCAAGGGGAAGGGAGTAAGAATTCTTTCCCTTCTCTTCTTGGAGCCAGAATTAGGAGGATGAGCCTTGCACAGACTAGGCTTAGATTTTGTGTGAGATGTTTTCTGCAGCAGGGCACTGGCTAAGGCAAAATAGAGTTTCCATACTCCGCTTTGCCTGAGCCTGCAAACACATTCTGGTCTGCTCTGCAGGGCACGGCTTGTACTCTGAGCTTTGAAGAAGTGCGTGATGGATCAAACCTCCACCTTCAACGAAACTATGTTTTAATCAGAATGTGTGGAATGAATGGAGCTGCTCTGTTCAGAGCTCCCCAGTAACCCTGTGAAACAGACAGCGTGTTGAGATGCAATCCCTGTAGCACAGCAAGGAAGCCCTCACCCAACACAGCTCTTGTGCGAAGTGATTCAGGTGAACATTTTGGCTCAGTGTGCCACCCACCAAAATGCTTGGAAGGACACTTAGGAATATAGTAATAAAGCCGTTCCTTTAGTTAACGATATGGTCTTAGTGAATGTGTTTGTTAACCATGGCTTGGCTGCAGATATGTGGCTAGATCCATTCATCGTACTGTGCCTTTTGATGTAGTTCTGCTGTGTAACCTGGGTGGCAAAAATACCCTAGGACTCTGCAGAGACAGTGGTTTTATTTACTGTTTTCAAGGCTCCTAGGTTTTGATCAAATTATCTCATGGCTGAGCATCACTCCCACCATGATGTAACAACATAGATAAATGCAGTTAAATCTAGTTGGGAATACCAGTCACAAGTGGCATTCCTCAGGCCTTTGTATTGGGGACAATCCTGTTCAATATCTTTATTAATTATAAGGATGACAGTATCGAATGCACCCTCAGTAAATTTGCACATGACACCAAATTGGGCAGGAGTGCTGATCTGCTTGAGGGTAGGAAGACTCCACAGAGGGATCTGGACAGGCTGGATTAATGGGCTGAGGCCAGTTGGATGAGGTTCAACATGGCCAAGAGCTGTGTCTTGCACAACCACCCCATGCAATGCTGCAGGCTTGGAGACGAATGGCAGGAAAGCTGCCTGGTGGAAAAGGATCTGGGAGTGCTGGTTGACAGCTGACTGGACATGAGCCAGCAGTGCGCTCAGGTGGCCAAGAAGGCCAACCGCATCCTGGCTTGTAGCAGAAAATGGCGTAGCCAGCAGGACCAGGGAAGTGATCATTACCCTGTTATTCATCACTGGTGAGGACACACCTCAAATATTGTGTTCTGTTTTGGGCCCTTCACTACAAGAAAGCCATTGAGCTGCTGGAGTGTGTCCATAGGCAGGCAATGAAGAGGGTGAAGGGTCTGGAACACAAGACTTACAAGGAGCAGCTGAGGGAATTGGGGTTGTTACACCTACAGAAGGCTGAGGGGAGACCTTATTGCTCTCTGTAACTACCTGAAAGGAGGTTGTGGTGACGTGGGTGTTGGTCTCTTCTCCCAAGCAACAAATTCTTTACTGAAATAGCTAACATCCGTTGGAGCAGGCTGTCCAGGGAAGTGGTCGAGTCACCAACCCTGGAGGTATTTAAAAGACATGTAGATGTGGTGCTCAGGGACACGGTGTAGTGGTGGCTTGGCAGTTCTAGGTTAAATGTTGGGCTCAATAATCTTAAAGTTCTTTTCCACCTTAAATGATTCTAACTTAAAATCCCAGTGGAAGGGAAATCTACTTTCTGGTTTCTTCTTTAAAGCTTTTAGAGCCCTCTTTCACATGTATGTGTTTTACTACATATCTGTCTGAGTCAGAGGATTTCCCTCTGAGACATCCAGACACCTTGACATGTTAATTACTGACTGTGTGCTGGGCTACAAGACACTTCTTAAAATGGAAAGGGATAGAAAGGCAACACCAAAGTAGGGAGGAAGGAACAATCACAGGAAAAAACCAATGTTTATATTACATATTATAGATGAGGAGAACAGAAAGAAAGCCAGTTGAACGAAGACCAAAAGACAGCGTTGAGCTGTGGAACTAGCTGGAGTTTTATTTACTGACTTTATCTGTTTCTATCTCAAAAGTATTAGGTTGCTTAAAAAAGATGTTAAGATTTGTTGCAGACTAAAAGTAATTGAACCTTAAAGTTGAGGAAACCTTGAACAAACCAACAGAGACCCATTTAAAAGAACAGTAAGGAAAATTTAATTCAGAGGAGTGTTGCCACCTGCTTTTACTTACAGATCTATTTAAAACAGGAGGTATATCTGTGCAAAAAATGCCTTACCACCTTCATTGGCAGTAGGTACAGGATATTACACTTTCCAGAAAGAAGCAATCAATATAGTATATGAGGTAATTTTTTTTTTATTTCACTATGACAGCAGATGACCCATAGAAAGATGTATAGATTCATTCCACTGAAGTTCTGAAAAGGTTACTCTAGCTGGAGAGCAGTCCTCAGGTGTGAGAATACAGCCTTGCTAAAAAGGAATTGTGAGTTTGCAGTGTAGCTACTTTAAGACTAGCCATTTTTCTCAAGCTGCTACACAGAAATACAGAGACATTTCAAAATCCTAGACTATACTTTGAGACATCTATTATTCAGTAAACAGCATTTTTAAGCATAAACATCAGGGTTATAGCTTTAAAAATGTTATACTTTTTCTTTTCGTGAGTGCCCATTAAGCACTATTATCTGTAAGATGCTTAGGAACATAAGGTCTTTATTAAAGCTGAAGAAATCTGAGCTTATCCTGGAAAAGCATGGATAAACTCAGATCACAGACTATACAAAAGTACATCCTTTCCAGAAAGAAAATGGTGGTGGAAGGAGGTTAAAGTTGGCAAGGGGAACATTTTATACTCTGACTTTAGTCAAAAATCTCTTTTCTTCCTGAAATCCGGCTGTTACAATTCCCCCAAAGGCAGTGCTACCTACAGATCCAGAAACTACGGACATGGGGGATGCCAGGATGCCCACAGCTAGCACGCTACAGCAGAGATCTTTATTTGTAAATTACTATGGACACTGCACTTTTGAGCATGCAAAAAAACCAGTATCTTAATCAAGAGTTTAAACATCAAAGATACAAAGATTAGATTAGCTTTTGCTGTCACATGCTGTGCATGAACTAACAGTGACTTTTTACTTTGCTTTCCTTCTAATATGCAACAACTATTTATGGTAGACTCTTCAGAGTCTGAAGTTGGACCTCTTACTCTGGAGGAAAGGTTTAAAATAGTTCAGCTAGAAAGTCAGAGGACTTTACCTGTTACAGTCACCACCTGTTTCTTCTACCATGGTGACTGGAGCTCCCCCATGGTTCTTCACTAATCTTGCTGAATTCTCAGCACAAGACTGGAGCCTCTGTCCCCACTGCTACAGGCAGTAAATGCAGTCAGTAAGGTAGGGTTAGCCAGAAAACAAGAAACCTACTTCAGTTCTGGTGTTTTTAATCTGCTCATCAGAGGAGAAAATGAGTCCTTGCACAGTATTTTATTTGTTATCACAATATGAGACACTTTTGCAGCACAGGGCAGCCAATAAATCTGAGGTTAGGACAGTGGCCTGAGATATGTACCTCCTCTCTCCAGCCTCTCTGGAGTCTATACCCCCCCAAAAGTTGTCAACAATATGCTGACAGTATGGATCTGTTTCTGTGAAAAGCATAATAAAAATTTACCTGGCCAGTTTGAGCCCAGGACCTGTATGGTTTTCCAACATCTCTGCACGAGGCAACATGTCCTCTTAACACCAAGCAACTGAATCAGAAATCTTCCCAATTCAGCTCCAAAAGTGCACCAGAGACAACACTTGGGAACTTTCTGACACCTTCCTCTATTGACCACACCTCTAACCCTGGGAGACATGGGCCCCCAGCAGAGCATGGTGGGAGGCAGTCAGTGTAGGGAAGCTGCTTTTCCCTGCTCCTCCTCCCCAAGCACCATCTCCCACTTGCACTTTCTCAACATGCAGCCCCAGCCTTGCTGCTTTCTTGTCCTCTCCCACTTGCACTTTCTCAACATGCAGCCCCAGCCTTGCTGCTTTCTTGTCCTCAGGTCTGCTCAGCCTAATTTAGATGCAAACCGGGTTTGGCCAAATTGCCATTTAAATACGCCTGTTACTCAAACAGACCATGAACTTCAGTCCTCATCAGAGGACTCCTCTCAGCATAGGGGAGCACCAGCTACGTTTTATAGCTATTAGATAAAGGTGGGTGCTCGGAACCTAGAAGAAATACATTCATAAAACATATCCAGTTCAATATATTGCTTGCTGAGCTTGTCTTGGCTTACAGGGGAACTATGTAACATGTCTATTAGGAAAAGATTATTCCGTGGAAGAAGGCTTTGAGCTCCTCTGACAAAAAAAAGCTAGGAACTGGCACCCTCATAGACTCTCTGTGAATAGAGTGTGGTCATGCTGCAGCTAACCTAGTGGAAGATTTTCCCAAGCCTCTTTTACTGCTCTTGCGCACAGCTAATTCTGTTGCAATCTGACAGACTCACAGAGTTCTAGGAAGATTGACACAATACAGGTAAGAGATGCCACAAGCCACTCAGATCATATCAGGTATGTAATTCAGAAAGAATAAACCAGAAGTTTAAGCATGGAAGCTTAAAAAAGACATGCGATTGAATTGATTTTCATTAAAATAAATAAACTCCCCTTCCTCCTTATTTTTTATTCGTATAGAGGTAGAATATTAAAACAACTGTTACCAGATTTCCCACTAGATCAATTGTTTTGATTGCCCTGAAACTCCAAGCACACCACTGGGATGAGATACTTCATTGACAGTCCTCCCCTAACCCCCCTAACTTTGTGAGACTCAAGGAAATAGGCAGATTTTGCTCAGGATTTACCTATTATTCTTTAAAGTTTATGGAAATGCATTTTCTTCCATCCTGCTGGATTATTCTGTCCCTCTCATACTAGCATTAACACACTTTCATCCTTAAACCTCAAGTGTCAAAAAGGAACAGAGAAAATGAGCTGACATTTTTCTAAATGAGGTATTATTTATATTGCCGCCTCAGCAGAACAGGTGCTTTAAAGAAAAATACTAGGATACATTTTCAGTCTTGGAAAGTATAATGTCTAAATAGGCTCATCTAGGATTATGCTTTTAAGGGTAAGAGTTGCAGATTTTGCAACCAATCTGCTCTTACAAGTAATGTTTAATCAGCACCTGCACTTTGAGATGCCATATTTCTTTATAATAATGACGTCTGGCTCTTGAAAAGACACTTAGTCGAGGTGCCTGCAATTTAGAGCTTTCCTGGTAATTATCAATCTGGATCATTTCTATTCCTCAATCTACTGAGGGCCATTTGTGTCTGAAAAATATCTTATTCACATCGACATTTGTAAATGTTAAAGTAACAAGTGTAAACAGAATGCACCTAATCACAACTTTATGTTAAGTGCTAAATCATGCAACTTCAATAGAAATTTGGAATGGGAACCAAAACAACTATAGGAACACCGTTTTCTTGTAATATCTTCCCCCCCACACACACACACAAAAGAACATTTTTCAAAATATTCTTCAAAAAAACCCACATTTTAAAAGACTGATTTGAAAATACTTAAAGTTCTCAGAGGAAAGCAAGACCTCACAACAGTGTTAAAATGCTTGATGGAGAAGCACATGGTATTGAAATTCCTATGAATAACGGGGTCTAAATTAAATGGTAAGTAAGATCCTTAACTCCAGAAATTCCTGCTTTAGGGTAACTGTCCAGGTTGCGTCATCACTTTTCTTAATGCTGAATATGCCTAGAGGTTCTTTGGAACCAAACTTTTCATTTGCACGTGAATCGGGGGACTTGAGATGTTCCTACTCAAGTCACTCACAAAACTTGTAGTAGTGGTATCTTTTAGGTAAGCCACTTTCAAAATGTGTAGCCAAATTTCAGGATATCTGAACCAGCATTGTTACAATCAGATAAAACCTAAACAGTAAATGTTTACTGTCTGTACCTGGTCCATATACAGAAATGTCTTTCACCAAATTGAGGCATTCCACTGCTGGGATTTACTACCCAGTTTTCAGGGATTAATTCAGTATAAAACTGACTGGAAAAGCCTATAGTAGCTACGTCTATTTTTCCTTTTCTTTTCTTCTCCAGAGTGTTTTCGCACATAGGACTTTTTTTTTTTTTCAGTGTCCCAAGAGCTACATGCAACAGATGTGATTTGTTTGAAAGGGGTCTATGAAAGACTCCTACAATTCTTGAAAACAAAATGAAACAAACCCTCAAATGTGCATACATCCCTGCTTATCAGCAAGTTTGAAGTGAAAATTCCAAATGTGTCCTAGTTTATATTTGGTTGCAAATGAAATAATGGTAGCATATCTGTATACAATTATCCTAAGACTTTTACTGCAAAGCCTATTATCTCTTTCCTGTCTGAAGATGTCATGAGCATGCAAATTTCACATTTTTGAAAAGATTTACTTGTTCTGGGCAATGAGCATGTTGGCAGTTGTGTACACTTGCATAATGCACAGTTAAAATTGTGCTGCACATATTTCGACATCTTTGGTTGTTTCATGTAATATTCTGTCTGTGCAAGACTATCTTCTTACTTTTTTAATTTTTTTCCTGATCTGGCCTTACCTGTTACAGGCAATCAATGTGATTGAAGTGCAGGCCTTTCCACTGACTTCTCCAAGGCATGGATCAAGCCCAGATCTTGCAAGAAGAATTCTTATGTGGCATTATATAGTCCATCTCCTCATGGCTAAACACTCAAACAGCTTCACTGGCAACAGCTTCATCAGGAATTATTAATGCCAGTTAGAGATGTAGGTATTATATATATTGCACTTATTTCTTATTTTATAGTTATATTTAATTATCATAGTTATTGATAGGAAAGTCAGATGTGTACTTTTTTTTAAGAAAAGGGCAGGAAATTTTGACTGTGGAAAATTTTACGGATTGGTTAAAGCTGAGGCCTAATAGTAAATTAATAAGGAAAAAAATAAAAAAGAAGGGAAAAAAAGAATTCTCTGAAAAACTGGATATAATATCTCTGGGGTCCTGGAGGTGAATATCTGAGTTACTAAATCATCCCTCAGATTTTTTAAATATAAAAGCTCAGGCTAGAATATATAGTTATTATGTGGGGGCTTTTTAACCTCACAGCTTCATTGTCAAAAATTTCAATCAAAAGTCCATAAAATAACTTTGTCATGAAGAGGAAACTGTAATTACTTGTAATTAGTACAGTGTGTAAAGTATGGCTTGAAACCCATTACGTAGCCATAATTTCAATGTGTTACCATCAATCAAGAGAGAAAAACTTAAGTTTCAAAATAAAATTAAAACTACAGCTCAGGAGAGATAAGAATTATTTCCCTTCCTCAGTGACTCACTTCTCTTTTCTGCACATAAAGCTTCCTATATATTGTGTTACTTTGAATTTTCTTGACATTTTCTACATTTGAACAGGCTTACAGCTTTTGGAAACTATATATTATGTCTGTTTCAAAGTGGCACCAAGGCGAGTCTTTCCCAGAAAATCAAACAGAGCTTGAATTAAGCTCCTCATGTTGACACATTTGAAAACCTCAGGGTGGATTACCATTATAAGAGGATGGAGATTGTTTCAGGTTGCTGAAGCTGTTGCATTTGGCAGCTATTAAAACTGGAGAAACAGAACAGCCTGAATGACTTCACCAATTCTTGTTAAGCACGAACTACAGCTCTAAAAGGAATATTGGACCAAGGTTTTCAGATGACCAATGTCAATTAAGAAGGCCTTTTGGTGGGAATCTGGCAGAGCTTGAGGAAAGCTGGGTATAAAGCAGGGATTGACTGAAGTGACTTCCGAAGTGCAGCATTCTTGTCCTGCAGAATCTCATACAAATTCCTCAGATTCAGGCAGGCACTTGTAAGAAGAAACAGACTATTCCTCTCAAACTATGTGACTCTTGTCCCCCTAATATGAATGCAACTTCTGCCCTTTTATTCAACAAAATTGCCATTTAAAGCCATATGCACATTCTTTAGTATTATCACATTGGTTTTGGTAAATCAAGGAAAATGTTATTACAACGAAACCTTGCAATTCAAACACTTGTTGAATGGAATGGTGCAAATGTGGCAAAGTGGCTGCTCGGGTTTATTGTGTTGACACATCCTTTCTATCCTTTATGCTTTGCTTAGTTATTTTGTGCCTGCTGGGCATGACTCTGATCTCAGTATCACTGAAGTTTTCAAGCTACCTCTAGTCACTGTCTCAGATGACTTCGAACACACACTAAAGATAACAAGTGAACCAGGCTTGTTGATTATTGTATTTAAGATGCACTCAGTGCAGGAAGCATAGCAATCATAGAAATGTCTCTAATTATTTTCCCTAACATGCAAACCTGGACTGCCGCCAATGCATGTGTCACCTGGGGACAGACAAACCTCCAGAAACCAGGGTGTCCATAGATTAGTGAAAGTTTTTAATGACATGAGTCACATAGACAGAGAAGGTTGGGTTTGTTTTCGTAAGGATGTGACACTTGACTGGGTGCTGTATGATTTAAAAAAACAGAGATAACTTGAAAGGCCGTAAGCCACAACACTTCTCCTTGACATGTTGTCATTTATTCAAATCAGTCCCTGAATGCCTTTCTGAAAGACGAGCTGCAGTGGCTCAGTTTTGAGGTAAGGGAAATTCTGCTGCATGTTTATGATAGAAGATATATGTGGACCCTCTAATTATCCTACCTGCCCCAAAACTTTATGAATTTCTAGACGTAGCAATAAATCATAGTGAAGATCTCAAACAAGATGGGAGGGATGCTCCTATGTGGCAGGAAAGCTTGCTTTCAAGTTATATATGTTACAACAAACTAGGTAATGGAATTATGTGCTCATGTGTTTTTTGCTTGCTGACAGAACAAACATTCCTTCTGACTACGTATGTTTTCTGTGAGATACTGAACATTGAAAAATAGTCAAATTAACAACCACAATACATTTTCTATGTAAATGAAATGCTGCATAGATGACACTTCTAGTGATTATAGCTCTCTACGTGACATATGTTTAATGATTTATATTGGCTCCTGTTGAGAGGGATTTAATTTAATGCACTTACGGCATTGGGCTCAAATTATTTGCAAGAGTTGATTGAAGCTTATGTTTTACCCTGCAGCTTGTGTTCAGCTAAGGATCATCCTCTGAGTACATTTTGTTTATCTCTTGCAGGATCTAAACTGTGGGATTTTGCCACAGTTTTCTCTCACCACGCATACTGTTTAATGAGTTTCTAGCTTGATCAGCCATTGTTGTAAAATCAGATGCGAGAACTAAATCCCTTAATTCTTGTATTAGATATTTTATTTAAGCGTTAGGTGTGCAGTTTTTAAGGCCCTCACATCTATATCCTTTGGTAACACACTTCAGATGTCTAGTTCCCATTAATATTAGCAAGAACTGATCAACCAGCCCCTTAAAAAGCTTTTAAAAGCTCTACTTTTCTGTCTATCATTGATTACCAATGAACTGCTGATTGTACAAACTGGTATCACCATCAAATTTGGTAGCAACTTAAACTAATCTGATGTATGCAGCTACCACTAACCTTCCCTGTGCATTGTAATATTATCTCCTCATGTTGATAAACTCCACTAAGTAGTGTTTGGCAGCCATATGCTCTCCATAAAACATCTGCAGATGCATGTGAACATCTCTTGCTGGAATGACGTGGGAGATGAGTGCACAGCTTTCACTGAACTTGTCTGAGTGTGAAAGTGTGATTTTCACGCAAAATGTAAAGGTCTTCCATTAACTTTTTTGGCCTTCGGACTGGCCCCTCAGCACTCACTGGTCTGGGCCTTATTAACAGTAATGATTGTTAAACCCAGGGGGAGAGTGGGGAATACAGAGTGCAGATGAGAGTAAATAATCAAAATGAATGTGTAATTTCCCTGTAGCACAACGCCAACTGTCTTGGAAAAGACTGAGGGCAACTGAAGCAATGCTTATTTCATTACTGTTTGAATATTGGATGCCTGATGGTGTTCTTCAGATTTATCAGGTAGTTGGCTATCCTATTCTCATTTCTAGGAGCTCTGTGAAGGAGTGGATCACCCTTCCAGGACTCTATTAGTGCAGGCTCTCCAAATGTCCAAAGGAGAACGTGAGCAATTGCACATGTTAATTAGTCCCTTAATGCATGAAGGCGGGGGGAAATCCAGCTGTTGATTGCATTAGAAGAACCTGGAGGCTTTGTGGTAAAGTGGTGGCACTGAGGGAGACTGCAACATAGATACTCAAACTGCTGCACAGCATACTCTTGAGCAAATAATGACCACAAAACTTGGAGAATTTTGCATCTAAATCACATGCTGTTTGTGCCAGTGACACCTTCTCTTATAAAACCCAGTCCAAAAGGAGATTTACACTCTTTGCTATCCTGGAAACATTCTGAAAGTACTGATTTTCCTCACAGGAAAGTGAGCCCTGTTCATCATAGAAACCCTTTACAGGCAGAGTGCAAGACTGGCAGTAACCCACTGCACAGAACTGTAATTCCCCTCACTAGAGCCACTGCTGCAATGAGTCCATGTATCAAAAACTGCTCTGAAATTCAGCAGACTTGGAACTAGGATATCCCCTCTGCTATCTAATGCTAATTATACACGCCTTCTGGGTATATTACATCTCTTTCAGGTGGTGCGGGTATGTCCAGTTAAAGCAGGTGTAAAATATAGGTTGAATTCTCAGTGAAACCCTGACAGAAAGCCTGTGATTTAAAAGAGCGTTAAATAGAAATTAGCTAAATGAGTTTGAGAGGAGAGCAAACACTAAGTATTCTTAAGGAAAAGAGTTAGCATAGTTAGCACACATTGCACGTGAAATTTCATGCTCTTCAGTGTGTGAATACCTTGTAAATGTTCATTTTGATTTTTCTTTCCTCCCTAGTGATAATTACATTTCCTTTTCACAACATGGAGTATTTCCTGGAACACATCTTTGATTTTATATTCATCATACCAAATACAATCTTTGAAATATTAAATTGTTTCAAACGTTTAAACTACAGACTATAGCTTTATGGTATTAATTCTCAAATAAAAGAAATGCAAGTTATTATATTATGGCACCTTCTGGGCAATCACTGGCAGAAGGATTCCTTCTGAGGAGTCTCAAGGGATCTCCTTAGGTCATGTTCTGCTCAGTCCTGGTCCTGGAAAAGTAACTTGTAATTCTGGGAGTAGCTACTGACTCTCAATATGCATCAAGAAAAGGTGAGTCTCAGGAAATAATATTGAAATTAGCATAACTGAAATGTCAATTGCCTATAAATAGTGAGTGTATAATAAATTATTCCATTAAAGCAAAAATATACCTTTCTCAGGTCATTTTTCTGAATACCTTAGTCATAACACAAAAGTCTTGAGAATATTATTAAAAATGTATGCAAATCAGAAATGCTAGATCCAAAATCCAGCTCCCTAGAATCGACTAAACTCCAAATATAGACAAGCAGTTTGGCATGGGTTGTGAATACAAAAAACTGAGTCTTACTGTTCCAACTCATACCGGAGTTCTGACATTTGACTTGCCTGAATGTAGACTTAAGCTATCAACTAGGATCTGAGCACAGATGTGGACTGAAAAGAAGATGTAAAGCCATGGTACAACTCTTCCTCTATTGAAATGATTTTTTATATCATTCCTCCTCTTCAGATTATTTGCTATGTGAAGGATGCAATACACAAAACTGCCATGTCAGGAATTCAGTCACATTGCTTGTTGTTTCAGATCGCACATGCATTGTTCATAATCATGGGATATTCTACTTTTTAATCTCTGCCTTCATATGGTTAATCCTGCCAAAAATAATACCAGTTGATCTTGACAAGATTTCAACATGCAGTTTTAGCGTGCCAAGAAATGATTTCTTAAATTTGTCCTTCATGAACTCTGCCAGATGGTTTTTCTCTATTGTGGCTATTTTTTTGCCCTACATATTATTTTGTGAGTGGAGGTAGACTGAATGTTTGAATTCTAGAAGAGGCAGGAAAAATATATTATTAGGCATTTAGACTTTATTTTTATGCAATACAGCTTCAGCAGTAAGCCGAATAAGCTTTTGAATATAAGAAATTGCTGTTGGTCCTTGCTATATTATATTCAACGTGTGAGAATTTTCAAATAATGAAAAGCAGGAGAAAATATCTGAAAACTGAAAAGAAAAAGGTCATCAAAAATTTTCTGACTGAGAAATTCCCGTTTCCTTAATATTTGGGGTTTTTTTTCCTAGTGTTATCTGGTTAGCTTATAAGAACATAATTTCACTCTTTTCAAAGGTGTGTATATCTTTAAAATCTTCCTCTGTAGTAACTAGACACTTTTTAAATAGCAAATGAGCCCAGATGGCATGTATTTGAGAAGTCTGGGGGGAAAAAAGCAGCAGATAAGCAAAGTAGCTGAGCCGCTAACAAAATATGCAGTTTCTCTTTAGTGTAAGAATCATTACCAGAGGACTCAGAGGTAGCAAACTTTGTTGTATTAGTTTTTAGAAAAAAGGTGTTTGGGACTGATGTTGAGAATTACTAGAAAACTCATTACCTGGAAAAATGATTGAAAAACTTAATTGCAATGTGGAATTTATAAAATAGCTCATGAAAATAACCTGAATTATATATATTTAACGATTAATTTACAAATTAAACTAATTACATTAGCTCTTACAATTCAGAAAGGGCACTCAAAACTACTGTGAGTACTGTTTTGAAAATATTGACATGGCATATAGCAGAAGTCAAAAAGGCAAAAACAGCATGGAGAGTTTTAGAGAGGCAATAGAGACCAGTAGAGACAATACTCTCACATGGGGGTACAAGTTCACGTCATGGCCCCTACCTTTTTAGATCGAGAAAAATAATGTCAGATCCCTCTGGCTGGTGTGATATCTAAAGCCCAACTTTGTGCATTGTTACCAGAGGGCAAGCCCATTTTGACTTGGAGCAGCAGAGGCCAGCCCTGCAGCCTGCGTGGCACCATGTGCTGCCTTGCTGTAGGATGCCCACTCCAGCCACCTGGGGCAGACCCAAAACAAAGGCAGCAGCTTCTTAGCGGGGACACTCGCTTCCCTCAGCATGGATTTTTTGCAGACTCATGTTTCAGGACAACAGCTCCAACCTAACAGCTTTCACATCATCCATTTACAGAAGACACATGAAGCACCTGGTTCCACTCTGATACATGCACTTTGCCATCACCAGAGATGTACGGTGTGCTCAGCCCCCATTCAATAAGCCCTGCTCTTGGCAACAAGAAATCATAGAATCATTGAATCATAAAATGGTTTGGGTTGGAAGGGACCTTAGAGACCATCTAGTTCCACACCCCCTGCCCTGGGCAGGGACACCTTCCACTAGATAAGGTTGCTCAAAACCTCATCCAACCTGGCCTTGAACACCTCCAGGATGGGGCATCCATGACTTCTCTGGGCAACCTGTTCCAGTGCCTTGTCACCCTCACAGTAAAAAATTTCTTCATAATATCTAATCTAAATCTACTCTCCTTCAGTTTAAAACCATTACAACTCATCCTATCATTACACTCCTTGATAAAGAGCCCCTCACCATCTTTCTTGTAAGACTCCTCTAAGTACTGGAAGGCTGCTGTAAGGTCTTCCTGGAGCCTTCTGTTCTCCAGGCTAAACAAGCCCAACTCTCTCAGCCTGTCCTCATACGCAAGGTGCTCCAGATCTCTGATAATTTTTGTGGCCCTCCTCTGGACCTGCTCCAATGGGTCCATGGCTAGAAGGCCCAGAGCTGGGTGCAGTACTCCAGGTGGGGTCCCACCAGAGCAGAGTAGAGGGCAGAATTACATCCCATGACCTGCTGGACACACTTATTTTGATGTAACCCAGAACACAGTTGGCTTTTGGGGCTGCAAGTGCACATAGCCAGGTCATACTCAGTTTTTCACCCACAAACAGACCCAAATTAAAGTTTCTCCTTATTTAGCAGAGTCCCTCCAAATGCTTATCAAGCAGACCTGGAAATTGATAACAAACCCTTGCTTGGCTTTGAAAATCTGGGTCTTACTATATTGGACATTGCTTTTATCCCTGCCCTGCCACTGGAGGAAGATATGGGTGGAGGAAAGGGAAGCTCACATGGCTGTGCCTTGTGTGACACTGGCTCCAGCTCTGCATTGTGTCTCAGCCTCAGGTAGCTTCTGTCAGCTGGTGACAGCTGGAAGCAGGTTGTCTGCCAGCTGTTGGAGGTGCTGCAGCCTCACCTCCTACTGCCATGCCTTCCACAAAAAGGCAGAGGGAAAGGGGGAAAAAAGGAAAAAAGGAAAAAAAGAAGAGAACAAAAAGAGAACGAGGGGAAAATGGGGAAAGGGAAAATGAAAAGAACAGGAGGAAAAGGAAGAGAAAGAGGAAAATAAAAAAAGGAAAAAAGGATAAGGAAAAAAAAAGCAAAGCAAAAAGAAACAGCATTGCAACTCTCTGCATTACCTGCAAGCCAGCTGCGGGCCCAGCTGAGATACTTGGATGGGTTTCCCTCTAAAGCAATGAGTAAGGAGGAGGCAGCATGTCTGTGGACAAGGTGTCCTCAGGAGTTGTCTTCTGATGAGGACACGATCCTTCTTTCCCATTTTTGGGTGTAAATGGCTCACACTTGTGCTGCCTAAGGGTTCTTATTACTGAAAAACTGTGTGTTTTTCACACACAGCCTCTTGAAAGCTGTGTGTGGAGTCCACACGTTTAATCATGTCCATCTCATCAGGATGTGAGAAAACCTATTTCTCCTTGCTCACGTGGCAAATGCTTTATATCAGCAGCGCTATCTTTTAACTCATCTGTGTGTAGCCTATGAATGAAGAGCTCCCTTGTTTAAGGCATTTTCTGGCAATAAAAAAATACATCAGAAATTAATCCCTTTCTCTGAAAGCCCCATGTAATGTTTCTGAATGTTTTTGTTTGGAGGTTGTGCATTTTTTTACAAACATATGTAAAAAATAATTTCATTATATTTTTATCTTGGAAGGAATCTTGCCACATGCCCTACATAAAGACAAAGGAATTTAGGAAATGGTGACATCAATTTTACCTAGTTTTCTCTATGACATTAATCAAATTCAAAATCCAAAACTTCAGGCTTTGCACAAAAGCAGTGCAAACACAAGTTAATTCATTTTTCTTCTTTTTTTTTTCACTGAAAATGCAGAGATCTGAGAAGTATCTGCAAAATGCTAGGATACTCTCTTCATTTTATTAGATTTCACTCTTAGTAAGAGGAGACAGATAACATATTTATAAATTACTTGCAGAATAAGCCTGAGTCACACTTTAAAGAACAGTCACGGTTGAAGTCCTGGCTCATGGAGGTTTTGTTATTGACATCCAAGTAAGGAAAAATTTCATGTGTGGTTTCTGAAGAATTATTTCCTTTGTCTTTCATTATGAGAAGAATCATATGTCTAAAATTATGCATATGACTGCTCCTACTGAGCTCAATGGGACTAAAGTTAAAACTAAGCTAGTGCATACTTCTTTGCATGGTAGGTGTTAAACAGCTAAAATATTCTCATCTTGGTAGATGAAATTTCATGCAGATGGATGCACAGCGTGGGTCTCCAAACCTCAGAAGTTATATGTGTGTGGAAAATCGGTTATTAATACTTTTTTTTCTATATTGAAGAAGGAAAGTTTTCTCACTTTTTTTCAGATCTGTGGCTGAGAAAATCTTTATAAAGGGCTATTACAAGAGCCTGATGAGGCTTCCAGTTCAATGGATAACTACCTTAAACACTGAGCTTTCAGAAAGTTAGATCTAACTACAGTCTCACTGCAGGAGATGATAGTTTGCAGAGCACTGACTGTAGACTTGAGATTAGGAAGGAGATTGATAAAGAAAACAATTACTTCATTCGAAACAGAGAAAGAGAACCAGAAAGAGACAAAAAGAGTTACTGTACTATAGGTGTCCCAAATAAAGACAATAGTTAAGCAAGAAAGGTTGCAAATATATCTGAAAACATGGTGATAAGTTTGACTGCAGGCATTCCTCTTGGACATGCATGTGAAATACAATTTACCCTCTACACTTTGACCAGAGCCTCAGTTTTGGGTCACTGGCATCTGGAAGAGAATGCACAAATGCTGGACATTTGCTTGCTTTATTTGCTGGTTGTTTTTTTCCATTGATAAATTTTAGCAAAGCTTTTATCTTTCCATTTTTTTACTCTTATTTTTTGACTGTCCATCTCCTCTTGATGCCTCAACAATCAAAGGGCCCTTCTACAAAATAGGAACCCATTTCACTAAAGAAGGCAGCTGCTTTGACAGAAATTTACAATCACCATTTAGATCTTTAAAAAGCAAACCTAAGTAGAGCATTAAGGAAGTAGGTTTACACTGAGGTAAACCACAGGAGGGCTTTTAAGAGGTACAGCAACTTTCCACGAATTCTCTGCACTTCTTTGTGTGACTGCAGGATGACACTACTGGGAATACAGGCAGGGGTTCAGTCTCCTTGAGCATCTCATGTTTTTTATATGTATAACTTCACAATACAGTAGCATTATGGTTATTTGCCAAAAGAGGGGTTTCCATGTTTCCCACCTTTTGAACGCCGGTGATGCAGATTCACAGAGAAGAGGAAAATGACATGGGGAAACTACTGTTTCATCTTTCTATTTAAAACACAGCGTGGCCTGGGTTTGCTTTAATATCCTATTAGTGAGACTGTTCTCTCCCATTAGCACGTTAAATTATATTATTGACAATAGAAAAAAAAAATCAAAACCACAATAAACCACAGACAGAACGTGCAGATAGCTCTAGATAAACTCCATTTTATGGAGGTATGAAACTGGGAAACACAGTAAAGGTCTGTTTCCATAGCTCTGTTAGGTTTGTGCTCAGTCTGTGACTCCGCAGAAGTGGCTGCTGGGCAGCCTACCAGCTCTGGCTGCCGGCCACAGCACATGCACACCAGCATGCATGCCAGCTCAGCAGCACCCCACTGACACGACTGCTGCACCCGGTCCCAGAGACCAGCTTTGGGGCATTAGCGCAGGCTTTGCATGCTGTAGCGTACTGCACTTAAGAGGACAAATTATTTATGTAATGATCCAAAGTCATGCTGGTGGATTTCCCTGACCCCTTGTTTCGAGTTTTTAACTAAATTGCCTTCTCCACCCTCTTTCTCTGGCTCCTCATGCTTCCCTCTCCTGCACAGCATGCTCTTCCAAAGCAGAACTGCTTCCTCACATTCAGGCTTCCTACTCACATATTTAAGAAAGGTCACTCAAGGGCCTGGTAAAGACACTTAACAGCATTTCTAGAAGAAGCCTTTCTCTATGCCTGATTTCCCATTGCTCAAACAGTCTTAGGAGCTAGAGAAATAATTGCACTCGGAAACGCCGCTGGAGCCTACCCTGCAAATACTGTGTGGCAGGAGTGCGCAAAACACAGGAAAGCTCTGCTGGTTCACCACGGGGCAATGGACACCATGCGCACTAGGGGTGCTTCAACCTCATTCCAAAGGGGCCTGAGCCCCTTTTGCAAGCTGGGGAAGCAGGTGGCAGAGCACCATGGGCTCCTGCTGCACCCTGGGACTCTCGCCCTTCCAGAGACAACTGCAAAACTTACCATCAGCTGGCAGTGAGAGGGTCTGAAAATCTCCACAGCCCATGTAGTACAAATGGGCTGTTTCTTGGAGGGCAGGGGAGTGGACAAAAACCTTTACAAATTGAGATATGACTCCATGCAATTTTCCACAATTCAAAATAAACAAAACTAATCTTTTGGTGATAGGGCAACTGCAGATTGCTCACAGATGTGAAAAAGAGAGAAAACATTCTCTGAAGCTGACAACCCAACCCTCAGCATCTCGCTGATAAACCACACTGCATCCATTTTTCCTGCCCCTTCATCTGGTTTTGTTGCTGCTAGCGTGGCACACAGAATACTGCAAATGTTAGCATCAGCTGAAGGATGAAGAAGCACAGTCTTCTGTGGCCCTTACCCAGCGAAAGCTCTGCTGGTGCTCCCTGTCTGCCCTGCACCTAATGCAATACATGCTGTAACAAGGTCCAGAAAAAAAGGTGTGAGCAATACACCCTGTCAGTATAAATTCACACAGCTGTGCCAGTTCCACCAGCATTCCATTTGCTGTTAATATCCCCTGCACATGCCACATAAACCCAACACTTTGTAGTTTCTCTCTGAGGACAAGAAGACTCGAACAAGCCCTCTGTCCATCTGTCAGTCATTTCCATCTGTCAGTCATTTCCTGCAAATAAACAGCAGGTTTCTCACAGATAATTCCACTCCTCTGAATTTTGTTAGGAGCAGCCACAGGGAGAGAAGAGTAGCAGCCCCAGGGAAGGCAGGACAGGCAGATCTAAGCACCCTGGCTGAGAGTGGCCACCCATCTCCTGGCCTAGCCCAGCCCACTAGGTAGCCCTGCTGGAGCAGAGGCTATTGAAGTGAGGAGTAAGGGGAAAAAGGGCTCTGAGAGAAATCTGCTCTAGGTCTGCAGATTAACCAGGTTTACATTAGATAATGGTGTTTCAGAAACCTGCAGGAACCGATGGATAGCCAGGTTTCTGCTAACAGGACAATGCCTGGGAGAACATCTATGAAAAGTAGTTAGCATTCCCCACTGTGTCTGGGTGACACTTCTTGCACCTGCGGGCGGGTGAAAAATCTAGGCTAGCCGTTATGTGGCTTCATCCAATCTGATAAACACATTTTTGGTGTTTTCTTTTTCTCTTTTAAGGACCATTTTCTGCCTTTTTTTCTTTTTTCTTAATAACTCTTTGACATCCCTGTTTTAATAAAACTATCTCACATTCTGGAACATTTAGATAATGAACTGAGTAACAGAGCTGTCAGCTCTCTGCTACTCAGCTGACCAGCTGTCACACCAAGGACTGTCTTTTGCAATTGGAAGATGTTGGTTTTGATGTTTAATTCCCTTATTTCATCAAAAGACTTCCTTTGAAAAGGGTATTTGAATCATGCATGTGTTGGAGATGGTTTCTTGTATCAGGATCATCTGCTAGAAGCAACTGGGGTTTATTGATTAAAGATTTGTTTTAGAAAAAGAAAGCAAGTTTTTCTTCTTTGAGGGATTTTTGTTATAAAGGAAATTCCTTTGCATTATTCAGACCTGATGATAATTAATTGCAATATTCCCACATCCAGAACAGTGCACCTTGTGCAAAATCTCCTTTGTGCTGAAATGGCTTAGAGTACACAGTGTACAACCTGCCGAGGTCCTCTTGCCCTGTTCTGTGGGGATTTATGACTGGGCTCAGGGCAGCAGGAAGCATTTCACATTTTGTAGATTTTAACAGATAGTAGCAGCTGACTGGCACTGATACCCTATAATAACTAACTTAGAGTATTTATTCCATGAAAGGGCTAAAATCATTCAAAGTTTATAGATGAGAGGTGAGAGAAGGACTTTTAAAAAAATCACAGAAAAATGCCTTAGACAGCACTGTTTTAAGTACGGTGGGAGAAGTTAATAGCATGCAGGAATATGGCAGGTCTTTCCTAAGATAGACACAATGCTTGATACTTCTATTTTCTTCTTATTTTTAAACATTAAAAGTCACTCTCAAGCTCTACCAAGTACGGCAACTTGTAGTGGGACAAGCTCTGCTCTATGGGAAGATACTTTCAGCAGGAAACAGAACAGTTTCATGAAAATAGAATCAGTTTCATGAAAACCCATATGTGTGATTACGAGGATCATATTAAAGTTAAAACTTGCTGCAAAACAGCACTCAGAAATTCTCCTAAGAATATGGATTTTGCATTCTGCTGCAGTAAACTGGGCGGAAAAGGAGAGGAAAAACAGTCTTCCTTAGGAGGAACAGACCCACATTTCAGATTCTGCTATAAATATAAAAATGTGTACTCTTTAAACGTTCCAGGATATGTTAGTTGCTTATTCAACATACAGCAGCATGTTTGAAAGAAGCAGTTGAAACAAAGAGGAAATCAGTCAGTCAAAGTTTTGCATTCCTTCTGCCTGCAATGATGGGATCCAAACTGAATGATTCTCATGCAAAAACATGGCAAGTCATACCACAGTTCTGCTGGGACCCTGCACCAACTTCTCAGCCTGTGTGTCAGAGGAATGAGGCTTAACAAGGTTTGGGGCAGGTGGATGAAGACCCAGCTTGTATCTAGCAGACCTAAGTGTTCTGGTGCCTTAGCTGTTCTGCAGTGGCTTTGAGCATGGCCACAGTTACCACTCTTGCCTGTGGGCTAGTACTGTGTATTTGGGAGAAAGGCATCCAACCTCCATCCTTGGAGGTTTTCAAGACCTGCCTGGAGACAAGCCCTGAGCAGCCTGGTCTGATCCCAGAGCTACCCCTGCTTGGGCCAGGAAGTTGGACTAGAGTGCTCCCGAGGTCCCTTCCAGCCGGAATGATTGTATTGTGCTATGAACATCTGGATAGCTTTTCTGGGACAGAAGCTAGCCAGCAGCTTAGAAAAGCAGCCTTTAGCTGAACTAGTGCAGACAATGTTCCCTTCCAGTGTATTTTATAAGTTCTTCCTCCATTTTTGCAAGCGTATACATCCTTCTGCACTGCTTTGGTTGAACAGAGCAAATACAGTGCTGGTTTGATTGATCACTGAAGATGAGAGCATTTGTAACACACTTTGGCTGGTCTGTGCTGTGAATCTGGCTCTGCCATTCCCTGCAGTATCCAGCACCTCCTCCCCATGACTGTTATCAAGAAGTAAACAGAAAGAGCAGAACAATTTCTGCAGATTAGTTACTTGCGAATGTATTCTTCAAGGCTCTATCTCAATGCACAGTTCAGCTCTGAAAAGGGAATGTGTAGGTATAAAGGGAATATTTTATTTATTCCCTCTTTTTCATTGTGCCTAGCTTCTGATTTTCACAAAGGCTGGTACTCCCATTTATAATAACAGGAAGGATGTTATCATGGCTTAGACAGACATAGTCCTCACTGGGTAAAAAAACTGGCTGCATGGCTGAGCCTACAGAGTTGTGGTGAACAGAGTTAAATCCAGAGTGCAATAAGTCACAAGCCGTGTTCCCTGGACCTCAGTTTTGGGGCCAGCTCTGTACAATATCTTTGTCTATGACCTGGATGATGGGATTGAGTGCTCCCTCATTAAGTTTGCAGATGACACCAAACTGGGCAGGAGTACTGCTTGAGGGTAGGAAGGCTCTACAGAGGGATCTGGATAGACTGGGTTGATGAGCCAAGTTCAACTGTATGACATTTAACAAGGCCAAGTGCTGGGTCCTGCACTTCAATCACAACAACTCCATGCAACACTACAGGCGTGCAGAAGATTATCTGGAAAGCTGCCCAGTGGCCAGCTGGATACGACCCAGCAGTGTGCTCAGGTGGCCAAGAAGGCCAACAGCACCCTGGCTGGTATCAGAAATAGTGCGACCAGCAGGACTTGGGAAGTGATTGTGCTCCTGTACTCAGCACTGGTGAGGCTGCACCTTGAATACTGCGTTTGGGTTTGGACCCTTCACTACAAGAAAGACACTGAGGTGCTGAAGTGTGTCCAGAGAAGGGCAACAAAGCTGCTGAAGGCTCTGCAGCACAAATCTTACGAGTAGCAGCTGAGGGAACTGGGGTCATTTAGTCTGGAGAAAAAGAGGCTCAGGTCAGACCTTATTGCTGTGTAACTACCTGAAAAGAGATTGTGGTGATGTGGGTGTTGGTCTCTTCTTCCAAATGACTAGCAGGACAAGAGGAAATGGCCTCAAATTGAGTCAAGGAGACAAGGGAGGTTTAGATTGGATACTAGCAAAAAAAAAATCTTTACTGAAAGAGCAGTTAAGCATTGGAACAGGTTGTCCAGGGAAGCAGTGGAGTCATCATCTCTGGGGATGTTCGAAAACCATGTATATGCGGCATTTTGGGACACTATCTAACAGGCATGGTGGGATTGGGCTATTGGTTGGACTGGATGATCTTAGAGGTCTTTTCCAGCATTAATGATTCTATGATAGTCGCTTCTGGTTCAGGACAGCTAACAACAAATATATAGCAAACCAAGACAGACAGTGCTGCCTTGTAGTGCCAAGCCCTTTTAATACTACACTGTAAAGTACTTAACTGCAAATAATTCATGGTCTAGACACGGCAATTCTCACAGTTTGACTTAATACTTCTTTTCAGCTTCTAACGGATGATCAGGAGCCATCTGAGCCCTTGCTCTGGGTGTGCTGAGATGATCTGTACTTTTACACTGGCTTGAGCATCAGCACATTGATGCCTCCCTGCCCTCCTTCCTGAGCACGGGGAGCAGGGCCAGGAGGCACTAGCTTCATGAGACTGGGAAAACAAACCTGCTAGAACAGAGAGCAAGTGAAAAGGTTATGCGTATTTAGGGTGAGTTGTAGGCAGTGCTCTTACTTGGATGAGAGAAAAGCAGCTCTGTATGTGGAATTAAGAGTCACTGGATTTTATCTCTGTAAGGATGAGGATCATGGCTACTGAGATACAGATTGATTGTGTGTGCAACTGCATGCATAAGGCAGACCTGCTTTGCTATGCCATGTAAAGGAGGGATAAAAGTCATGCTGTTGCTAAACTAAGCTTTTATAGCAATAAACTGTCCCGGATCAGCTCTGATGGTGCATCTGTATATTGCAGACAGCCTGCCCGAGCTCAGATTCATTTTATGTGTTTGGGAAGCTTTCCAAGGTGTTATCCTCCTATCCTACAGAAAACTATTCACAGCTAGTTCATGTCTATTTATGGCTAATTTGCCATTATGCATATAAAGCATTGCCAATACACACCAGTTTGTGTTCCACTGAATGGTTTACAGTGGCATATAAATATTGCTAAATGAAACACATTATAATTAAACTCCTTACAATTGCTGGGTATCTTGCCTGTCCTGGTGCTGTGTGCATATGTACAGAATTTTCTTTATTATTAATAAGCCACTTTACCTAAAATCCCACCATACAAGACTGACAGACAAGAGTAGTGATGAAACTGAAGCTGTAGGTGCTCTCAAGGGAATCATTTTAGGCACAAAGCAGGAACTACTCTTCAATAGTGTTTATGCATGTCATCCATTACTACAATAGTTAAATGCTATGGATATTCAGTGCCAGAGAAAAGCAGACTTAGGGGACTTGGTGGGGCTTTAATACAAATAGGAAAAAGTCCCTTTGCCTCTTTAGTGTTGAAATTACTTTTATACCCTGACTAAGTTGGCCCATACAAGCCAGTGTGCCAGATGGATATAGGAAATGCCTTATATTTTACGATGCTTTACAACTTGCAAATTACCCAGACCCATTTGCTATAAATTATTCAAGATATTAGGGCCCCAATTTTCAGAATTAGCCTCCAATTCTGCACCTATAAATAATTACAGGTACAACTTATAGCAAAAAGATGCAAAGGCATTTTTTGATATGTAGACCTCTGCCTACCTGATTATCCCAGAAAAGGATGGTTATGTACTATAAAATGCTCCCAGAGTAAAGTCTCTGGCAAATTGCTGCCATGAAATTGGAGCCTGAGTTGCAGTCCTCGCAAACAAACCCAAAGTTAATTATATGATTACTGCATATCTTTGTGGACTACAGCTTTAAAAATCTTTAAAACCTTTCTTTAAATATGTGTTTTATTGTTATCATCATTTCCCCAGGGGCTGATGCAGTGGCAAACTTATGGTCCATCATCTAAAAATGTCAGTGTGATGCCTTTGGTACACATAGGAAAGATAGATCTTCCTTAATGTTGTTATAAAAACTATTTTCATGTTCCAGCATTTGGATTTATGAAGAATGGTGGATATGTATTATATAAATAGGGCTACCATTAAGTTAAAAAAAAAAAAAAAAGCAATGATGATAAAGGAGGCAAAGCATCAGGGATTTATGAGGCTTAATTTCCACTCTTGAGACAGCTTACATCTAAAGATTGTGAGTATTAGGATGAAGAGGTTATTTAGATTAATTCCAATTTTCTGCTTACAGTGAGCCATTGCTAAAGCAGTGTGCCCTCTGGAAGTACTGGGTATGTGAGTGCAAGCAGGTGAACTGAGATGTTGCAGTCAGACTTTGGTATGTCTGTTACTAACTTAAGAGTGTTATCTCTCCCTTTGGCTGCTTATGAAAAATGTGTGGTTTCTTGATCTTTGTTACAGTAGACCACAGCTGCAATTGTGAATTCTGGTTGGATTCTTAATGATTTTGGTGAGGACATTTTTCCATCACACCGGTGTTTTGGCTCCTGCTGAACAGTGCTCACACAATATCAAGGCTGTCTCTCCATCATTCCCTCCCTCGCTCAGTGTGCTGCACATGGAAAGGAAGCAGAGAAAATTGGGAGCAAAGTTGAGCCCAGGAAGACAATTGGCTTATGATTTAGTTTTGATTTCTTATTATCCTATTCTGATTAAACTGGTAATAAATTAAATAAATGTCTCCAAGTTGAGCCTGTTTTGCCTGTGATGGTAATTGGTGAGTGATCTCTCCCTGTACTTGTCTTGACCCATAAGCTTTTCATTATATTTTCTCTCTCCTGTCCAACTGAGGAGGAGTATAATAGAGTGGCTTTGGTGGGCACTTGGCATCCAGCCAGGGTTAACCTATCACAAAAAGAGTGCCTAATTTTACCATAGCAGCTACGGCACACACCTAGGCAACACAGAGGCCATGAGGCCGGCATGTTTCTCTGAAATGCAATCTATAGCCTGTCTTAGTGAAAAATGTTCCTCTGTGCCAGTGAAAAAAACATCAGTTTGGCAGATATTTTAATGGATGATAGCACTGGGGAAAGTCAGGGGCAGAAAAACACTTCACGTGTCCAGTAGCCCACAAACTTTGATTCACTGGCAGAGTGAGGCTGCAGTATATTAGGCAGATGGAGCAGGGCCTCCATCCTGCATCTTCCTCCTCCTAGTAAATTCTCCTAATGATGCCAGTTTTGTCATGAAGTTTCACCAGAAGAAGTTTTATCCAGAACATCCAAACCAGAACATTTATCACTGTCCCCAAAATTATGACCAGTTGGCAATTCAAGAAATAAGGTTCGGAATTCTTGGTCATGACTCATTGGACCAGAGCTATTCCAGTTCTTCTGCTCATTCATACGACCTTTGCGTTTGGTTGGTTTTGGCAATAGGTAAAGGATATTCCACAACAGGCTGTATCAGTAACCTTAGATGGTGGCAGGTAAGTGGCTAGGGCAACCTGACCTCCCACTTTAACTTATCAGCCAACCAGGTTTAGTGCCTGTAGCTGTGACCACATTGCTCACTTGGAAATGCCCATGTCTTCTTTCTGCACAGAAGAAGAGACAGTCTGCTTCTCTGTCAAAGCAGCAGTGTTTAATATGCAAAGGAGTCAGGAAAATGAAATACGGAGCTAATTTTTTTTCCCTGCCCTATGGAGCCACTGTATAGCTGGAAAAAGACTTGTCAGGGCTGTTAATTCTTTTGGAGAAAAATGAAAGGTGATTTTTAAAAATGTAAATTATGACATTCTTCATCATTCAGGTGAGTAAGTATGCAGACAGCGAGTTACTAAGGTAGCAAGAGGATGCTTCCTAATAAACACTGAAGAGCAGAGATAGTCTCTACACTATGTGATGCAGCAGTCGTTCAGAATAAGAAAAAGGTTTCCTGGTCAAAATCACCTTGTATTTTCTAACAGATCCCTTGACATCTGCAGACTACTCGTAATGACCAAGGCCCAGCTTTATGGACTAACTTACGAAAATAAGGATTTTATTTCCTCCTGAGCTTCCATTATGAAATTTTCCCCCTATCTTTGGTTTCAAATTGGATAGCTTTTTACTTTTCTAGATAAGGTTGTAGCTATTTAATGCAAATATCATGATACTGATAAAGAGATTATAATATACACATATACAAGCTTGCATAATGGCAGATAACATAAATATACTGTGCATTTTCTAGGATAAGTTTAGTGGGTGGATTTTAACCATACTGTCTGTTTGAAATATTTGGAATGGGACTTGGCTAACATTTTTCAACATGTCTAGGATTTGGTGTTTCTAGAGAATGCCAGGCAGGAGAAACTTCAGGAAACACATCTGAAATCAATAGAAAATGCATGAAATAAGTAGGAATTTTATCCAGAAAGGAGAGGGAATTAATGTTTTATTCAAACTCTGAAAAAATCCACAGGCTAAACTTTCTTCAAAATAAAAGTTTCTGGAAAGCTTGCACTGACTGAGAACATAAATGGAAATGAGGTATGGAAGTACGCAAATACAGTAAAGGTTACAGTTTCTTCTGCAATGCTGCCTACTTTTGTGAGCAAGACAATAAAGTACCGCTGTGGTCCAGAAGCACTGTTGCCATCTCTTGAAAAGATGAAAATCTGACTTCAGTAGGAGATGACTGACAGATAATGTCTTTAGGCTTTTTGATGGCTATGAACTCTGTCTCTCTGTCACTAATGAAGGTAAAACCTGACAGTCCCACAGAGGTGATATGGTCATACAAGCTTCTGTCATAGGGGAAAGGAGCTTTCATCCCAGACTGTCCCAAAGTCAGATTGTTAAATAGAAATTAATACTCTTCTTTTAGCTGTTCTGAATTTAGGTTGGACAGAAGATGAGAGAAAGAAAAGAGATCTGCTAGGCACATGTGAACCCTTGCTTTGAAAGTCAATTTTTCACAGATTCACGTTGGATCTAATTTTGTATACCTCCACCCAAATCTACCCCACAGGCAGCCTGATTTCTGAGTGCACAAATAAAGCAAGCATCTGCCTATTGGTACTGTAATGAGATGAAGCTTCATAACAATCAGTGTGTGTAGAAACCTGACAGTTACTGACATCAAAAGGTATAAAACACTTAGAAAGAGCAACAGTATGATAATTCAGCAAGTAGTATGTGGTATCTCACAGAGGCAGCTCATGAACCATTGCACTCAGTCACATCCCATTGGCCTGCATACCAGCAGGATGCACCATCCTATTTCTAAAGGTGATGGCAGTAAACCTGCTTGAGACTGCTTTTGGAAGTGATGGAAGGGAAGGGAATAGAACACAGTCCCTAATTCCCCAGATGCACATGTGATTACAACTTCAGAAGACAAAATGAGGCTGAGGCAGTAGTGAGCCACATTTCCCTTCAAAAAAACTGTAGATGTCTTTTTATTGTGTGGTGTCTCTGACATCCCTTCTCACTATAACTCCCATCCTTTGAGCTCATTTCCATCCTAACTGTCCATCAGGGTGGCCTCACCAGCCTGGCTCCTGTACTAGACCTTCAAAGAGCACTGCAAGGCTTGGGGCAGAGGGAAGATGCATCCAAGCAAAGGAACTTTTGCTTCCTTGACATTCAATTTAATTCTGCCAACATTTGGGACACAAAGATATCTTGCTGGCCAATGGGGCATGTGTAAAACCATGAGCCAAGATGGGCTCCATCTCAGGGTGCTAGACAAGCCAGGCAATGCTATTACAAGGCCTTTTTCTGTCATCCTTAAATGCTGTGCAGATTAGGAAACTTTACAGTGGATAAGAAGCTAAAAGTCACACTTGTCTCCAAGACAGGCAAGAAAGAGGATCTGGGTAACTATAAGTGGGTCAGTCTCACCTCAGTCCCTGGGAAATTCCCTGGGAAGGTTATGCACCAAAGCTGTCTAAAGCCATTGGTAACTATGTGTGGAACTTTAACTAACTGTAGGTGGTTGGTACAGCCAAAAATAAATTCTCCCTCCAGCACTGTCTCTGATGGAGCCATTGCAAGGCAAAGCAGCTGGTTGGAAGTATCTGGGGAATGAGATCCTTCAGGTCAATAGGTGAAGGCTTCCACACTTCTACTATGTCAGATTGTCTCTATGGCCATAATATCCTTATGGCAGGCATATGTCTGTCCACAATGAGGCTGCTGCTCTATTTTCTGCATAGCCTTACCACGCAGAGTGGAGGTGCTAGCTTTCTGCTGTGGAGTAGGGAAGGTGTAAATCTTTTAACAGCAGTTTTTATTCTTGTGACTTCAGACTTTCCCTGCAAAGGTCATAAAAGCCTCTATAAAACATTTTATTTTTGCAAATACCCTAAAGCTGTCACATAATCATTGCCTGCTTTTCACTCCCTGACAGGGCAGTGGTTATAGTTGAGGGAAAAGTGCATGAAGAAAACTGTGGAATATTAACAAACAGTAAAATTCTAGTAACAAAAACTGAAGGAAATTTTTGGTTCTAGCCATAGGGCAGACTCTGTTATATAAGTACAGTGAAACCGTACGATAGTAATGACATTCTGAGCACTTGCCACTACAACCGGTTATGCTGGTTATTTTCTCATCAACATTGTTCTAGTTCCCTCTACCAGAGGAAGTTTTTTATGCTAAAACCAAGCAAACTAATAGTGTCCTCGTTAGCTTTTTTGTCTGATACTCTCTTCTGTTTTCCAGACATTCTTCAAACACACAGAGATCCCTGCACCAACGAAGTAACAATTCAGTAAATACTGCTTAGATCATCAGCCTGTCAGTAGAGTACCAGTATAAATGACAAAACAATAAATAAAATCTCTCCCCTAAATCACTTTAACCCTTGATTACTGAAACATATCAACAGTGGCAGATGCAATGTGCAACACAGAGCAAGCTTTGTGTAGAGGGTTCTCCACACCTGAACACAGGCATCCTAGAATCACTGAAAGACCCCTTCAGGCAGAGCTGGAAGGAGTGTTGAACTACATGAGTGTAAAGTCTCACCTGCTCTCACCACCTCTGAGTAAGGACAATGCCAACTTTGTAAGCCACCTGAACAGAATGAAACTCTGTCACTCCGGAGGTCCTGCCACACAGAAAAAATGTACGACCAGTCTTCATCCTGAGCATAATGGACAGAAGCCGATGTGTTTATTGATAGAGGGATCAAATGAATGCTATTATATTTGACTGTGTGTTCTGCAGTTACTGTTCCACATCTTGCTTTCACAGACAGAAGGCGAAAGTAAGAAAAATGTTGTCCTGTAGCCTATGGACAAATATTGCTATAAACATTCTCCATCTGCCTTTACTGGGAAGTGTTCCTAAAGGATCAAAGCACACTTCCTTCAGTTTACCCACATGATGTACATGGAAGAAAGTTTGCCTCATAAATCTGATACGGATTCACACGCTAAGTTTCACCTATGACTTACATCCTTATGAAGAGATAGACAAGACAAAACTTCAGTGCTGGACTGTTAGAAGTGTTTGTGGATGCGACATCTCAAAAAACACGTCATCTTGTGCACGGACCAAAATGTACTGTTTAAGGCTATGGTACTAATTGTATTTAATGAGAGTCGTCTCTTATACAAGATGTGGCAGATCACGATTTTCTGTGCATGTCTGCTTCCAGGCAGTAGATAATCTTGTCTGTGTAAGCTTCAAGGAGGTCAGATGCTGATTTAACAGTCTTATCTTTCTTGAAAAGAAACCTTATTTGCAAAGGTGTAATATAAGCGCTCACATAAGTAACGATCTATTGAACCTTTCCAGAGAATTCATGAGTATGATCCTGCCTCGCCTTGCAAGAGCTGAAAATGCTTTCCAGCTGCTGGAAGTGTGGCAGCCATAAAATCAGCTGAGTCCTAGCTGCAGGTTCTACACAGTATACCATGAGATACTACTTCCTATTAGGCAGTAAGGTTTTATGGATCTCAGAATGTCTCTTGGGTATGTTTTGGCAGTGACAATGTTCCTCACACATGCTGTGTGTTCCCTGAGGTAGCGGTTCTCCTTCTCTGGGTCTTCTTGCATTGCCTTCCTCTTCCCAGTTAAGTATCTTCAGAATGAAGTTTTTATTCCTTTCTGCCAGTGTTGTGGTCCTTGTTTTCAAGATAAGCCATTTTGCCCTCTTCTGTGTAAAAGTTTATTTCTCACTCCTACTCCTATTCATTAGTAGTATTCTCATTCTATTCTTTTGCACTGTGCCAGTATTTACTTTCCTTGTCAGCATTTTGCTTCCTAAATCACTTTATTGCCTTTTTCAGTCCATCTCTTCCAATATTAATAAGTCCTTTGAGTTTTACAATTTATTTTTAATTCTTGCATAAGATTGGGTTTTCTGTTTTCCCAAAGGTGGTAATAACTGCCATGATCGCTCCTCTCAAACCCTTATTCAGCTACTTTTGTTCCTCATCTTGGTTTCCAACTCACATCATCCTTCTATTATCGCTTCCCTCTTGCCTTTTATTGTACTTTCACCTCCTCCTCTTCACTTTTCCCCATGAGCTATGTTTTTCCCTTAAGTTTCCATTACTCAGCCATGCAACCATTCTTTTATTTTCTAACTAACTTAGTCCCTGTGGCAGTCCCACCTCTCTCTCGCTCCTCTTTTCATGAGAACCTATTAAGTTGTTCTCCTGTCCTGCCTCTTTCTTTCTAGATTTTAACATGGGTGAAGAGGTCCTTATCACAGTACTTAAAAGCAGTAGATATTCAAGACTGGATGATATTATAGAGATATCAGATGTGATCCTTATTAGCATTTTTATCATCTTTCAAGCCCTTTCCTCCTCTGCCTTTTATGACCTCTTCTCTAGATGGCCTCTGCACAGACAGCTGAAAACTGACTGTTTCCAGTTAAGATGATAAACAAGTATCTCTGGAAATTCAGAATTCTCTGGGAAATGCTGGTTCAAAGCAGGGAAGTCCAAGACATTGTGCCCACCTCTCTCACCATGCAGTTTTCAGTGCCTAATCAAGCCCTGGCCCTTGCTGCTCACTTCCACTTGCAGACTGCTCAGTGCCCGGCACAGCTGGGTGTGCAGCCACGTGATGAATCACACAAGGGAACAGATCCAGCTGAAAACCTATTCCTTCAAACTGAGAACCTTGTGGACAAATCAGTTTGGCACAGAGCCACAGAGACAACTGTGCTGGAGCAAAAGAGGACTAGCCAGGGGACAGGAGTAGTGCCTGTGGGTGAAAAGGGCTCTCTGTGGCTCAGATTGGCTTCAGCAGTATCTACTAGCATTTGTGAAACCACCACCCAACACAGAAAACAGAACTGCAGAAAGAAGTTGTTTTGTTCCCTGAGACCATCAGTAATTGCCTCTCACACACCAACTTTGTATGATTTTGCCAGGAGACAAGGAAGCAAATGCATTGATTTGTTCTCAAATTAAAACTAAATGACTGCTTCCTGGTAAAGAACTCTCTTAGGTCAGCTAAAAAGCACCTGGGATGGGAATATGTAGCATGGAGAGCATTGCGGTTAATTTTCTGCTCCCATCACAGTATTCTTTTGGATGTTGGACTAACAAGAAGCTAAATAACTACAACTCTATCAATGCTGCCCTCAACCATTGTTTTTCATGCTTAATTGCCCCAGACTTTCAAAAAAAAGCTGGGAGATTTCAAAAACAGTACAGGTTTCTTTCCTGTCACAAATATATGGATTTTTTTTGAAACATTTATTAATAACAACTTCAAAATCACTGCAGCACTGCTATTCCCATGCTACACTTGCACATACTTCAGTAGTTCTAGATTTTGTTTCTAGGGGCTTGTGTTAGATCTTGAAAATGCAATCACAACCAGAATCAGATGGCATTTCTTTTTGATACTATTTTTAAAATCAAATACAGGTGTGCATTCTATATTAAAAAGAGATTTATAACCTTTAAGGATAGCAAAGGCAGTATAAGACAACCTACTTTAGAATCCTAAATATAAAAAAAACCTGTCAGATCTCAAGGGTGCATAATTTCAGCTGTTGATATAGACTACTACCTTTTAATTTAGTTATAACTTAGTCAATAACAGACATAATTCCCCTGCTTAAAAACTTATTAAGATTTTAATAAAACCAAGGAGATGCTAAGACAAAAGCATATTAAGGTGTCATAAAAGTTGTGCATGCATGTCATTCATTTAAAGACAGACTACATGTTACTTAGAATGACTTAACTGAACGTTCCCAAATAGGAACATTCTTAGGTTCATTTAGAAAGCATTTAAAATTCTGATTACAGTAGGTTTCAGATGCTTAGTACCAATGGAAGTCTGTAAAGTTTGCCCCTGTAAAGTTGTTCTTATATGCTACTGTCATATAAATATTAGAGGTTCATATATGAGTTGGTTTTATATGTTACATGATACATGGGTTTGTATGTTACTGGTACTCACTCTGATCTCAGCTCGAGTGCTTGTGATGTAAACTATACACTTTCAGTAATTGATGCAGAGTAAGTTCAATGAGATTAGCTTATTTAGAAGCCAGTGTTTAAGTTATTTACCAAAATTAAGCTCAAACAAATTTTTTTCAGGCTTGATAATTTTAAGTTTAGGGCTATGGGGATTGGTTTGAAGGTGGGGTTGAGTTTTGGAGTTTGTTTTCTTTTCATTCTACATTAATCAAAGAAGGTAATTATTTTGAGTTATAGATCTTCTCTCTTTCCTATCTAAATACAAGCTACCAGTTCATGGAGTCTGCAAACAGTCATTTATAGCAATGAGGCACACATGTGTAATTGGAACCTGATTTATTCCATTTCCAAGTGGTTTTAGCCTATAACAAAATACCCTAGAATGCATTCAGCTCACTTTCTAAAATTCTTCTTTAAACAATCAAACTAAAATTTTTCCTTAAACCCTTGAGTACCTGTGTGTATATTGCTATTTTATTAGTTAATTTCCCAGTGAAGTAGTCAATATGCCCCTAGATTGCTTTGAGAGTGCAGAGCATTTGCACACTGTGCTTTAACATATGCAAAGACTTCAGGAGAGCGGACTTCGGCCTCTTCAGGGGATCTGCTTGGTAGACAGACCACCATGGGATGAAGCCCTTGAGGGAAGAGGGCTCAAAGAAAGATGGTTAATATTCTCTGCTCTCTTGAGACTCTACCTGGAGTACTGTTTCCAGCTTTGGAACCCTCAGCACAGGAAAGACATGGAACTGTTGGAGCAGGTCCAGAGGAGGGCAACAAAGATGATTAGAGGGATGGCACACCTCCTTTATGAAGACAAGCTGAGAGAGTTGGTGTTGGTCAGCCTGGAGAGGAGAAGGCTTCAGGGTGACCTTATAGCAGCCTTCCAGTACTTAAAGGGGCTTACAAGATACCTGGAGAGGGGCTTTACAAGGGCATGTAATGATAGGACAACGGGTAATGGTTTTAAACTGACAGATGGTAGATTTACATAAGATACAAGGAAAAAAAAAAACTACTGTGAGGGTGTTGAGTCACTGGAACATTTTATCCGGGGAAGTTATGGGTGCCCCATCCATGGAAGTGTTCAAGGCCGGGTTGGACTGGTCTTTGAGCAATTTTGTCTAGTGGAAGGTGTCCCTGTGCATGAACTGTGTGATCTTTGAGGTCCCTTCCAACACAAACCATTCTATGATTGTATGATTCCATGATCTGTTCTGATCTACCAGCACTGCAGTGTCCCATAAGCAGATACTATTTAGGGTAACTGTATTTGAGTAAAACTTTTTTGTTAAACACTACATCACACATATATGTTTTCATAAACGTCTCTGTGATTTTTAACTTGTTGGTTCTTTCATAGCTCAAAATAATATTGTTTTTCTAAGCAAAATAACAACCTTAAAAATGTAAGCACATTCACAACGTACATGGTGAAATACCTCTTATTCACCTAGTCCTTCTGAGGGGGAAAAAAAACACATTGGAAAGGTACAGTCATTCCATGTTTAGATCAAGAATCTATTAAAATTCAGACCATGTTATTAGAGGCTCTGCCACAAGTAGCTTTTCACAGGTTTACACAAAGTGTGCTGATGGGTCATAGATAGGCTGTGTACTACAGAACTACCTGCAGCTGACACTTTCCTTAGCCAACAAGAGAAGAATCATCAAGGACTGCAAGATTCAGAACCAGTCTTTGCAAAATAAAACACACGTATGTAAATTTTTCTTTTACAAAATCACTGGTAATCAAAGTGGTTTCTGTTCGAGTGTGCAGGTTCTCTGTAGAGTAGATACCCAAATGTAAGTATAAAGAGTTTCGGGGAGAGAAGACCTGATTTTGTTAGCAATAATGTGTTTCAAAAAATATGAGTATTTAGCCTGCATTGAGATCCTCTGAAACATGAACCAATATCAGATGGCTCAGAGGAAAGTAGAATTTTTAAATGCAACTGATTATGAAGAACATTGCTCTGTACAAGGGTATAATGTTATAATATCCTACATATCTTCTAGTATAGCTGCATCTTTGTTTTGTGACTTAGCACTGGGATGTAGCCAATGGCATGGTAATTAAAAGGAATTTTATGCGACAGGATGAATGGAGATTCTGGACTGGCCTTTCTCCTATTAATTATTTTAGACACCTTTCCCTGCTTGATCTCACTGCTGCTGTCTAAGTTGCTCCAAGTATTTTTAGGCCTCATTCACCTGATGTTCAGTTCATCATCTGATGGGGAGAAACTATGTCCTGGAGGATGTAGACATCCCTACCACCACTGAGCGTGTCCTCAGCTTCAGCAGAAGACGACATATTTATTTCTAATATTGACACAATTGCTCCCCTCCAATGCCATATACTTCTGTTTTGGCCTTTCCTCTTAGTAGCTTGCCTTTCCTTTTTCCAGGTCCATGGTGACTGATGCTTGATGCCTCCATGGAGGCTGATGGCAGCCCACTCAAGGGGTACATGATGGGGACTCATCCACCTCAGGGGTGAGATCTGTTTTTATTACAGACATGCTGATACCATACCAATACTTCCCAGGTGGTTAGTAGATGGCTAACAAGAACAATCTAGAGCAGAGAAACAGAGAGATGGCTCTCCTCTTATCTTGTCTCCAGCAGTGGCAAACTGTGGCTGTTTAGGAAACAGCATGAATATAAGGGAAGCATGGAATAGTTTTTATTCCCTGCATTCTCCGTCTCTGGATGTCTTTAGTTCACTCGGCTCTAGAAGCAGAGATGATGTCTTGGCATTCAATAGGCTCCACTGGATTATTTTACCAGGATTTTTCCAATTCCTTTCTGAACCTGCGAAAGGCTGTTAGCTTTCCCAGTGCCCTGCAGCACGGAGTTTCACAGTTTTACTGCAGGTAGCATGAGGAACCACTTTACATTGCTGTTGCAAATTTGGACTTTGCTAGTTTCATTTCGTGCCCCTTAGTTCTTGTGTTCAGAGAGGAAAGGAGAGCTCGTTCCTCATTCACCTTCTCCACTGCCTTAGTGATTTCACAGCCCTCCATCTCAGCTACCATCTTTGCATGCTGGCTGTATACACTTTCCAGTCATGTTTTCAGCTATTTTTATTGCCCTCATCTGAACCTCCCCCATTCCTGAAAATACAAGCAGTGCTCTCACAAATAACAGGATGTCAGATTTTCAGATATGCCTCTCAATTAGTATGTGCATACATTCTGCACATGCTGGGATCAAATGACCTTTGTAAATGCAGCTTGCCAATACAGTTGCTTGCGCATTTCCAACATCGCTCTCTGAATGTTATTTGGCTTTTTAATCCTGCTCTCAAGGGTTACCCATTTGGTGAGCTTCAGTCAAATAAACATTCAGCTGAGTCTGATCTCATTGTGGCAAACAGGCAGAATACAAACAAACCAAAACCAAATCCCAGCAGCAATACAAACTTTTAAACTCCTACTTTTTTAACTGCTATATACATACATCTATATATAGTCTGTGCTTTGTGTTTTCTTGAACCAATTTTCCTTCAATGAAGACTATGGGTACTGTCAGAAATAGAGGGAACATTCTCAGTAAATTGCTTCTGCAGTTATCAAATGTCTTTGGATTCATTTCAGCATTTAATCACCCTCAAAAGCTGTTTTTTGCCTCATATGTTTCTGCATCCTTTAATCATGGAGGAATTAACTGCCAAATCCTGGTTTGTTTTTTTGTTTGTTTGGTTTTCATTTTAAAGTATATTCATTTCATGTATTGAAATGAGGAATGATAGGGCTTTTTTTTTTTTTGAAGCTACCCATAATTCTTCATGCTAAACAAAACTTAATTCTCATTCAGTTTGTATAAAGCAGATTGCTGCCCTCATCCCTACATATCTTGTCTTCCCACATTCTGTGCTTCTTTTCAAAGAACTGCTACTAAAGGAAACTTTAGCCTCCTTCCAGCCCCCTCCATGCTTACTTTTTAAAGAAGTAAGATTGCTGCTGGGGCTCAGTATACAGATAGATAGGTATACACAAAGAAAATTGCAGGTTTTTCAAGGACAGATTCAGTAGCGCTTTCCTCTGAAACGATCTGCTAGGGATTACCAGATAATGCACCTGGAACTACATTAGTTTGTTCAGGCTCATGGCTTATCTGAAAATCATTTTACAGCAATCTTATGTACACCATCTGGCTAAACATCCTGTTAGGAGCCAGCCACTGAAAGGAGGAGGAAGTACTCCCTTCCCCTAAACCGTTGCTAAGCAGCTCAATAGTAACAACCACATCATTTATTCAGTCTGTGCATCCCTGGGTCCAGCAAGATCCCCTGGCCCCATCAGGGGTGTGGACAAGCAAGCCTGGCTGTCAAGTAAGTGACAAGAAATGTTCATTCCCCTCCCCTCCAATTGTCAAGCCAACCTATTTTCTTTCCCCCTGAGCTATAGCAATTACTATTAGTTAGTGTTCATCAGCCCAGTTATCACAAAAGGGACTCTATGCCTGTAACAGCACCAGTTTCACGCTGCTTGACACCATCTCTCCCCAAGTGCAAGGACTTGTAAGCCGCACAGATGAATACAGCTGGTCATCAGATAGATGCGGTAGCGAAGCAAGGAATCCTAAAAACTGCTCCCCACCTAACCTCTTCCAAACTCTGAGCTCACACAGACCCCCAGTGTCACCTCCTGTGCCACGTGGCCAGTGCCAGGGTGGGCTGGTTAGATATGTTATGGCAGGAAAATGCATCCCTCACTTTCTTCTATGGGGAAGAAGTAATCCTTCCAAATAGAAGAAATCCTCCCAAGCATCCTTTGAAACACACTCAATCCATAATGAGGAAAACGAGATATACTTTAAGATGTACCAGCTAACTCAACTTGGTTGCTTGGGCTGCAAAGAGGAACTCTCTGCTGACAGGGCATGGTACTTGCCTCTAAACTCAGCAAGTCTTGGGTTCCTTCTACAATTAGATATGCCCCCAGGGGTCAAATGTAAGGCTCTTTCACTAAATGAAGGGTCACTCCCATACATTCACTGGACCTCACCACCTACTTTAGGACAGGCAAGTGTACTGGAAAACATATGTAGGCAGTGTCTTATTTAAATCAGTTCTGCTGAGATCTTACTCCTTTCTACAACTACCTGAAAGGAGGTTGTAGAGAGGAGGGTGCTGGCCTCTTCTTCCAAGTGACAGGGGACAGGACAAGAGGGAATGGCCTCAAGCTCCGCCAGGGGAGGTTTAGGCTGGACGTTAGGAAAAAATTCTTTACAGAAAGGGTCATTGGGCACTGGAACAGGCTGCCCAGGGAGGTGGTTGAGTCACCTTCCCTGGAGGTGTTTAAGGCACGGGTGGACGAGGTGCTGAGGGATATGGTTTAGTGTTTGATAGGAACGGTTGGACTCGATGATCCGGTGGGTCTCTTCCAACCTGGTTATTCTGTGATTAATCTCTGGGATGCTGCAGGTCCATTTATTAATGTGAGAGCCCCATATTAAAATGCTGTGATCCTTTCTGACACGTTAAGCCATTTTAACTTGCTCTCATCATCTCCAGCCTCTCTAGAAGAAATTAGATAACTGGGGTCCTAAATAAGCTACAGTGACTTAGGTAGAAAGTGAGCGATTTATTAATTTTATGCAAATGCCTGTTTAATTTTCAGGAATCTTGGCATCATTGTAAGTGCTGGAAGTCATGGACTATAAAGAAAAAAGGGTAATTTCCTGTTTGTTTAATTGATCTTCAGTAACTTTTCTCCTGGCTGGTAAAGCTAGGTAATGGAATTTGCAGTGTAAAATCATTACTACAAGTGCCAGTATGACATTTGATTAATCCAGTCTATTTAGGCTTAATAATACAAACTTGACTCATGTTCTGGAAACAAAATTGCCTGCTATTTCCCCTTTGAAATATATTTATAAATATCCCTAACGTTATGATACACGAACCTATTTCTTCATGCATTGTTATTAGGAAGTGATAATTCCCCCAAACGTATGCTTCATCGACAATATTACATTTTTTGTAAGATTTCTACTCACAGGAAACTTCTAGTCTCTACGATGTCCAAAGGTTCGTTTAAAGAACTGATGCCTTTCTCCCTTGCCTGCAGGCTGAGACAGGTCGGTTCTGGCCACCCCTTCAGTGGCAGATTTCCAGGGTAAACCCAGACGGTGCCGATGACTCAGGAACTGACATTGTTCTCAGTCAGCACTGAAACAATTTTCTGTTATGTTAGTTCTTGGATAAAACAGAAAATAACAGAACTTCTGACTGTTCAAGCAATAAAAAGGCCATTTGTCACTCCTTTTCAGTGGAAGAGTATTTCACCCAAAGCCATGGCCAGCCCCAATTCATAGGAGAGGTTTTGTCTCCACCCACATCTTCCTGTGTAATTTCTATTATATACAGAATCTTTTCTCTCTCCCTGGTCCAAGACACTGTTAAAAATTCTTATATATAATGACATGTGTTGTTCTAACTCAGCAATGAACAAAGATGTTTCTTCTTACAAAGTGCTTTGGAGTAAAAACAACATTTTCAAGTATGGTACAGACTCTGCAAGTGATGCACAAGACCTGTGTAAGACCTGGGTTACTTTATGGAAATCTTTTTTGTAACTGTGCAAAAGAAATTATTCTATTCCTGGTTTCATTTCATTTTATGATAATTGCTCTAACTTCTATTTCCATCACAGCAATATTTAGTGTAATGATCTCCATTTAATTCGATCATTTGTGTTCCACTGCAGTGATCAAACAGGCAGTCTACTACTTCATGTTACTATTCGTTACACCTTACTAAATCAGTTGTCCAAATAAAAGCAATTATTGTAAATACACATGAAAAGATACATTTTACACTGCAAAGTGTTAAGAATATGCTTTTAAACCCCACTATTTTCAAGTTTAAAAACTACTCCTTATATTTTGTTGGTACTTGTTCTGTGCTTCATAGCCTGACTTTGATTTGTAAGTCAAAACCGTAAGGAATACATAAGATGATTAGTAAGCTTTAAAAAAAAATAAAGTGTTATTCCCTAACAGGTTTCAAAAGGGAGTTTATTTATATAGGTTGTATCTAAAAGCTTTTCACTATATGTCTTTTTGGGCTACGACTGCCTGCAAAGAATACCAAGACAAAGCAAATATTGGCAGGGCTGACTTGAAACCAAACACCTTTTAAACAAACAAACAAACAAAAAAATAGCCTGGAGCATTTTCAAGCACTTTTTAAACAAAGGCAAAGTATTGTTGGAAACCTAGGATCTGACTGAGAGACCAGAAGTGTTTGTTTATTTGCTTTCTAACAGAAGGTGTACAAGAATTGAGTGCAACTGCTCAGGGATGCTCCTGAACAGCTCTGGTGGAGATGCTGGGGCAGGACACATGAAAAGCAAGCCCTGCCCTCGAGGGCAGAACAGCAACCTGGCCCAGCACCCTACCCTATGGGCAAGACACAGAGAGCCTGGGAAGAGCACTTGCCCTCCTCTTCTGTCAGTAGTGTCACAATTTATGAATCTACCCTAATTTTGAATATACTCGACGCAATTTTGAAAACTCTTCAAAACCACAGACTTGAACATGCTAAACAACTTTGGCTTTTCTGAAATCTTGTTTTCGGTGAATAAGTGAGTCATCCTCCCTTCCGATCCTCCTGACAAGCTTGTCTTTTGTCTGCAGCTATTACGAAATTAACCTTCAATTCTGTTTTATGCAGTCAGTAGCCAGATGGTGACTGGACAAGAAGCAGCCTGATTTACCTCGGAGTGATACTGAACTTCCACAGCTGCTGCTGAAAGAAAGTGCTCCCTTTTGAATGAAGAGCAGTTTATGGGGCTCACAATACAGTGGCAAAATTGCAGTAGACTGGTGTTTATAAAGAATTTTATTTGCTTATTTGACTGTGCTCCCATGAGCAAGGAAAATGGAATCTGTTAAGCTCTGTCCCCTAGAGAGAGTAAAATACTGGTGCAATTGCATGAAGTGTTGGTGAAAGCTCACCAACAGGACAGCAGACAATCCTCATCACCTATATAGTCCAAAAAGGTGTGCCAAGACAGCCTGCCACGATGCCCAGGAGGTGGAAAAGCCATCTTCTGAGTGGAGAACAGACGAGAAAGGCTTGAGCACAAAGCAAAGGCTGCAAGAGAACAAGGTTTCTCTTTCTAACAAACACCATTGTTTTGGTGGCATGGAGGTCTCTGACATACAGGGAGGGTAAAGGCTGAAGGACACAACCAGCCCATGGAGATGTGGATATGACATAGTCATGAATAAGTCAAAGACAGTAATGAAAACTAGGTTCTGGAGCAGCCTCCCATCCTGACAGGCCCTCTCTTACTCACAAATTAAAAGATAAATTCATAGAGGGGAGAGGCAAAAAACCCACTCTCTTCCCTCCCGCTTCCTTCTCTTCCTAAAAAATTGTGCTGGTTAAGATAGTGGTGAGGGAGAGAGGAAGCAGAAAGGAGTGACTGTTCAGGATTCTCAGCCACTGTTCAGGAGAAAAGAAGCTGCATTTATATGGTCACATCATTCAGCTGGAAATGACAGGCAATGATTTCCAGGCTCTTGCCTCTCCTTTTGGTGACTGTTTAAAAACTGTTTGTGCTGGTTTGAGGGTGTTTTATTATACAGAGAATGGATATATTTGACAAGCCTTAAATATGAATTGCTGTTGTGCTGCATGAAATATCTGATAGCAGACACATTTTTAAACTGTGTTTTGCTGTGATGCCTCCTCTTGTTTCTGCTAAGACATTTTTTGCTTTCTAGTTTGTTTATCATTATTATATCTTGTCTTGCCTGATGCATTGCATGGTTTGTAAACACAACTTTCATTCTACAGTTAACAGTGTTGAGGATTTTAATAAATTGTCCTCCAGTCATGCTACATTTTCTTTTTGCAGTGCCTCCTCTTCTGCGCACAGAAATAGTTACTACCCATTCTGTTTTGTAGTGAAAACCTATGGAAGGTGAACCTCAAAGCATCTTGCTAATGAGCTCAGACCTGCTTTACATTGTGTGCTGCACAAACAGACAAGAATAAAGTCATTTTCTTTTTCTACACCCTAAATTCTGGATAACAGTGCTGCCAATGTATTGCACTTATAACTTTCTATTAAATTCATTTTACCAGTTTAATAGTCCTTCTTATGTAAGTGCTGTGCTCAATCATTGAATGCATTTTATTTCTGTAAAATGGCTGTTGCATCTTTGCACTGTATTGCTTCAATTGAAATTGGGACACTAGACTTTTTAAAGACATCTCATGGAAACAAAGGTATTTAATCTTATTCTAATAAAGTAAACATTGGTTAATTGAAACGTATACTTGCAAAAAGATTAGAGACATCTAATTAATCAAAATTATATATCATGCTGTAACACAGTAAATTAGATTAGATAGGCTTTACAGTTCAAAATTACATTAATGACTGCATACATTTTCTTAATATTATAATCTTTAATCTTAGATCCCTGAAGATACTACTTATTCTCTAACACATCACTGACTTTTAACATCATTATTTAAAGGTATAATTATTTCTAAAATTTTAAATTTCACTTTAAGTTACAGGAAGTAGCTATACACCAGAAACAGACAAAATTCAGATTATTCAGAATTTGAGATTTCACTTAAACCTTTGAGTTGATAGAGTGCCTGTGTTGCGTTCATGGTTAACTGGGACCAGCTGCTAGTTTCTTTCTTTGATATAGCTTAAAAGAGATGCTCTGGAGATGGGCTTGGCAGACTCAGGTAGTGGTCAATGCCATGTTATCATTTCACAGTCACAAAAAATGCTGCCTTGAAAAGAAGCTCACAGTGCTAACGAACAAACAAACAAACAAAACTAGTGGAATAAGACTTCAGGCATAAACTTTGCTGAAGTGATGGCAGAGCCTGCAATTGGCACATGGCCATCATTTTGCGAGTGGGATTTCTTTGTTCATGCCCAGAAAGGGTGGCTCTGAAATAGCGCAAGAAATACAGGACTGTGTGTATGGGAACACCAGTTATTAGTTGTTTCTCACAGATTGAGACTAGCAAGGCCTGAGTAAGTCAGCGATCTTCACCTTTGGTCCTCACTTCACAGTCAGGTTTTGAAAACAATTGTCCGTATCCCCATTCCTCTCAATCACTCGCTTTCACAGGGACACATTGCAACTTCCTCCTGCCTTTGATAAACAAGTGCCTTTTGAAAGATCTTGTTTTCAGAGCGTCATTCCAGATCTTACTATATCTCACTAGAGGAGCACTGTAGTGATAGAGGATCAGTGGCTTGTTCTGGCTCATCTGAATCCATGGGCTCAGATTTATATACTTAACCGATCATTGACTCTATTATATCTAACACACACATAAATCTTCAGAAGGCCGCTTCAGCAGAGGAGCTAAATAGCCTGGGGAACTTGATTTGGATCAAAAGCCTTTGATTCAGCAAAACCCAGCCCACGGTGAGCACACTTAAAACAGGTGATGTTGACCAGTCGCACCTGCCTTTGAAAGCCATATTCAAAGCTGCATCACTGACTGCCCTAATGTTCTTAATCCTGAAGTGCAAGGGCCCAGAGACATGCTGGGGAGCATGCAATGTTACACTGGGCAGAGACTGCTCTGAAGAGCTGTGTCTTCAAGGCTAAAATTCAGTATCTCTGGCACTACATCCTTCCTGAAAGCTTTGCTTTAGCTTTGCCTGAAAATATTCTCACTTTAGAGGTTCAATTTGTAAGGATATTTTTTTTTCTTTTGGTTTCCCAAACTGTGTTTCCTCATGTTTTACTTCAATTAATTTTGTCTTGGTATGATGTATAATAATAATCTTTAAGAATAATCTTAGACACTGTGTGCACAGCTCGGTCAGGAAACTGGAGAAGAGATGTGGGACTGGGAGAATTCAGGAGAGGTAGGGGATGCTGTGTGTTCAAGGGGCATTTTGGTTCAAGAGAAATGGGGAGAAGAAGGGGAGAAACCTCCTTTTCTGAGAGAAAAAATCAAAGCGTGAGAAGATTTAAATGTGAAAAGTGAAACTTGGCCATTCTGTTTACTACAATTTTATCCCTCACATGCAATTTTGTCACTCTGCTGTGCATGTGGAACCAAAGAAAACTTTTAATTCTTGCAATTATTTGATAAAAATAAAAAGACTGGGCAAGGTCCAGAAAAGAAGCTCTGTAATCTTCCTCCTAAAACAAGATGTGTAGCTTCAAAAAGATATCATGGAGCAATAGACAACATACAATTTCCTACTCGTGGCACATTATGTCATAAACCTTGTCTATACTGTTGAACACAATAACATTTAGTGCTCAGTTGCTTTATGATATCTCCTCAAGTTACTCAAGGGAATTATGTCTTTATCCTCTTTACTGCTATCTTTACATGTCATTTCAATCCTAAATTTCTCAGTCAAGATCAGAATTACCCCTGTCTTTTAATGATTTCATTCATGTTTATTCTCCAATATGCCTGACTTCATGTTAAAATTAAACAGAAAATTAAATGCATTCATGGGAGAGAAAATCAGAATTTCTTCTGTCTCACGGAATTCACAGAGGATGGTCAATAAGTAATTTGGAACTGAAAATGTTCATAGTCGCAAATTCTTTCCTCTTTCGGGAACATTTCTGAATTACACTAATTTGTCAAATGTACCTAGATTTTTACAAAAAGTTTCCTTTTCATACATTTGTTAAAAGAAAGATAATAGCAACAGGAAAGCAGCAAAATGAAAAGAACTTTAATTATGCATTATAATAACAAATGTGTTCTAGTTCAGGTGAGCCAGACTATATATGATTAGTGAATGGAAACGATGTTTCTGCATTTTCATTTGAGTCTGCTGACCTGTTATAGCGAATGTGCTACAATCTGTCTTCCCCTGGTGCTCAACACAGAGCAAATACTTTAATTTATAGAGCCATTTGGGGAAATTATTTCAGTCTGATTATAGACAGGTTTTATTGAACTTGAGCAGTATTTACTCCATTCTCACAGAATAAAAGAATAATTCTTAGTATCTTTTTTTAAGTTGCATGTGGTCTGAATCTAAGACACAGCTATCAGGCTATTACTGTCTTTTCTGCATACCATATTTTGCATTTCTCCATTAAAAATGGACAAAAAATAATTGATACACATATTTATATTCTGCTTATAAATTAGATGAAGTTCAATAAAGATGAGTGGTTACATACTTAAAGCTACTTCGGTGTTTACTATAATTTTAAATTTGCAAAACTCTGTTTGAGTCCAAACCTTGTCTCTGGAGTGAAGATGACAATTACCTTACTGCTCCAGCTGAGACTCAAGACTCTCTGCACCAGGCGCTGCACTATCCATGTGAGAGGAACCAAAGAATTTATCACCTAGTCAGAGAAAATGTAGAAGGTATAGCAGATTGAAAACCCAAAGACCGAAGACATTGCCAAAATCAAATGGTATTTCAGTCTGCTTGACATGGATGTTATTCTCTGAGACGCTGTCCTATGCCATGGACCTCATGGCCACAAAGGTGTAATGGGAACTCCTCAAAATAATGTCATGTTATGTGATGGCATTATTGCCAGCATGAAGAACTGGCAAGGCAGCCCTGTCAGCTTGTAGAACTTACTGATCATTTACCTTCCAGAAAGTGTTTGAAAAGACAAAGCAAAAAGCATATTTTTTAAAAAAACACATTAGGTGATGACGCATTCGATTTCCTATGGTAATGTTGACATAAGCTAAGAAAAAGTAATTAAAACTCATATTAAAAAGTAAGCTGCCTTTAATATATCCTTCATTTTCATCTGACTGTCATTTCTGATGTTTACTTTTGCTTAGCACTTTTCAATAGCTCTTTAATCTAATGCCTGAATCATTTGGGATGCTGTGCTTCCAAATGTCTTCTGTAGTAGAGACATATAAAAGATGCACCATGCAAATGTAAATCACCAGAAGCTCTAGTAACTCAAATACTTATTTTACTGAAACCTTAGCTTAATAGAAATGTTGGTAAGAAAATGTGAATCAGCTTCAAATGGGTGTAATTCAAATGGACCAAAACCATGTAATTATTCTGTCCCAATTACTTCATGTTATATATTTCTTCTAAATATTTTCTTTCCCAAAAAAAGTTCAACAAGGCTTTCTCAGTATATATCAGCAGAAAGATATTCTGCAGATAAGGTTATATTCTATAACTTCATTACTTTCAGACTGTACTTTGGAGAAACCTATGCAAGCTCCCTCAAATCTAATGAGGCTGTACATCACTGAATTCACTTTGAAGCTAATAGGGTTGCACAAAGTGACCTGAGGACATAATTTGGCTACTTATAACGATGATGAGTGAGATGAAAGAAACCCCCTTGCACCTCAGAATCCACAGAGAACCTGGAGGCTATGACTGGAAAATGCTGGTTTATTCTGGGTCAATCTGATACAGAATCAGAGGGGCACAATAAGTTTGGAATCCTGCAATGACTCCTCACCACAACTTTGGGAAGACCTTCATTTTGAATCTATTCACATTATCACAGAATTAATGAAATTTTAATTCATAATCAAATTAATCTGCAATAATCTTTTTAAGGAAAGAGACCCATTGGCAGGGTACCTTATTGCTCAAAATTGGAAGGAAGTGTGTGAAGGTACATCAGAGATGTTCACACCATAAAATCACGTAGAAGGGACTACACATCTAAGAGCACTTTTTTCTCCAGAATTATCAAGTAATCAAAGATATCACCTCTCCACAGCCTTATATGAGATCAAATGAGCTGGAAAGAGAAGGGGATTAATGGAAGAAAACTCCTGTCGTTTTTTCTAGCCTTTTTCTCTTACATTCCTTAAGGATGTTTTCACAGAAAAGTAACTTTTCTTTCTAGACATCCTCAGCATAGTAACACTAAGTGTTACTTTCCCAGTTGCAACTGACAAAATTATTTCCCCCATAATCGGCAATTGCTGCATTTTATCATATGCAATTGAGAAGAAAATAATTAATATTCTCACACTAGGAACTTTGAGATTTAACAGATACTAAAGGGTAACTGTCCCTCATGCAGGTTTTGCACTCACTTGCAACTAGAATTTATCAAAGCTAAATTGTCTTCACAATTTTGCAGTACAAAGTGAGGATTTATGTTAATTCTGCACACAGGAAACATGAAAAGAATCCAATGAGGATACAGAGCATATGGCAGATGATTAGAAAGGAAAGGCAAACAGATTTGCATGAGTTATTTATTTATAGGCAAGGGCATGGGGCTGGTTCTTTAAATGTCTCTTGACCAACCCTGCTGTCATTTTCCTTTCCTATTTAATGTTCCTTGTTGTTTCTTTACTTTGCCCATTGCAAGCCAGTGGCAGCCACCTCTCCAGTGACGGTCCCACAAAGGCTATTAGAGCTGAGTTTCTCACTATCTCCAAAGGCATACTCCTCAGAAAGCATACTGGGTGAGGACTATGTACAACAGTATACATTTCAACTCCCTTGAAAATCTTATTTATTATCTTATGGACAACTTATCCATTCTTCTTGCCACCTAGATAGTGACTGTCATTGATGTGTCTAGAGGTAACTCACACAGGGTTTCTCCAATAAAACCTGTTCCCTCAGGTACACAACACTGCCACCCTCCTGCCCCAGCCCCTTTGAAGTTTGCAGTATACATAGGTGGCACAATCTGGTGATCTGCATCATTCTTTAGGAGACAGTTTGAGATGCTATAAAGAGTTTTAATTATGAGCACCAGCTCCTCAAAAACTGCTTCTCTATCTCAGAGGTCCTGCACCATAGTCTGACATCCAAAGCACACTTACCTACCCTCATTCAGTGCCGTTATTACTAGTTTCCTATGAAAATATTTTTTTCCCGTAAACTAATCAAGTATTTTGGGCAGTCCTGAAGGTCAGTCAGAGGTAAGGAAAAATCAGTATGGCCTCTATGTTGTGTAAGTGCATACAAAGAAATGGTTTCTGTCCCCAAAACTTTCAGCCTGACTAGGTGAATAACAAAACTAAAACACCAGCCTTTCAGAACATTTCACATCTTAAACAGTGCAACACCTTCTCTAAAAAAAAAAAAAAAACCAACCAAACAGACAATCCTTCAATTTCTTTTTCATTTAAAATATACTTAACGTTATTCTCTGTATATTTTCCTGCTGAAATTGAAAACAGAGCCTAGTATTAAAAGCCCACGCTGCTGGCACACCGGCTTGTGAGGAACTGAGAGGTAGATTGCAACTCAGCCTGAGCTTTGCTTGCAGCTCACCTCTACACAAAGGCCAGGAAAGAGCATACATACATCTGAAATCCCATCAGGGTCCTATTTTGAGTCTTCCTGTTTCGTTGTGAACATACTTTCAAATAGCAGAGGATGCCCAAATGTGCCAACTGCCTCCAAATTCTGAGTTGCTAAAGCATTGTATCTAGAACTACTGAAATTTAAAGGGTTTGTGGAATTTAATACAAAGTACTTTGGTGAGTTTAACAGACCTTAAATAGCATGCTCTACCTCCCAGAACAGACACAACATTTTGTAAGACACAGATATTTGCTACAGTGACAGAAAAACAGCATCTTTACCTAGGAAATTCTTCAAATAACTGTTATGTACCCACGCTCTTCATGTTCATGAGAATCTCACTTAAAAGGGAAAAGTGGATAATGCAATATACCTCAGAGGCTGAGAAAGAGAATCACATTTAAATCCTCTCACTAGCAGGAAAGATGTCAAGGGTTTGAGGCTAACCAACCCTCAAAACTGCACCGCTGACAGTTTCTGTTTCAAAAATCCCAGAATGCCTGAGGTTCCTATCCAAGAAGTGTTGGGATCCCACAAGGGGAACATCCTACTCAACCGAGTAGATGTGGCAGCATCCACATCTATGAAACAGGCGCAGGTCCAGGCTTGAAACACTGCACCTCTCCCTGCCGTATCACTATTCCTGTTCAAGAACTTTAATCAAGCTTAATCTTAGGTAAAAAAAACCACTAGTGTACATTTCTTGCTATGCCTTCAGATGATCCAGCTACCCATTGGTGTAGGTCGAAATAAATTATAGCTACTCCAACTCCCGTGGCTGAAATTGTAAACCTCACAAGAATTACCTATTGAAAAATGTTGACTGCAAATGTTGTCAGCAGTAGCAATTTCATTTCAGATTATTCTACATGATATATTACACAAGAAGCTAGCTATTATCTAGCTCTGCACCAATAGTGATTATTTATTCATTTGGAAATACATCTCTTATCCGATTGAGTACTGCTTTTCTCTGGGCCTGAACATAATTTATGCATTCCAGAGAAAACTTGTGCTGAATATCCCTACAATCTGCTTAAAATTCATCACCTGAAAAGCGTAAGTCTTGTCTGCTTGGAAAGACAAAACTAAAAATTAGATGAGGAATATTGCAGCAAAAGTTTAGTGTGTGTTAGTGCTTCACTTGTAAATTGAGATATTTTTCAGTTTTACTCTCTCAGCTATTTCAGATTCCATTGTGCTGCAGTCTGATATGGTAGATATCATCAGCCCGTATGTCTTTTGTTAGTATTAGTGTTACAGAAAATCTTGATTTTAGGAGAAACAAAACAATAATTTTGCAATATTGTCACAACACACTGAGTTAGAACATAATAAACCTTGTTATTATGATCCTGAAATAGCAAGGATCACTAAGAATGTTAGGCAAAAGCATTCATTTAGAAAAGTGATGTTTAAAAAAACCCATAGGTAAAAGAAATTTCGTACTCTAAGAGACTCACAAAGTGCACTCAGCTGCAACTGAATCTTATGGGTCAGAATCAGGATCTACTCCCACCACCACCTAGTGCAAGACCAAGCTCTGGGTCCTTATGTTATACCAATATGTAAGGAGCGTTTGGGAGATCACAAATAAGATGTAAATTGGCTCAGCTCCACCAGCTTTTGGTGAATGATTTAAATGTGCTGACAATCTGATGGTCCAAAGCTTTATGATATATGAACAGGCCTAGGTGAACTAAGGAAAGAACTTTAGCTCATGAATTTTCTGCTTTGCTGCAGGCTGCAAACAGCAAACACCTACAGAACCAACTGCACATCTTCTCTGTGGTAGCTCCTTTGACTTCAGTAAGCCAGGGTGATAGCACTTGCAGGATGGAGCTGTGAGGGTATTTACTAGTTTACAGGCTTGACATTAAGAAGCATTTCTTTACCAAGAGGGTAGTCAAACACTGGAACAGGCTTCCTTGAGAGGTGGTCGATGCCCTGAGTCTATCAGTTTTTAATAGGCATTTCGAAAATGCCCTTAACAACATGCTTTAACTTGGTCACCCTGAAGTGGTTGGGCTGTTGGACTAGGTGATCACTGTATGTCTCTTCCAACTGAAATAGTCTATATTCTATTCTGTAATCTGGTAACGCTAAATTACTGTTTCAAAGGGGTTCAGATGTTTGCTGGAGGTGGCATTTTTTAAGACAGAGGAGAAAATCTCCACCAGACAAGGTTTTTTTGGCCTAAAAGGTCTCAACAGGGTAGTGCAGAACTATACTGCCTCTATTCTTCACTATAGCAATGTCTGTAAATGGCATTTCACTCATTCTAACTGATGAGCTTGCCACCCAAGCAGAAACACAATGAGCTGATGCAGATGAATCTCCCAAGCGCATGAGGACCTCTCTGCCATGGAGGGTTGTAGTATAGTGCTCCACAGAGTGCACTGTCAGATATGAATTATGCATTGACACTTCACTCCCACATCATTATACTTTTCATTCTGCTGTGTCTGCACAGATAGGATTGATTCGCACATCATACACTGGAACGTTCATAATGGGTGAAGGCTGGAAACGTTTGCACAGTGAGAAGAAAGAACACGAATTAAGTACACGTTTGGTATAACCTTATTAGTGATTGGACCTCGAGTTTCTAATGGGGCATGAAATGCCATCAGAAAGCTTTTTGCTTTTATCAAAATATTCCCTGTTTAGGCAGTAATTCAGAAGTAGGCACTGGGGACCTGATGCAAACTGTCTCCTTGCATATGGTCTAGCAAGAGTGAAAAAAAACCCCCATGTTGTGAATTTTGAATATACTGTTTTCCAGAACAATTTTTTATAACAGCCCTGCCAAACATTCAGAACCATCATTTAAGAGATATTACAATACAGAATGATCTCATCCATGCAGTAAATTAATCAGAACAGAAATGTTGCATATCAGCAGTGCCATTATGTGTCTGTAACACAGTGCACTGTTCTTCAGAAAGGAATAGACACTGAAAAATAATCTGCCCATTTTTTTTTTGCCTTAGCATGTTACATCACCCTGTCTTCACCTCCACATTCAAGAGAGGATCCAAAATACATATCAGTCATGCTGGCACAAACATCTGAATGAGATGTTAAGCCAGGATTAACGATCAATTTTCTTCTATCAATACGCTAAAAGTGAAGCTGTCTGACAACCTGGATAAAGAAACACAGAGATTTAAAAGGGGCTTCCTACACAGAGCGGGGAAAAAAAAAGCTGCCTCTATATTACAACATCAATCTATCATTGTTTAAGAATATTGTTAATTAGGTTGGCCTGGACTCTGACCTTTCTCTCTTATGCATTCCAGGGTTGTGAGGAAAAACTAAACTGATTCTGGAAACAGAATTTATATTCTGTATTTACTCTGTGTGCAGAGACTTTCTCAGGCACCAGGAAAGGATGCAAAGAACGAATACCAACTCCTGTCCCTCAGAGAATTATCTATAAAACACAGTGATGATTCCACAGCAAGAACCTCAGAGCCTTCTTAAGTACACTATAGTAGTTACATTTCACCTATTAGAACCAGATTTAAACTGAGAACAAAAATTATTTTCATTTTTAAGGGTTCAAAAACTATACTGCAGTTATGAGGTGCAAAGATTTCTGTGACTTTTTGGTTAGGACTGTAACACTCCAGGAAATGTTTCATCAGTTCAGTGTTTGCATCCACTCAAAATTCCGTAAGTACTCAGCTTCCTAGAGCTCTGACTTTTACATTTCAATTCCATTCAGGTTGAAAGTGGCCCAGGATTAGCTCAGCTCATCAGGAACATCAGTTCAGGTTAGTTCACACATAATTACATTTTGATTAATTCTGATCATTTGGAAACTGTTCTTTTTTATTTGGCTTTATTATTAAATGTGTGTGTAAAATCATGACTTTATTAACACAAAAGAAGTTCTTTATCTTTCCACAACAGCAACTAATGGGGCTTTTTTTTAAGTTAGATTTGTATTTTTGGGGTCAAGAGAATTTTTGAGTACAGACAGACCTGATACTTTCACTTTTCAATTTTCCAGTTTTATCGTAGACACAAGGTGAGAAAAACACACCATACAGAGACGTGTCTGTGATAAGAACATAAGGAAAAGATTGAATTTGTGGGTTATTCAGTTTTTTGTGTTCCTTAGAGAAAGGAATAAAATGAGATAAGAAGGACGTTACGGAAAAATAATCATTTGGTCACTATTTTCATTTTCCTTCAAAAATTTACAGGCAGGCTCCCTGCGATTTTATATTTCTACCTACAGACTGCACTAAATCAGATCAAAACAGCAAAGAATCAGCTGAATTGGTAGACGCAGAAACAGGATCACATTAAGCAAGTGAAGAATTCATACTACTGCATTTTAGACCTCTAATTAAGATGTTTAAATTAGCAGTCTAATAAAGTTCATGGAAAGAGGTAGGTATCTAAGTGGATAACAGGGAAGTGCCTTATGGAGAAATGTCTTCATCGACAATGTGTCCCTTGGGTTCTTAATCTAGGCACCAAGCGACGCACCCAAAGTTAACTTGTGCCAATATTCCAGCTCTCTAGGAGAGCAGACATAGCAAAATACTACAGGATAATATGTTAAAGAACAATTATGATAATTTTTGTTTTTATCCTTTTTTTTTCTGCAGCAGTCATCATTTAAAATAGAGGCAGTGGTGCCATTGAATAAATGACTGATGCCTACCAAAAGGATTTAATTTTCAGTTCTGCTTTGCAGGTAGAGCTGGTTAATACCATTCTAGATTCAAAAGTGTATTTTCCCAGTGAGATGCAGCAGCGTAATCAAATCCCAGCTTGTCACAGGGAGATGGTAAGTTTGGTCCAAAAGAGATACGTTGGTATGCTGTGACCCTCACATTTCCCAGAAAGGTCCTGTAGCTGTTTTTACTCTTCTGAGTGTGAGCTTGCAAGCGGCACACCATCCATCCACATTTCAGAGTGTGTCTCCCACGGATGTAGGGCCAGACATTCCTTGCAGATGCATTTGGTGGGCCACACAAAGACATACACCTTGCCTTGCCAATAGTGGTGTAACTATGGTCCATTCAAGGGAAAGCCCTGAGCGCTATTTATTTTCCTGCATCTTTGCTTCTGCCAGGGGACAAGACTCAAATCAACCCATTGGAAAAAATGCATAGGGTCACCCTAAGAAAGGGCGACTCCTTACAGGATTAAACACACTTCCCTGAATTTGGACTCAGAAGAAGTTTGGGAACAGGCAAAAGAGGCCATTCTAAAAGAAGTTTGTATCATGTAGAAAGCCAGAATAAGCAGGAAACTTCGCTCTGCATAATTATGTCAGGTATGCTATGATTCTAATTTCTCCTGAATTAATTATATTACATCTCTAAGAAGAAAACTAAGAGATATTTTATGTGTCTTCAGGTACTTTAACACATTAATTTTCACGTTTTTGAAAGCATGCGTGCCAGTACTGAATAAAAGGGCTCTCTTTTTTTTATGTTAGATATTTATCTCTATAATTATATTCTGGATTCAAGTTTTGTTCCAGTTGTTCACCATCTCCATACTGATAACGAGTAAATGATAGAAAACATCTCTGGAAAAATGCTTTGCTCCACGATGAGAGGGTTTTCATCCCACTAAGTCTTGTCCTTTTGCACCAGCAACAGATGGGGGTGCTGCACCCCTTTCGCAGCACCATTCTCCTCTGTGTTGTACCTAAGGGGTCACTTGTGCAAGGGGTGGTCCAGACCTGTGCTGTGCAGAGGTGGATATGCAGGGCAGGAGGCTTGCAGCTGTAAGGCTTAGTGCATCTTTTAAATCTCTGCTGCTCCACTCTGCATGGACTGTTTTGGCAGGTAAAGGAAATTTGTTATCTCAAGCACTTTGCGCCGTGGTCAGGACTTTATTAAATGGCACTTAGAAGTCAACAAACTGAACGGGGAGAAATAGATCTATAGTAGGGAGAAGGGGAGAGTAGCACAATTGTACTGAAGGAAGCAAAATCCAGAAAAAAAAAACCACCAGAAAACAATCAAATGGGTACAAGAGCAAAGAAGAGTGGTAAAATGTGAAGTGTCACGACGGGCAAGATAGAAGAAACAAAAGCAAGGAAGAGGAAAATACAGAAATGAATTCAGGAAAAGGATATTAAATTCTTTCTCTAAGCAGCACACCTAATTTTCATAGAAAGGACAGCGTCACAGTTATCAGAGAGCACCATCTAAAAAGGCAAGTGGGTGTGATTAAATAACACTAAAAATCTACTGACTATCCCAAAGGAAAATTAACTCCTCAAAATAGATTGTACCTTTGGAAAGAATTGGACACACATCACAGGATATGTCAACAATGCCATTACCCCCACTGCTGGCTAAGTAAGCTGCCAGTTTTACAAATAATTTGTCCCTGAGGAAAATAAAAGATTACGAAAATATGGCCAAAGCTATTATACAGTCCAATGAGATCAAAAAACAATGGTATATAAATTGTGGATTAGAATATGTTAAATAACATAAGGTACACAAAATACTCTATTGTCTAGGAGTGCTGAGACAAGACAAAAGGGGATGCTACTGAACTGGCTTTGATGTAGCTAGGAAGTTATCCAACTTGCTGCTACTGAATTTCCCTAACCGTCTGTGCTCCTTGCATAGTTCGCATGAGCCGCTCTTTTACTGAAGACAACTGATATTTTCATGCAGTGTTGATAACTTCTCTCATGTCCTATTTATACATGGATGCAATTCTGCAGAATATTTTACTTGAGTTTACTGTCTACTAAGGGAAGCCTGAAGCTTTTGTGATCTGGAACATGAGACTTGTACAAAAGAAACTGAACAATTTGTGAGAATTTATGTATGGAGCAGCTGGAGAGATGCAAGCAGAAGCAGAATGCAACCCCATAAACTTAAGCAAAGTCATACAACCCTTAGAAATCCCATCATGATGCCACGGCCATTTAAATCCCACATTAGACAGAAAATTTCGTCTTCTACAGCAGCACATGTTGGCAGCTTCAAAAGTAGCCACAAAATGTGTTACTCCTGTTTCTTAAATGAATAAATAAATCCATTTACTCATCCTACATTGCCGTGTGCACGAACACATCACAAACACTCAACAACTATTAAGCATACAATACGCCTCAAGAGTGCTGTGGTGGCAATCCACTACATTACTTCATTGCTTTTGCTTACACAACATTGCCATGGGGCTTATTCTTCCCATGTGCCAAACATGTCCTCTCCAGACACAATGCAGATGCAGCTAGCAGAGCAGACTTGGGGAAGAACCAATGTCCCTGAAGGTGCTCAGCAAATCAAAGGGCTTGTTACGGCCAGCTAAGCTTATTTCAGTTGAGATTTGGCTCTTCTAAATGTGAACAACTCTGTAAACCAAGAATGTTACCACACTCCTTCCTTTCCTATAACACTCAGCTCATCCAAAAAGAGAAGTGAAAAGATTCTTGGGCCACAGACTAGGTATCTCCCCAAAGCTGAGTACACTCCACAGTTTGCTTGGAGTGAAGAGTCTCATTTGCTGCCTATGTGAAAAGAAGTTGCATCCATTTTAAAAATGCCAGTTCTGTGTTGCTGTGCATGTATCCAAAAGGCAACATGAAAAAAATAAATAAACACAGCAAAGAGTAAATAGCTTAATTTTTGTTTGAATACCACATCTGTTTAGGAAAACCCAGGCTGGAATATAAACACAAAACTCAATTTGAAGTAATTTTCCAATGTTTGAATCGTTAAGTCAAATATATACTTATGACAAAAACCACGTCAGAGAATTAAGTTTTATTTTCCATTTAAAATAACTCTCAGCTTGGACATGAACTGGTGGCACTCTTCATATTTCTTATGAGAGCAGCAGAAAAAAATTACAATTGCATAAAAACAATATGCAGTTACTATTCTTTTCATCAGGGTTGCACACCATTGATTGTGACAAATTACTCTTGTCAAACTGGCTTTTTTCCCCTGTAAACTTCCTTTGTGATCAGTTTAGCTCTTGGGCTCTAGGGAAATGCCTCATCAGATCATGGTTATCCCCATCAGGTAAAGCTAACTTATCTTTGAATTTCCTTTGATTCAGGAATCAAAAATATTAGGTATTAGGTCACATGGAAAACAAACAATCAAACAAGACACTATATATTCCTGTTTAAATAAAACACTCTGCTCTTGGCATATTACTAACTCCATAGCAGAATATCTGTATTTACCAAAAAAAAAATGTTTTAATGTGAGGACAGTAGACCTCTGTTCATCTCTAAGCACACAAACAAAAAGTAAAAAAAAAATAACTACTAGGGCGACTTGTTGCAAACATTTAGACACTGAGGCAGTTGGCAACATGTCCGTTATCAATCCAACCTTAGTTGCCATTTTACAGGAAAATCACCACGTCTCAGAGTTCCTCCTTATAAACTAGGCATAAAAAAATCTTTCATAAGTCCTAGAGGAACTCCTAAAAGTGGGACACAGGCAGAGATTCTTTTTGGGTCCACTCCTTACTTACCCTAGTCTCACGAACAGGGAACAAAGTCACCCAATTACCTGATTTGCACACAACACTCGTGTGTGCTCATTCTTCTCTCCACTCTACAGATCCTTACTTTGAAAAACTGCTAAAATTTAAAACCGTGTGACATTTCAGTACTTAAAAAGATGTCAGGCCAGATGGTGCCGAGCAGTCTGAGTGCAGGGTTCACAAGAAGGATATTCCCTATAGGCTCACTAAATATTTTACTTGCCTGTTTGGGTTTGGGTTTTTTTTATTAATTTATTTACTCATTATTTTGTTGCTCTAAACTTGTTTGTATGCAGAATGACTGCACATCTTCCCAAACCTGAACGACTGATGCCTCATAAAAACCTTTGTGCTTGCCATCACAGAATAGTATAAAAACAAAGCTGATAAGAAAAAAAAAAAAGCCAAAAAGAGCTTTACAGCTCACAGGATTTAAATATATAAATAGGGGTTTAATCTTCTAGGCATGAATAAGACTTCCAACTAGGTAATTTCTTTCAGCTTCTGTGTGGCTAAACCAAAGCAAACAGACAGGGAGCAGCAAATGCCACGGCACCAAATGGCACTTAAAAATAGGATTCCTGAGACAACTAAGATCATATCACTTGGGGAAAACCTGCCACAGTATTAACATTTTACTAGATTTTCAATATGTGGGAGTTCCCAGCTGTTTCTGAACTTGTTTTAGGAAGGAAGCACAGTGTCCAAACAAGTATCTCACAAAGAAACAACAACAAAAAAAAGAAAACGGAGGATTTTTTTATAATACCCTAAACTTGAAAACCCATGGAAGGCCTCTCAGGCCAGTGGTATGAGTGAAGAACAAGAGATTGGTTCATGTTTTCCCTTCTGCTCAATGTTCCATGTAGGAACAGCTTGGGAGAGAAATTAATTTGAAGTTGTATGGCAGCATGGATGCTCTATGTGCTGAAACTGCCCTGACATATCATAGAATCATTGAATAGTTTGGGTTGGAAGGGACCTTAAAGCCCATCCAGTTCCACCCTCCTGCCATGGGCAGGGACATCCCACTAGACCAGGCTGCCCAAGGCCCCATCCAACCTGGCCTTGAACACCTCCAGAGTTTATTGATACTGGTTCCCATTATAACAGACAAAGCTAAACTAAATTTAAACCCTACTTACTAAATTAGCCCACAGTCCCCCAGGGATTCTTTTCCCGGGGCTGAAGCCCATCTCTGCTTTATAGCAGCTACGCTTTTTTACTGTGCACAACATGACTCTACTGACAGTATATTTGCTTTTTCATTTGCCAGTTTCCTTATCTAACTTTATCACAGCCAGTGTGCAATTTTTCACACTTCCTTTTGACTGCTCTTACCGTCACTTTTGTCAGTGTCCCCAATTTACAGTCAGACATCCTCCTCAGCAGAACTGGATGCTAGGATAATGCTGATGATGTTTGCACTCCTATACAGACTTGCCCATGCCTTTCATTAAAAGCTGCAGTTTGAAATGTCACAATTGACAGCGGTTTTGTTCTGTTATTAACACAACATGGGGTTGTTGGATTACCCTAGGAGGACAGTTGCCAAATAAAATGTTTGGCGCACAAGCCTGTGAGTGACAGGTCCAGTACGGAGAGAAAATCTGGAGCGTACACACACCTATAGAATATCCATTTTAAGATTTAAAGCATACATAGTGTATACGTAGTCTGTTCTGTAGTGACAGTGCTGCTATTGCTTTTAGGTGTTGAGTGAAAAATGCTGCAGGTACGTGCAGCATTTTAGATCAGCAAAAGCTCAGAGTTTTTGAAGTTAATCTCCTGATTGCCCCAGTTATCAGATTTTTGTTTGCACCCGGGAGCAGTCTTGGGTCACATAAGCTACTTTGCATCTGGATGAAGCTAAACTGGAAGATGCGCTCCCAAAGAGCAGCTTACACAACCCCACCACTACTGGGCATCTCATGAGAGCACAGCAGTGCTCAGACACCATAAATGTCTGCAGGCACTCAAGTGGGGCTGTCACCTCATTTGGCAGATGGGTCTACAGCCCCTTCTGCTAATGCAGAGCACCCCATCCCCAGATGTGCCTAAAGACACCACAACTAAGGGGCAGCCTCTCACCACTAAAATGTCTCAGTTCTCAAGCCTGATTTTGAGGACAAGATGCTCATCACAGAAATTGTATGAGGATGTGGGTTTTTTCCATTCAAAATAAACTGTTTGACCTAGGCAGTAAAGGGTTACTTCTATTTACTATAGGCATAAATTCAGCAACCCCACAATGTTCACTCTATAACAAATTGTGGGTCACAATAGCATGGGCCAAGGGCACTTAATGATACAAAGCCTTTCTATTTATATTGATTTGCAATTTTTAGACTATTAAGTGGATATAAATCTGATGCTGTAGGATTTCACTCCTATTTCAAGTCAAATTTCACATTTGCTTCTTTGGGAAACGTGTGCTTGTATAGCCCCTTGCACATTAGGGCATGTCTACACAGATATTAAGCAACTCTATCAGTATTTAAAGGTGAGTGAATAAAAGCAAGGACTGGAGTCGAAACTGTGGAGCCACGCTAGTGCTCCCTTGACGCAGCACACGAGCCTGGGCTGTGTTCTACAATGATTCATTGATACCTCCTTTGGACCAAGCTGGCTGTATCTGCCTGTATACAACCAACCAGGTATGTCCTTACAAGCCCCTGGGGACTTACACAGGTATATATTATATTCTTCACATTTTTCAGAGTTCTGAAAAACTGGATTTTCAGGAAAGTGAAAAGCAGGCAAAGTGAACGTGATTTTAATTCAAGCAATCTTGGCTTATTTGAGCAGACGTACAATAGTGAATTTCTTCAGCATGTTTGTATTTCTCAGTGAAGGGAAATACCACTTATTCACTACGACCAGTTCTTTTCTTTTTCCTTCTTTTTAAGAAAAGAAAGAAGGAGTACTGACAGGCTCATTGTGGCTATAAGTGCATTTAAAAAAGACATTCCAC